>NT_165981.1:3729996-3882773 GCF_000143365.1 Chaetomium globosum CBS 148.51
GACCACCGCCATCGAGTGCCACCGACAGGGCCACGACGTCGCCATCTACGAGAACTTCCCGGAGCTCAAGACCCTCGGCGACATCATTTCGTTCGGCGCCAACGCCGGGCGCATCTACCACCGGTGGTCGGACGGCAAGATCGCGCGGCGACTGCGCGAGCTGTGCATCGATCTGTCGAGCTACGGCTTCCGCATCCACAAGTACGACTCGGGCGAGGTCGTCTACCACCAGCCGCCCCCCAAACAAAACCCGGAGGCCCCGGCCCTGAACGGCCACCGCGGCGAGCTGCATGAGGTGGTCTTCAAGTACGCACGGGATGAGCTAGGTATCCCGATTCATCTGGGTCAACCTGCGGTGGAGTACTTTGAGGATGAGAACCAGGCGGGGATCGTGCTGAAGAGTGGTGAGCGCGTGGTTGCGGACCTGGTGATCGGCGCGGACGGCGTAAGATCCAAGGCGAGGGAGTTGGTGCTGGGATATGTTGATAAGCCGAAGAGCAGCGGATATGCTGTGTGGCGGGCATGGTAAGGATCGTATCTTATTCCGAATGTGGCGTGAGGCAAGCTAACAGGGGCTGATCTACTCAGGTTCTCCAACACCGACATGATTAAGGACCCACGCACGCGTGAGTTCTGCGCCAACGGCGACACCTTCAACGGCTGGATCGGTCCCGACGTCCACTTCCTATTTAGCACACTCAAGGGCGGAAAGGACTGTTGCTGGGTGTTGACGCACCGCGACGAGCACGACATTGACGAATCGTGGTCCTTCCCCGGGAAGCTTGAAGATGTCTACAAGGTACTTGAAGGCTGGGACCCCGTTTGCCGCGCCATTGTCGAAAAGACTCCCAGTGTCGTGGACTGGAAGCTGGTATACCGCGACCCCTTGCCGACGTGGGTGAGCAAACATGCAAGGATCCTGCTGGTTGGTGATGCCGCACATCCGTTCCTGCCAACCAGCGCACAAGGAGCGACGCAGGCAATGGAAGATGGCGTAACAATCGCCGTGTGTTTGAAGAGGGCCGGTAAGGGCAACGTACCAGCTGCCGTACGGGTGCATCAGGAACTTCGGTACGTATCCCGGCTGGTTCTTCTCTTTTCTTCATACTAACAGGAAGACGCAGTTACGAACGTGTTGGCGTTGTGCAAAAGACCGGCGAGACCACACGCGATAGGTGGCACAAGACGGACTGGAAGAAGGTGGCCAAGGACCCCAAGAGCATCGCTTTCCCTCGCGAGGACTGGATCCACCAACATGACGCCGAGAAACATGCCGAGGAAGGGTTCGAGGAGATCTTCAAGAAGGTTACGCAACCGGAGCTATTCCAGGATGTCAAGCTGCTACCTGTTGGCCCTATAGCCGTGGCAGTATGATGATGCATGCTACACGCGATGACCCGTACAAGTAGCCTTAGAGCCAGGGGGTTTGGGGTCATAAAGAAGTAGAGGTGGTCCGTCATGTGGATCTTATTAGAGGAAGATGGGAGTCAAGTGCATCAAGAGAATTTATTTTAGTATCAGGAAACCTAAACGCGTTTCCACACATACCCTCGAACCACTCCAGTGATCGTGGTCCTCTTGGTGTGTGGTCAGTGGTGTCGACCGGATTGTGGTTATAAAAAGGGATAATGAGATTTGCTTGTCAGCCGAGTTGCACTCCCCGAAAGCACGAAGAAAAGGAACGGATGAACCGCTGCTGTTCACAATTTAATGGTCCAAAACAGCAGGAAATAATATAAAAATCATAGCTGCAAGTGCTAACTCAGGTTTCATGTATTCTAATGCAAGCGACAAGGTATTCCCAAGATACCTAACATACTGTAAAGACCCTCTGGGTCAGAACTTGGGCATCATCTTCCCACCGGCAAAGCCTACCTAGTTGACTTAATCCTCATCTATCCTCATAATAATACTCTTGGTCTCCAGGAAGTTGTTCATGCTGTACAACCACCCCTCCCTGCCCTGACCACTGCTCTTGTAGCCTCCAAACGGCAGATCCAACCCCGTCAAAGGGCTGGTGCAGTTGATGCCAACATACCCGCTCTCCAACGCTTTGGCCACCCGCATCGCCCGGCCGACATCGCGCGTGAATACGGACGCATATAGCCCAAACTCGGTATCGTTGGCCTTGGCAATGGCCTCGGCCTCGGTCTCGAACGTGTTGATGATTACCACGGGGCCGAACACCTCCTCCTTGGTGATGCGCGCCGTCTCGGGGGTATCCAGGAACACGGTGGGCTGGATGAAGAAGCCCTTGGTGCTCTCAAACGTTCCTTGGCCGCCTAGCGCCAACGTGCCGCTCTTCTTGCCCTCCTCGATGTAGTTCAGCACGTTGCGATACTGGACTTCGTCGGCTTGCGGGCCGTGCTTGGTTTCTGCATCCAGGGGATTCCCGGCGCGGGCACCTGCAAACTTGGTCTTGAAGGCCTCGATGAACTGCGGCGCGATGCTCTTTTGCACGTAGATGCGCGAGTTGGCCATGCAGACCTGCCCGCTGTTGGTCTGGATGCTGAACTGCGTCTGGGCGACGGCCTTTTCGAGGTTGGCGTCCTCGAAGACGAGGGCGGGTGACTTGCCGCCCAGCTCGAGAATGACCTTTTTGAGGTTGGTACGCGCCGCCTCTTCTTGGATCAGCTTGCCTGTACGGCTTGACCCCGTAAAGCTCAGAGCGCGGACGTCCATGTGGCGGGATAGGATTTGCCCCGAGGGTAGACCGTGGCCAGAAATGATGTTGAAGACGCCTGGTGGGAACCCCGCTTCGATGACGAGCTCGGCAATGCGGGCAGAAGACAGGGGCGCCTTCTCACTGGATTTGAGTACCACAGTGTTGCCTGTGATGAGGGCGGGCGCAGCCTTAGAGGCGAGAAAGTGGATCGGGGCGTTCCAGGGGATGATGAGCGCCACGACCCCATAGGGTTGCCGGAGCGTCATGGTAACAAGCCCAGGCGTATTGACACTCGCCTGCCCCTGGATGTTCCCCCAGGCCTCGGCGTAGTGATCAAAGTTAGTGGAGGCGGTATGAGCGTAGTGGTGAGTCGAGACAGGCATGCCCATTGAAATAGCGTCCAGTCGCGCAAGCTCATCTTTGTTTTCCCGGATCAGGGCCGCTAGCTTCTTCAAGTGCACGGCTCGCTGTGACCCTCCAATGGCTGACCAAGACGGGAATGCTGCTTTTGCCGCTGCCACGGCGGCATTAGTATCATCGGCGCTCGCTTCGGGGACTAGGCAGGTGTCAGTGGTGACGGCTCTCGTTTCTCTCGTGAGTGGGTGAGCACTTCGCGGGACGGGGACTAACCATGGGCTGAGATTTCCTGTGTTGCTGGGTTGTAAACTGTGAAGGTCTTGCCATCCGATGCCTCGACAAGCTAAGTTGTTTTGTCAGTCTCCTTCTTGGAGGCTCGGGTGTGAATATCTCGTTACCTCTCCATTGATGAGCATCCGGGGACGGATAGGGGCCGCTTCTGCCATCTTGCCAAGCTTCGACTTTCTATCTTGCTCCAAAGGCGATGTCTTGAATTTCTTGACGGGAGAAGAATGGAATCAACAACGAATGACTTTGATGAGACCAAAATGTGCCTGCCTACGTAAGATCGGTACTTATTAACTCTCAGCTGGATACCGATTGACCTCAGCCCCAGAAATGCAGCACGCCCCACGTCAGCGAGCAATACGCGTGCGAGTGCGTATAAAAACGTGGGAAGAACCAACCCCGCTCCCCAGTCCCCTGACGTCGACAACCGGCAGGGGCCGAGTAGCAATGTGGGGCCCCAGCAGGTTCCAGGTCCCGTTCCGCGCCATCTTCCGGCAGTTGCTGCACACATGCATGTAATGCCATATCACAAGCAACCCCGCAGTTGCTGTCGAGATGTTGAAGACAGAGGAAACGCCGACAGGGGATTGGGCGGAAAGCTTTACCCGTGGAGCATTCCCGCGTCTGTGGGGACGCCAAGGAGGTCCCGTTGGTGGTTCAAGCAGATGTGGATGCGACAGTTGCCGCTGATCCGAGACCTGGGAAAAGCCATGCGGTGTCCATCTTGAGGTTTACAAGTGAGTTGAGGATTGTTGAACACCACGCGTAATATGAGTTGGTTATTTGGGATTGTCACAATCCCGAGTATGCTTCTAGGTTATTATGTCGGCCTCGAAAAGCGAAACAGACAGTGAGACAGTCAAGTTACCCCCAGGCGCCAGGGCCAGACCCCAGGGTTTGCCGATTCGAGGATGAAGAGCCATGCGTTTGTAGTATTCGCCATCGCAAGTGCCGAATTTGGAGAAGAGCCTGTCATCGATGCACGGATGGAACTCGGAATGTCGTTTCCTATCCCCGAGATGCCCTCCTCACTAAACACCATCCGGTCGTGGTCCTCGTGTGTCCCTGGGACTGACGATTCTCCCTCCTCTGCCCAGCTGCACAACTCAGAAACGATTGCGAGTTATTAGCCGATATATCAATAGCCGATATAGCTTGTATAGGGCTACAATAACACCTCCTCACCCTCTTCATTCCACCCATCCTTCCCTCCGACAACCACAACACCGTCACCCACAAACTCGTGAAGTACCAACACCACCATCAACCATGGCCGAAACCACACCAAAAGGCACCATCGCCATTGAAGAAGCCGGTGCTCAACCCCGCCGGCCTCTCATGGATCGCCGAGTCCGCAGCCCTCTTCAACCCCAGCCAAGCCACCACCACCACCACCACCACCACCACCTCTCCCACCTCCACCCCCCAACCCAGCCAAAAGCTCAACCAACTCCTCCTCGACATCCACAACGAGCGCCTCAACCAAATGGACGCCCACGGCGTCGAGTACATGCTCCTCAGCCTGACCTCCCCCGGCGCACAAGGCGAAGCCGACCCCGCCAAGGCACGCACCCTCGCCGCCGAGGCCAACAACTGGCTGGCGGCGCAGGTGGCGCAGAACCCGGCGCGGTTTGGGGCCTTCGCGGCGGTGTCGATGCACAGCGCTGAGGATGCCGTTGCTGAGGCGACAAGGGCGGTTAAGGAGCTGGGCATGTTTGGGGTCATGGTGAATGATTATCAGGTTGTGAATGAGGGTGGGGATGGGGAGGGGAAGCGGTACTATGATGAGGCGGCGTATAGGCCGTTTTGGAAAGCGGTTGAGCAGTTGGGCGTGCCCGTGTATTTCCATCCGCGGTATCCGCCGGCGAAGGACCTACTGCCGGGGACGAAGTATGGGGAGAGGAAGCACATTCTGGGTGCGGCGGTGCAGTTTCACTTGGATTTGAGCATGCATTTGTATGCGCTGTGCTCGAGTGGGGTGTTCGATGAGTTTCCCAAACTGCAAGTCGTGGTTGGGCACCTGGGGGAGGGGTGAGTTCAAGTTGAGTCCCAAGGATAAGGGGGCTGATTGCTGACGGTGTGATAGGATCCCGTTCAACCTCGTGAGGGCAGATCACTGGTTCAATAAGCCCGTGAAGAAGGCCACGAGACCGTCCAAGGAAGACTACAGCTACTATTTTACTCACAATATCTCCATCACCACATCCGGCAACTTCAACACGGCCGCCCTAAAGTTCTGTATTGATCAGATTGGTGTCGAAAGGTGCCTCTACTCGATAGGTATGAGAACACCCTCCCATGGTTCGAGGCCCAACCTGACTACCGTTAGATTATCCGTACGACACAATTGCTGAGGCTCAGGGGTGGTGGCATGGTGTCGAACTACCAGAGGACAAAAAGAAGCTGGTTGCACGGGAGAATGCCATCAGACTCTTCAAGCTTCCGTTGGAACCTTAGGGGTGTGGCTTTTACTTAGCCTGAGCTATCGTCGTCGCCCTGTTTGTCGGTGCATGAGGCCGCGTTAGGGACCCTACAACTTTGCCAGAAGTATACAATGCCGCCTACACCCCTTGATATGTAGTTCGTATCGAGTAAGAGCACATGGTAGTAGCGCCCGAGACGGCATGTATTGTTTGTGTTCATGCAACGGAAAAAAGCTGTGACCCCCGGAACGCCGCATGTACCCCGTGCTGCCATTAATCATACAGTCATACCCCATGAATATTAACGTGCTTGTATTGGCTCCGCCCTCCGTCCGTATCGAGATTCTCTAGGCTCGTGGAGTTGAGCTGACGCTCGTCGGTTGTGTCAAATCTGGCAGCGTAATGATTTTGGTCGCCGCGGATAAGTACGCGCAGAATGGGAATAGAGGCAGCAATGATGGTGATGGAGCCTTCTGCACCACCCCATATGGTAACAGCTACACTGTCGGCTGTTTGTGGTCAGAAGGGGCGCTGAAAAGGGTCAGAGAAGGTATGCATACTTGGATCTCCCGTAAGGTTGGGCAGCATGACAAGCTTGACGAAGGACGCGGCGCCAGCACTATAATTCGTGTCAGCGAGTCTATCATCCGTGGCCAGCATTGAGGGAACAGTCGTACACAACACCCATGCTCATGGCAAGAGCGATACCCAATCTTTCCTTGTTGCTTAGTGACTGGCGCATACCAAATAGTATGCCCCAGGGCAACAGCGCGAGGATAACGTCCGCGGAGCCGGACCAGCCTAGCCACATTCACACTCATCAGCTAGGTAACTATCTTAGCGGTATTACCGGGTCGGCGAAACTCACCAGCAGACCACTGAAACAAGATGACGATCTTGTTCGGGTCGATGCACCAACCGTCGAGACTGCTGTCCCATACTTTGGCGAATGGTTGACACTTGATCCACATAAACAACATGGCGGTCCCCATGATGGCGTTCATGGTAATCATGATGAACCAGATAACGGCCTTCATCTAACTCTCGCTCAGTCTGAGCAGGGTCAAGGCAAAGGAGGTCTTGCTCTAGGCGGCGGCAAGAATCTGAGAAAAAGCTAGCAAAGACTGGCGACGAACGGCATCTTGGGAAGGTTTTCGGGCCGCATATCGTACAGGTTCTTTCCGTAGTCAAGGCTGACGCAAACCGAAGTGGTGGCAGCCGAGACACCCAGTGACACCTGGGGCCTGGTAAGCTTCAACCATAACTAGGCGACTACATGTATCAACACGTCGATTGGGGGTGATCCTACCCATGATGCAATCAGAAGATGGTCGTCCCACCATAGGGTCCGGCCCACGGAGGAACTTGCAGTAGAGTCGTAAAGCCAGGAAAAAAGTGGCGAGTGAGGTGAGCAACCAAAAGACGGTGTTAAGCTGCGGGCCGAGATCTTCGTGGATCAACCCGTCGTCCGCTGGCTGGGCGAATGAGGACTGCCTCGCTACCAGCCGGTGTGTCCCCATGTCGCAATGTCCGAAAGCGGCCGAGGCGGGACTCGCGGGAGAGACACATAAGAGCCACACCGTGGCCTATAGCATCAAAGGGGGGGATTGACCGGGAACCTTCATGTAGGATCCACCACCAGTCCATAGCAGTTTGGGAGAGAAATAATAAAAGACGGTCAAACAACCGTGGGTCTCTGGGGGTACCGCTGGCTTCAAAAACAAAACGCTCGTCGTGGAGATGAGTTTGGCCGGGTCGCTCGGGGTCGGAGGAGACATGACCGAGAACGAGAAAGCCACCCCCCCGTGGCGGCGGGGTTTCCTGTTCCATTCGAGGACCAGCCCTGTGCTAGCGAAATCCTCTGGCGAGATGGAGAACAGCGGCCGTTAGCGAACGAGCTCCTAACCCAAAGTTGCTGTCATGGCCGAGAAATCCCGTTGCGCACGGACACACCGAGACAGTTACTGGAGACGAGGGACTTGGCAAGGCTTAACCCCCTGCCTCTCTCACAGAACTTTGCGTTTGGCGGTGGGCCGTCTCAGCTGGTCCCTTTCCTGGGTGATGTGATAACCCCATTCATGTAGCCACCACAGATCATATGGAAAGCCAAAAACTGTGTTGATAAAAGAATTGTGGTGTGGTCAATCGAATCAGTTGTAGTTTCGTCGAAAACTCATGAACATCGACGCCGTTGTTGTTGGCTGACGGACTCTATCCCCTGCACCCATGTGGCCTTCAAGGGTTTCGTCGGAGTTTCGTGTGTCATGGCAGTGTGTCTGGGTCTTTTTTCCGTCGCAGAACCGTCACAGCGCACAGATGTCTTTTGGAGGAGCGGGTCATGGACGCACTAGTTAGGGGAGTCAACGTCATCGAATTCCGACGGTCAAGCCCTCGCGGATTTCAGTTGCAAGGACAGATTTGTCGTATCGCCAGGTTCGTTTTGTGCGTCTGGTTGGCAAGACCGGCAGCGCTAGCAGCTTTTGGTAAGACAATGGCGATCAAGAGCTGCCAGCAGGGTCACAGCACTCAAACAAGGGGGTACCCTACCCGAGTACGAAGCAGGTGTCTCCAAAGATCACCGCTGAACAAAGCGTTGGGCAGACGACTCACCTGCTCCGGATGGCTGTTCCTTTGCCACGCTAGCGAAGACCGAATGCACTAAAGGCGCGGGGAAAAGAAAAAAAAGAAGAGTGAAAGAAAGAGTGAAAGAAAAAGGGAAAGAAAAAGGGAAAGAAAAAGGGAAAGAAAAAGGGAAAGAAAAAGGGAAAGAAAAAGGGAAAGAAAAAGGGAAAGAAAAAGGGAAAGAAAAAGGGAAAGAAAAAGGGAAAGAAAAAAAAAACGGAAAACAAAAAGTAGAAAAGGGCAAAGGAAAAACAGAAGAGCGTAGAGAAGGGCAAACAAAAAAGATGAAAACGAAATAAAAACGAAAATAGGAAAAAAACAATAACTATGCTTATACCATAGCTGACGTTTTCCCTGCAAAACTAAGGCGTCTAAGCAAGAAAGTATAACGACCACAGCACCCACAAGGTAGCGGTGGTATTGGAGCTGCTACCCACGAATACTAGGCAAATAGTAATTTTAGACCATATAAGGCCACCGGGACCCCGAACGCCAGGCACGCCATTCCCCACGCCAGTAACTCACACCCCCCCATATCCATGTCCAGCCGTAGGATCCATACCGCATCTCCCTCCAGCACCTGCGCGGCCAATCCGCCGCCCGCCTCTACGGCGGGGTGGACTAGAGAGTCCACTGTTAGAGAGAGCCCCCAAAAGATGTACCGGGTGACGATGACCTACCTTCCACCGGGAGGGCGTGGGTGACGGCGGCGGCAGGGGCGGGGGCAGGCACCTCGAACGCCTGGTCAATTTTGGCCCTGATGTTTCGGCGACGGGGTTGGGTGACGGGAGGTGGCTGTGGCGGCCGAGGTACGGCTGGTTGGACGGCGGGGGCTGGCACTGCCGGCGCTGCTGGCGCTGCTGGGGAATGGTGGCCGGCTCTTTTCGTATGAGTGTAAATAATGCTGTTGTTGGAATCGAAGTCAGCAGTGTGAATCGCCTGGCATGGTTGGGCGGTGCTGGGAATGCCCGAAACTTACTAAGGCATTTTGGTTATTTATATCAAGGATGCGTTTGAAGTTGTGACTTTAGTTGGGAACAAAACAGCAGAGTTCAGGACCAGGAAGACTTCAGATGTTATAAAATAGACTCAAGTCCGTCGGCAGGCTCTTTCCATCATTCATGGGGTGTTAATATCGCCCGGGGTTTGATGATGTACCTAGGCAGCCACCCACGGGACATACCTACGTGTACCTAACGAGCTCTAGAAGGGCCCAGAACGGATGGACAGCGAACAAGGACCGTCGACAATAGTTGCTGCCCGTGTGTGAGGGTTTCCAAGTCACTTACCCTAATGCGGTGTGCGTCTGGCGTGACATGACGCATCTTACCCAAATCACCTACGTCAGCGGAACACGCCACCAACAAGCGTGTATAAGAGAGCATTGCTCTTTCCAACTTCCCTTTTTCTGGACTTTCAGGCCCTTCTCCATTTCCCGCTAATAATACCAGCAGCCACGACACCGTGGCAGATCAAACGTATCACGGAACAAGAGACTCAGAGCCATGACGTTTATTCGCCTTCCACGCACTGGGAGGTTTCGGAGCATCAAAGGCAGGAAGTACCAGATACCGGACGTATCGCCTGGTTGCGGCAGTCCTCCTTCCTACCAGAGCCTTGAAGACCCCGCCCCGACTATAACCACAGCTCCGCGGGGGAAAGGCAGCACAGAGACTTCGAAGGGAACTAACAGTTTAGTGCGACAAGAGCACTCTGGCATCTACAATACATACTTCCGTGACGACGACGACGAAGGATGGGAAATCCTGGCCCTAAAGATGGTACCTGACCCCACAGCACGGCTTTACAAAAAGGCACCATGGGCAGCCGTCCTGGAAGTTAAGACTACAGACATTCCTCGTTTGATGCGCGAAGGGTTCTTTTGGTCAGCCGAGAACGTCGTGCCCGAGGCAGGGTTCATGTCTTCAGAGACGAGACCGGCATGGATCGAATTTGGTTTCGTGCACAAACGCACGTGGGTTCTCGTCGACAAGTCCAATCCAAGCCCGACATGGGTGGGACGTCTTGACGTATCTACACCGTCCTACGAAATTCTCCCGAGCTTTCAGGTACAGAGCCTGACAAGCACGAATGTATATGAGGCAATTGCCTGCAATGCGGTGGGGGATATCATTTACGACTATAACTATCGGTTGCCTAAGAGGAACTTTAACTGCATACACGACAATAAACCCCTCCAAGGTTGGTGGCCATGGCCAAAGGAGAAGGAGGACTTTGCAACGTCTGCTGGCCCAGGTCTGAGCTGTGGTGGTGAGCCATCTGCGTACATTTCTATCAGTTGACATTAGCCTTACCAACCGTCGCAAGAGCTCCCCGGGCGTGATAAACGCCATGAACCCGACGAACCCAACAAGCTTTAATCTCGTCATCAACTATCTGATAGTTGCGCCATTCAATAGCATGGGGGCTCTCACAGGTAAACCGGGACTGTATCCAGGCGCTCATAGTGATAAGATACACGGACTAGTTACCGGTCTTTCGAGGGGGCTCGTCTCGCGTCATGCTGCACTAGGACTTGGTGGACACAAGGCAATCCTTATTATCCTTGGGTGGCCGCGGCCGGGTGATGGATCAGATCATGTCACACGTTAAAGGATGCCTTGATCGCAAATCTACACCGACATGGCGGTGAAGTAACAGAAAGGAAAGCCGGTTATTGTCAACGTTAACATAATGACAATCCCCCAACCCATTGTTCGTGGACTGAGAATAACTGTGACCATCTTGACGGCTTCGGGCTTGAAGAAGTATTAGAATGCCATTGCTCACGCGTGTTGAACAGTCGCCGCAGTTGCCGCCCAACAAAACTCAGAAACCCAGGCACTACCCGCAGACTATACCCTGGCGCCTACAGAAGATGCTCGTCAAACCAGTTAACGGCCTGCAGGAAGGCCTGCTCCTTGGCAAACTTCTGCACCTTGACGGACGTATCACAGCGAACGGCGAACCCATGCTCGACCTGCGAGAAGAGGTTGATCTGGTATGGCTTGCCAGCCTCCTTGAGGATCACCTCGGACCGGTGGCGCTTCTCGGCGGGGAAGATGCTGTCGGTCTCAGCGGCCGAAATGGCCAGCGGGCCCGAGATGGCTGCGAGCTCCTCCTCGTCGACAAAGGACGGGTGGGCGACGTAACCGGCGGCGATACCGTCCTTGTAGTGCCGGATGACGTACTAGTCCACGTTGTTAGTCTTTTCCCCTTGGCGTCCCATCCGCAAGCTGCTTCGCAACGCACCTTGGCCCCAAAGCAGTAGCCCACGCCGCCAATCTTCTGGATCCCGTATTCCTCCTTCAGTGCCTTGATCCCATCAAGCACAATGGGGTCAATAGCCTCAGTTGTGTGTGGGTTCTTGCCGTCGGAGCCCTTGGCGATCCAGTCAAAGAGGTTGAAACCGGCGGGGCGGTTGGTGAGGGAGAGCGCGTCGCCATTGTACACGTCGATCATGAGTGTCAGGTATCCGTTGGCGGCGAATTGATCGGCAATAAGCTTGCTATTCTGCCAGATCCCAATGACGTCCGGAATAATCAGAATGCCGGCGCCCTGATGGGCCTTGTCGGCGGGCGGAGTTGCGAGATAAGCGTCGTGCTTGCCAGCGACTCGAACGGCCTTGCCGACGGTGTCACCTCTGGGAATCCAAGGTCAGTGGCATCCCGGGGCGGGGATTCAGTACATGAAGCTAAAACATACTCATGCTTAACGCCAACAGTGCAGCATTGTCCAGGCGGGTTCGAAGCCATAGCGTGATGGTAGGGTTGGATTGGGATGACAATTGGTGCGGGGAAGTTGGCGACTCCTGAGGGGAGATGTGATGTGAACTTTATCTCAATTGGAATAACGGCGGGCCCTTGAGAAAAGGGAAACAAAGTTCGCAATCGGATCGCTGCTTCGGGGTTGTTGTGCCATACCGGAGCTCCCGGCCGGCAACTGTGCCGCCCGGTGCGACCCCTCTAGGTACCCCGCCATCTGCTGCACGAAACCACGAAACATACCCCACCAGTTCCGTCATCAGGGAATTAACCTTGCCAACCCCTCGCCCCGACAACACAAGTTAACCACTCCCGAGGGCTTCAATTTTCCTGTGGCCACAGGGTTGTGGCACCAACTCAAACCTGAAATGCAACAACCCCAATCGAGGCATCTCGGGTCCGAGCTTCCACTTCTTCTCCGAACACACGCCCTTCCATGTACGACACATCTGGCACCTACCCGATATCGTTGGTGAAGCCTTATCCGACGGCTTTGATGGAGCACCAGCCATTCGATGTACTCCAGGTTGTGATAGAATTTGCTTGTTGTGTGTCTCGGGGGCTCCTGCACCCGAATCGGGGGATGGACATACTTGGGCAAAATCTCATTATTGCCTATTTAGGCATTGATCCTGAACCTTATTTGTAAGCCGCGGGAGAAGCTCAGACAATTGCTGCAAAACACGCTTGGCTGGAGAGCTTGGGCTGCTTGGCTCCCTTCCACGGATGAAAAGGCCGCCGCCGAAAGCCCAGACCATCCTGCGACGAAAAAGTGGATCACCTTCCATCAGTGGCTCGGCACGCCAAGACGGCATGCTGAGACAACGATGCAGGGTTGAATGGAAACCACCGACCACAAAGTTGTCCTTTGTTCATCGTACACCTCACGCCGCGCATCTCCTCCAGTGGCTCGATTCGCCCTGTCAGGTGGATTAAGTCAATGCTCTGACCCTCGTGATGGTCACCTAGCGACCTTTCGCGACCAGTCGACCGAGAACACAGCGGAGCAACATGGAGGTACCGTCGTCTCCGGCGAAGGCCCACGAGCCATCCGATACCTCCAAGGTCGAGCCGGGGAAAGAAACTCACAGGTCAAAAAACCGGAGAAGGAGTAGGAAAGGATCCCAGAATACCGCCGCACACCTTCCCTCCCCGATTTTAACACCAAGCGATCCGCCACCGAGGCAAACCCCCGAGACCATCGTTCCCAGGGAGCGGGCGGTGTCGAGTCCGACTACTGGTGTACCGACACCGGACCCGTCTGGCGAGAGCCAGAGCGATGGCGACCAATTTCGATTGCCTACTCCGCCCGCAAACGCCGCACCGCTTCAGACACTTGGTACAGATCTTGACAATGTCACGAAAACCCGAAGCAGGTCTAACACCAAAACGAGCAACCCCGACGGGGTCAGGCGACTCTCGGCATCCAAAATGCAAGAACTGACCGCCGCACCGGACTCTCTGCCCGTCGCCGCCATCTCAAAACGCATAGTTGGGGACCTCCCGCTGACCGCTGGCATCGTCGAAGCAAGCCGCCGGCTATCAAAGGCAACGGAGGACCACTCGGCCCACGTCGCTCAGGCCGAGTTCCTACGATCCGAGCAACGGGAGAACGGGAGGTTAGCGCAAGGAAGGCCGATGATAAATGGACGCACACTTTCTACGCCACCAATGGGTAGACGGAAGACAACGAGCCAACCCCTAAGTCAGCCTCCGGCTCAGCAATCCTCGCGTCGCAATTCCTTCCAACCAGCCCCGCGGCCGACTGCTCTAGAACTCGACAGCCGAAATACCCACGCGCCGCCCACCGATAGAGCCACCCTGCCGCCGAGGGACAGCAAGGTCGACCCGGTCCCTCCATCCCCGATCGCGCCCACAATTCCCCTCCCGCCCATGTCCATACCGACGTTACTGCAGCTCGAATTAGCCGCCCAGCGACCGAGTCCCCTCTACATCCATCACTCGTACGCGAGTGACATGCCATACGAATCCAGTGCCATCAAATTCGAACGCCTCAAGAACTTCTTGCTTCTTCCGTGGTATCTCGAGAGGGCTATGGCGTTTGGTGTTGCTGCTTGCTTCGACGCCTGGCTTTGGACCTTCACCGTGCTGCCCATGCGATTCTGCATCGCGGCGTCTGTGTTGGTCCGTTGGTGGGCGTATGTCATCGGGAAAGAGTTACGGTGGATGGTGGATTTCGTTTGGTACGGACTGGGGCGCATGTGGCAGCGAGGGCGCCGGGGGCGCGCCTCATCAAGCACAACCGGTCAAGAAAACCGTGCGGAGGAATCGAGGAGCAGAAGCAGAGCCCGAGACGGTCTAGATGGCACAGCGCATGCTTCAGGGGTTGCCGGCGGTAGAGCCGAGTCCGCTTCTCGGCGCCCAGGCAGCCGGCACGTTTCTGGGCCCGGCATGGCTGGCCCGCCGAAGAAGCCGAGTAGCAGACCGTCAGGATTGTTCCGTCACCGTCGAACGAAGTCGAGCCCCTCGAACCTTACATCGTACCACAAAGCCGACCTCCTCCAGGGCGCCATCCTCATCTGCAGCTCCATAGCTCTGATGAATCTTGATGCCAGCCGAATGTACCATTTCATCCGGGCCCAGTCGGCCATCAAGTTATACGCCATTTACAACCTCCTCGAGGTCGGCGACAGGCTTCTTTCTGCCCTCGGCCAGGACATCTTCGAGTGCCTCTTTAGTACCGAGACCCTCTCCCGAAACAGCTCGGGTCGCTCCAAGGTGATGCTGCCACTCGGCATGTTCTTGCTGGCGCTCCTGTACAACGTCCTGCATTCCGTTATTCTATTTTACCAAGTCATTGCGCTCAACGTGGCCGTCAACTCGTACTCTAATGCTCTCCTAACGCTACTGCTGTCGAACCAGTTCGTCGAGATCAAAAGCGCCGTGTTCAAGCGGTTCGAGAAGGAGAATACCTTCCAACTCTCTTGCGCCGACATCGTCGAGCGTTTTCAGTTATGGGTCATGCTTATTATCATCGGCATGCGCAATGTCGTCGAGGTTGGCGGGCTGTCTGTGCCAGGCGCCGGGAGTGAGGACAGCGGGCCGAGCAGCATCCCCCTGCACACGTCATCCATCCTACCAGCCAGCTTCACCATCCTTCCGTCATGGTTATGGTCGGGCGAGGTGCTCTCTCCGTTCATCGTGGTTATCGGGAGCGAGATGGTGGTTGACTGGATCAAGCATGCCTACATCAACAAGTTTAACAATATCAAACCGACCTTTTACGCGCGGATCCTCGACATCCTGTGCAAGGACTACTACACCAACGTAAGCAACCTTTCATATCCGTCTACCCGCTGAACACTGACACTGTAACCAGGCCTTTGTCACTCCCTCCCTAACCCGTCGTCTCGGCCTCCCTCTTCTCCCGCTCTCAACCCTCTTCATCCGCGCCTCGGTGCAAATCTACAACATGTTCCTCGCCACGCACCTGCCCACCCCGCTCCCGCCCACCACCCAAACCTCCCTCTCGGTCGATAACGCGACACCCTCCCCCGCCATGCAAGCGGCACTCAGCCGCATCGACCACCTCATCCGCAACGCGCTAGGCCGCTCCGTCTTCGGCTACCCCTACGCCGCTGACCAATCCGACGGCAAAGGCACGGGCGACATGCCGGGGAGCGGAAACCCCGCGGCGCCAGTGAGCAACATACTCCTACGATGGCTGCCGCCCGTTAGCAGCGACGACGCCATCGCGGCGCTGACCATGGTGGTGGTGTTTTTGCTGATCTTCCTCGTCCTGCTCGTCGTCAAACTGCTGCTGGGGATGGTGCTGCTGCGATACGCGCGCGACCGCTACGCAAGCATGAAGGCCAAGGAGCAGGCCGTGGCGGCGGGCGTGGCGGAGCGCGAGTCGTTTGACGCGCGCGGCCGGAGGGTCGGCGGGTATGGGCAGGTGGAGGTCGGGGAGGACAGGCGGCGGTGGATCTTTGGGGAGGATGTGGAGGGGTTGAGGAAGACGAGGGAGAGGGAGAGGAAGGCGGAGGGGAATGTCGAGAGGGATAAGGAAAAGGATTTTGGGAGGGTTATGAGGTATGAAATGGTGGCGAAACGCATTTGGTAGACGGTTTTTCGGTCTCGCTTTTTTTTTTTTTTTCCATCGTTTGCGGTTTGTTTATTTGCGTTGAGTGAGCATTGCGCGGCGTTATTAGCATACATGCATACGGAGCTTGCATCTTCGTACCAAGCGAGGTGATAATTGAACATCCAACCCACGACTGCGTTCATTCGAGCGCCATCAATCTCCTGGCTATTACCCCTCCTCCTGATCCCTCGCCAACTGGCTCTGCAGCCCCTTCTTACCCACGTGCATCGCCCGCTCAATCTCCCGCTCCTCGTCCCGCAACCGCGCCCGCTCATACTGCACCTTCTTCTCCTGCCGCCGTTTCTCCTCAGCAACAGCCCGCTCCCGCTCCTCCAGCGCCCTCTCCCGCCGCCGCCTCTCCTCGCGCACTTTCTTCGCCGCCTCATCCTCCTGCTCCATAGCCTCCCTCCCCTCCGGCGGCGGCCCCAGACCCTGGATGTACGCCTCGAAAAACGGATCACGCACCTTGGGGTCCAGCGAGATGTACCGCACATCAGCGAGCACCTGCGGTGGGAGTTCGGTCGGCAGGGTCTGGTTGTTGAGCGCCGACAGCGGCACCGCCTCGAGCAGTTTCTTCAAGTCCGACCGCAGCGTCGCCTGCGGCAGCTTCAGGCGGTTGATGTGCTCGCGGTACCACTTCTCGCGGTCCTTGTCCGGCAGCTTGGGGTCGCGCATGGGGTCCTCGCGCTTGTACTTGCGCCGGAACTCGGGCCAGTACAGCTTGGGCGTGGCCCTGGCCTGCAGGAAGGCGAGGTAGGGGATGCGCGGGTCCTTCTTCTCCTCTTTGGCGCGCCGCTCCTTGAGGTCTTGGATCTTGGCTCGCGACCACTCCTCCCACACCTCCCTGCGCGCCTTGGTCGTGGGCAGCACGCCGTACCGCGCGTCGTCGAACACCTTGCCCTCTTCGATCAGCTTCTCCCACGGGCTGTACGGGTTGATGTGGAAGTCGTTGAGCAGGTCCTTGAACAGCTCGCGCGCGTCCTCGTCGGACAGCGGCAGGCCCTCGTCGCCTTCTTCCCAGCCCTCGCCGCCCTCGCCCATCTCGGCGTCGTTGTATGCGTCGTCGTCGTCGGCTCCGTAGTCGGCGCCCATGGCGGCCAGCTGCGCGGCGATGTCCGCTTCGGTGAATTCGGCGGGTCCCTCGTCGGCCGCGGGCTCGTCGGTGCGTTGCCGCTTGCGGGGGTTGCCGTCTTGGTCGAGCTCGTCTTCGGCGCCCTCGTCGTCTGTTACCTCGACCTCTTCGTACTCGGAGCTATCGTAGTCCTGCGCGGCCTCTTGTTGAGATACGTCCGCCGCGGGTTTCTGGGACTCCTTGGCATCTTTGGAGCTTCGCTCTTGTTTTTGTCGTTGCTCGGCCGGCTTCCCCTCGGCCTTTTCTCGAATGCGCGCCTGGTCCAACTCGAGGATCGCGGGCATGAGTTTCTCGGGGATGCGCCAGTAGCTCGCGTTCTTGTCGGGATTGAAGGCGAACCGGCGGCCGTATTTCGTGTAGACGAGTATCCAGGGCTCGCAGCCAGGAATGGCGATCTTGGACCGTGGCTTGTCAGACGGCTGCGGGCGTGGCCTGGGCTGGAACCCTCCCCTGCCTCCCGAGCCATATCCCCCCCGCTGGCCATGTGGTTGTTGGGGTTGTTGGGGTTGTGTGTACTGGGCCATGAAGGCATTGGCAACATTCGGGTCAGATAGGTTGACTTGCGGGACGGTCTGGTGCTGCATGTAGCTGCTCATGGCCGGGTTTGTCGGGTGAGCGACGGGCGCAACAACACCCGGCCGCTTGTATGTCGACTCCTTCGTTTCTGCATTGTAGTAGTATGTGTGTCCGGTCGGTGCTTTGTGTTCGGTCCAGCCAGGGGGTAACGGCTGCAGTGCGGCGGAAGAAGGTTGGTAGGTGGACTTGACCATGGCGGGCGGAAACGTGATGGCATTAAAGCTTGAGTGGTGTTGATGGTTCAGGTTCCATCTGGGACGGCGACACGGACCTGCAGGGTCGCGGGCCTGGAGAAATTTAAGTGGATCCATCAAATGTGAGGCTTGGCGGTATCCATTCCCGAGCTGTGCGAGCCAAATCAACGACACCACAAGCGCCACAACACCACCAAATAATCGTCATCAAAAATGTTACTCTCGAAGCCCGGAATTGGCTGCGCCATCTAAGGTCATAATCGAGTCAATTTGAAACCATTTTCGGTCAACATTGTCGATGTGGTTGATGCAGCACTCCGTGAGGGTAATGATAAGATTGACGCTGCAGGCATCGCCGCATCGGAACCCTGGTCACGAGACGTTGAACTGAAGTTTTGGTGGAAGATGATTTATATGAGGGGCAGATACGCCGTGATGAAGGCCTTCATGAGGCCTCTGTTTACCGTACCGGTAAACTTTATAGTACGATACCAAATGCATGCGCACCACCAGATCCCAGCCAAACACCTTGAACTGTGGAAAGACAACAGCCAACATCCCGTCAAAAATCACCGAGGTCTTTGTTTAATGTTTAATCAGTAGTAACTAGTTACTGCCTGTCGCGGTTAATTAATTAAAATTGCTGGCGTCGCTTCGTTCGTCAGTCGCGCGGCCCTTCGCTGCGCTACGGGGCGCTTCCTTCACTCTCTCCCGCTCCTGGCAATTTTCCTGTCCCTCTCGGGAGGACAATCCGGGTTAGGGTTGAGTTACGGGAGAGACGAAGCGCCAATATCTGTCCGTCGGCCAACTCCATCCACTTGAGCCTTCTTATTAAACTTGTACTAATTAGCTCTATCATTGTTCTAACCGGTTATACCTCTACACTCCCATTCTCGCTGCCTGTATCCCAACCAGACTCCTCTGAGCGATCCTTCGCCACCACTGCATCTAACACCTGCAGTTGCCTGGTGGCGTGATCCAACAACTTCAACCCCATAGCTCGCGATGGTGTCTCGCGATAGACCCTGCTGCGGTCGAAGACCTTCTCAAGCATCAGCCCGCCGAGTGTCTTCACCCGCGAAACGGCCACGTAGGAGAGGCCAGAAGAGAACTCTGGGGCGGAGATATCGCAGACAACCTTGTCAAGAGTGATATCTTGTGACTTGTGGACGGTGATTTCGTAGCTCACCAGTAAAGGGAACTGCTCTCTGTGACAGGATCTGGCACCAACTATGAAATCCTGCCGTGCGCGAAGAATGGGGACCACCAACTTCTCTCCTCTGCGGAGCTCCTCCCCACACGGCATCGCGAAGGCTGGGCCTGTGTAGTCGTCGAAGGCCACCATAACAATCTCGGGCGGGTCTTGCAGTACGTTAGCACCCTCCTTCCAGAATATATCGTGGACTGTGCCCTGTGCGCCGTTGACGAGCCCAACGTCGGCCCACAAGTTCCGCGCCAGCATCACCCTGCAACCAACACACAGGGGCAAGCGCTTGGCCAAGTTGCCGGCATTTGAGGACTCAACCTTCTCCGCACCCACACCCTCGTGCTTTGCCTCGACCTGAATGGCGGGGCTGTCCAGGCCAAGCATGTGTTGGTGATTGTACTCGACGACCTGGGCCTTGGTGGGATAGATGCGAAGCGCATCAGCAAAGCTGTCAGCCTCCTCGAGAGAAAGCTTGACAGAACACCTCGAAGCAAGGAGTTCCCAGGAGGGCACTGACACATTAGCCTTTCGCAGTTCTTCCAAGGCCCGCCGAAACGGGGCCTGGTCTTCGCCCTGCTGCCGCTGTATTGTGGTCAGAAACACCGACTTGTCGAATGAGAGGTACGCATTACGCCCGACAATCTCGATGTCCTTCAGGTCGTCGCGCGTTGAGTATAGCGGCTTGTTGAGAACAGGGGGGGGCTGGAAGAAGTCTCCAATCAGGATGACGCTGAGGCGCAATGAAAAGCTCCTCCAACGGCTCTAGTTGGGGCAACTGTGGTGGGACCGGGCCAAAATCAAGCTTGTTCTCTGCGGAGAAAAAAAAAGGTTCCTCCTGCCGTTTCTTGTCATCCTTGTCGTGGCAGCGCTTACAAACGCCATCCGCCATGAGCTTGATGTCAAACCAGCGCTCCTTGCAACGCAGGCATCGTTGCATCTCCTCTGCGGCAAGCGCTTCGTCGAAATCCCTCTTGATTGCAATGTCTTCGGCCAAAAGCGGCGTCTCCTGGTCGTCGCCTGCAAACCGCGGACCGGATTCGTTAAATTAGCGCGGAAGGTTTCCTTCGTGGAGGGTTTGCATGCGTGGGCGGCCGATGGGATTGTGTGCTAGCCGAGGACGTCCGCGAGGGCGTCCGCGAGACCCAACCGCGGGTTCGTTCAATTCTCGCGGAGGGTTTTCTTGGGGAAGATTTTGCGTAGGTGGGCGGCCAACAGGATTGCGTGCCAGCCGAGGGCGTCCGCGAGGGCGTCCGCGAGACTGAGCTGAAGATATAGACGGAGGAGAATAGCGTTTAGGAGGGCGTCCGCCGCCGCGGTACTGTGGCGGTGTGTGTCGCAAGTCATCCGCGTCACCACCCAAACCATCTCCCTCAGCTGCTTGCACGGGTAGCAAATCAGCTCGGCTGGTCGTAGGCACCTCGTTCTGAGCATTGAGCTGCTGTTGTCGAATCAAGCCGCTTAACGTCGGGGTTTGTGAAGGCTGCACGCCATGGCGTCGCTCCACGCGGTGGCGTCTCTGGATTGTCAATCGTTGATCCCGTGCGGCTGCCATTTCTGGGGTATCTGTAGGAACGCGACCCCTTTCGTGATACATCGTGGCAAGGACGCCGTGTGTAACGTTTCGTCGAACTCCAGGTGCAAGCGCCGGTGCGAAAGAAAGGGGAAGATTTTCTCCGCGGGCGATTGCGCGAGAAATCTCAATACTCGCTCGTGACGCTTGAACCTGCGAGAGGTTAGCCGAAGAAAAAAAAATCGTAACTAGGGATATCACATGAAGCCTGTTCTTGTGCCGGCAACTTAGACAGTTGACAGCAATCCTTCCGTTCCCGCGTGCATGGAGAAACTGCTCAATGTTTTGCTCGGTGTTGCAATTAGTACATGTCTTGCGTGCCACAGCCGTCTCCACCGCCGCCTCAGTAGCGCCGCCTAGAACGACTATCACGTCTTCCATAGAAACAGCCTGGAATTGAAAGCGGCAGACGTGCAAACGGATGGAGTGGCGACGTTCGCGAAGGTCGAGCGGATTGCGAGGGCTGGATGGATGGATGGAACGGATTGCGAGGGCATGAATGGTGCAGTTTCGGGAGAACCCATAAGACAGCTGACGAAGTGAACTTTGAGCCGGAGCGTGCTTGTTAACCAATCAGTGATCGCGATAAAGTTTCTTAGTTATCAATTTCGCATAGTTAGTATTGTCCTCCGGACAGGAATATCGAAGAACCTCACACACGAAATTTCACGCAGGGGTATCTAACTTACAGAACTATCCCAGTTTATTCCTCTCGTGCTTGCGATGGATCGTCTGCTGTTGGATGTGTGAATGTCAGTAAAACGATGCCACGATCGAAACTCCATCCATCAAAACAATAATTTTGTTGCTTTTCAGACGATGTCGGCTCAAATGACATGGACTGTTCGGTCTTTTCCTCATAATATGAATCGGAATAGGGAACGATTTTGATGCATCAGATGCAACGGGGAAACTGATGGACGTCTCGACTTGACAGGAAAGCGGAACTCACAGGTTGGCAACAGTTAGGACTGATGTCTCGCGACATATCTTATCAAGCCCAACCAAACCTCGGGTGGTCTGTTGAGTGAGGGGAGCGATGACACAAGGGCCTAGAGGATCTCCTTTTGTGACCACCGGTGCCTTCATCCGCCGGCGGCCCAACTCATGGGTGAGCAATGATGATTCACTTCGCTTGGGCAATCAAAACCCGCCAAAGTCACCACCTTGCGGGCCTGCATCACACCCCACTCAGAGCCAACTCTTCAAAGTTATTGGCAGATGCCGTGCTATCTTCCAACACTTGAAGTTCAAGGTTAGTGGGACCATGGGCTGTCTCATATCGTATTCACAATGATTCATACACAGCGTTGTTACAACCACCCCACATGAGCCATCTGGTACGACTCACTTTCCTGTTTAGGCACATACGGGCATGCCGCAACCTTGCGGACCCCTTCAGATAAGATGATTCCTTTCTTTGTCTCATTGCCCCCATTACGGCACCAATGTGGGGATATAAAACACGAAGCAGCTCGTCAGGGACATCCTGTCCCAACACCGCGGGGCGACTACATGTATTCGGATACATGTTCTCAGTAGGCTATATTCTGGTGCGCACATAAGGACGCCAGTGAACCATTTCCGTCGGAAGCCGCAGTCTATGGCGTATGAGTCTGTGACACACATGCGCTCAATTCCACGGCTGTTGGTCCCTGTAGCCAACCCAGGTTTCTTTTTTTATGGTACTTGGATTTCGTCTTAGTCAACTTGGCACCATGACGTTAGCCACAATGCCATGCTCTTGCTTAGGTAGGTATGGAGTGTGGCCGGCAGCCTCCCTGAAGGTTTCTCCTGTGATTCTTAGACAGCCCGTGGTAATCAGTCCTGCATAAAAAAGCCCTCCCCCAGAGTAACCTAGAATAAGGAAGATACCGCAAGGGCTAGTGAGTATACTCATAACATGATCCAGAAATAGATCCTAACTGACGGTGTCGGATTTGCCGAACCCATATAGGAGCTGCCACTCTAACAATTTCGACTCCAATGCCGATTAACCACAGCACCGCTTACAAGGAAAGGGCAAAAGGACCAAACATACGGTAAGAGAAGTAGCATCGGAAGAATATTGATGGCTCATCCTAGGTCTACGGGTGCCCGAGATCAATATGTGGATGCGAGACCCGAGGAAATCTGTGACAAACCTATTTCAGGACCTTGTCCTGTTAGGGTTCAGCTTCGGTTGAAGGTAATCTCTCAAGGGTGCACAACAAAGGCTTGTCTCAACAGTAGGCTCTCGAGCTTGTAGCGAACTGTAGTTGTGATTGCTAACTGAGAACTCCCAGAGCTCTCCAGAACGAGTGACTATATACTGCTATCTGGTTCCCTGAGCTCTAGACAGCTCTCGAGAGCTCACTAGAGCTCATGGCTCTCGGTGGCTCTCGAGAGCCCTTGAGAGCGGCTTCTGACTGGTCGCTCTCCTTTGGCTCTCGGGTGCTACGGAGAGCACCCTGTGATTGGTTCGTTTAAATGATTGGCTCGGGGCGTCCCGCGCCCCGGGGTCCCGCCTGTTGGCATATTCGTGACAAAATCGGCGGATTATAAGTTGCCTGCGAAGGACATTGGGAGCCGGGAAACATCATCTGGATCAGTCTTGATAACTAATAGGTGATGATGGGAACTCGCCCCGGAGTGCTATAGCCCAGAAGTGCCGTATCAGGAAGGCCGCGTTTACCATTATGGAGGTAAGGTACCTGGCATGTAGTCTTGGAAGAAACTTGGGACACACCTAAAGAACAGTGACTTAATATTTACACCCCCGATAACCTCGATACATTTACCGCATGTTTCCTGTGTGCTCCCGTGAGCTACGCTTTACGTGGAGAACTATGGTGCATCACTCAGATTTGTATCAGTGACTGGATTGATTAGAGTAACCTCCCTCCCATAATGTAGTGATGTTCCTGCTCTTAGTGGCAAAACTAGCCCAAAGTCGCGCCAGTACTGGGCAGCCTCGTAGCTGCCTAGCGTTATTAACAGTTTTCTTGCTAGCGAAGTCAAAATGCGAAGATCCAGAACGACTACACAAGTGATTGTTTGTGAGTGATTGTTTGAACGGTAAGTATAGCTCAAGTATTGTCGTAATTCGGGACAGAAGATTTCTGAGAATCCTCAACCCCATATGTCGTTGAAGGCGTAGCGATAAATATACATCATCTGCATCATATAACCCATCGACCCGGGAACCATGTCTCATTTCATCACGCTCATTTGCAGAACGGAGAGCCGTTGATGTACTCGCAACGGTTACCGCAGATGGACACGAGCCGCTGTTGCCCATTGTTGCACTGGTAGATGGCGGGCTGCCCACCGCTTGATCCGCAGCTGTATACACCTATTCCGTGTTAATTAGAGTGCATGCCTCCCCATTATTTCAAAAGGGTACTTGCCATGGGTGCAGCCGATGGCGGTTGTCTGGGCAGCGCCAAAGGCGGCCAGGGAGAGCATGACGGCGAGGGTAGGGAGTTGCATTTTGGTTGAGGTGGTTTGGGTTGGAAAGGAGGTTGAGTGTTTGTTGAGGAACTGTTGGTCGAGTTTGGGTTGAAAGATTGACGGGATCATAGTGGCGTATTTATGTTCGCGGACTCATAGACAGCTTGGGGGCCTTGGGGGCGAAAGTCGAGGGCTCGAGTTCCCCGCGGACCGCAGGACAGGGGGTTGCAGAGGGGTCCCAGGTTGTGATTGGGGAGAAAACGGAAAAATGGATTCAAGAGCATAACTAGCCGATATTACCTTTCCAGGGTGCCCACATGCAAAGGAGAAGATGACGAGAGCGCCCTGCGAAAACAGGGCGACGGACGCGACTGTGTGGTGATTCGAGGAGTGATGACGATTTACCTAGATTCCCGCTCTCATAGGTATGTACATACCTAGGTACCCAAGTATCTATAGTTGTCCTCAGCCTATATCGATGTTCCGCCCTATGGCTCCTCGCAACTCGACCTGCGCGAACAACCTGAACTGACTGACCCCGACTCATCTATGAAGGCGGCCGCTGCTGACATGATGCTCACCGCTTCATTCCGGTTTCCTGCGAGGATCTTGCAGGAGCGGAGTATCACAGCATGTTGCCAGGCTGCAACATCTAGATATGTCTAGCGCTCTTCGCTGTATCTTTTTGTGAGTTGGGGGCTAAAAGACTTGGCGCTGTGAGTCGTGAGGGTGGTTGGCAAGTAGGATGCTTGACACGGTGCAAGCATCCAAGATGCTGGTTGGTCCGAAAAGCGAATATTGAGTCTCGAGGTATTGGATTGGAGTTGCATCAAGTCGAAAATCCGCCGAAACTTAGTAAGGGAGAGAGGTACACTACATTACATCTATCGTGCCCTCAACCAAGGCACCTTCGTTTGTATGGAGGTACCCAGACATCTCGCATCGGGTCAACTCGGGCCCCAAGTTTGAAGCCCACTTAGGTACCTCTATTGACGCATGACCGCATGACAACATCCCCCACAGTATGACAACAGCGACGCTGACATGGAACCTCGTCAACAACCCCTCACTCCTCAGTTGTCCCGAATGCAGAGACAACCCCGCTACCTACCGAGCTGAGCCGCAATATTAATCTGTCTAATCTCACGCACTTCTGCCAAAAGCAGGGGGCCTCGCCCAACATAATCAACCTGCCCACTGCCGTCATGAGTTCGCGGGAGCGCTAAGATCACCCGGCGATACAATACGGCGGCCATTCCCACCCAAACCTCGCGCCCTTTCGCTGGGGCCCGGGCCTCTGCCGCCGAACTATCACCCCCTCATCCCGTCGGTTGTGAAGAGCTCAGCCCGGCCAAAAGCATATCACCCATGGCCGGGCCGCCCCAAACCTGAGATGTCTAGAACTTCCTGATAGAACCCGTACTGAAGGGGTTCGGTCCAACGTATTTCTACTGATTAGATTCATGAGTGAAATCCATGATGACTACAACGAATGGAAATTGAATGGGTAGATAGTCTGTGGCTACTCAATTTTGATGATTTGACTCCAGTTTTGATCTACGGCGTTGAGGGCAAGTGGTCGTGGCTCAACTGGATTGCATTTAGAAAATATACCTAGGTAGGTACCCAAGAGCATTAGAAAGGGAGAGGGCGAAAAAATAATAAGCGACCAATGGAATGGTGCGTTCCTGTTTCCTTCTTGCATGTCGAGGGTCTTGTTGATGGGAAACGAAATACCTTAAGTGACCTCATTTCCTGGGGGTCTTCGCCAGAAGTTTTTAGTGCTGCGAGCTGATATGGAGGAGTTGCAAGCCACAGCGTTGGTTCATTACGGCGATCCTTCTGAAGTCGATGAAGCCGTTTATTTCACCGCAAACTAAAGGTGGTTTCAACTATTAGTTATTATTATTATTATTCATACTCCGCTATGCCCTAGGGCGTGCCGGACCCTCAGCTATTTAGTGTACAGGAAAACCGTGCCCTCCCGGGCCGGGTGAAAAACCCATACCAACAATCAAGGAACGGTGCGTTCTGGTGAGTCTGCGTATACAAAGAGAGGAGGCCTCCTGGCCTCCGAACGGGGGCGCTTCAGGCCGCCGCTTCCAGCTCGAGCCTCCTGGCTAAGTTGTACATCGGCAGCTTCCCCGAGTCCATCAGCCAGTCGAGAACTTTTCCTCGCGAGCCGTGCAGTCGTGGGATTGATGCCGTGTAGAACAGAGTAAAAGTCCCGTCGTGTCCGAATTCCAGTTCTCTCCCATCTTCGAGTCAACGGTGGGGCCAAACACCACACTACCAGGTGTTCGGCAGTCTCTCGTCCCTCGCCACACTCGCAGGCAGGAGTCAGAACCTCCGGGACTCCCCGTGTAAACAAGAAGTCCCGTAAGCCTATTGCTCCCGTCTGGATTTGAATCAGCAGTGAGCTCTTCGCCTTGCTGAGACCGTCGTGCCTCCTTAGTGTTTCGTTCCGGAATAACGTCTCCTGCTGATGGTCAAAGTCGTCCGCCGGCCTGGTGATTGCCCTGCCGTCCCGTTCCTTTAACCACCTCGACTTCCAAGCCTCTTCTACTGCCCTGTTCGTATCAACGATCCCCCCCGTCCAGCGCATGACCGTGCCCGCGGCTCTCTCCACCGCCGTAGGCCCTTGAGGTCCCAAGGTTCGCGGTCGGCCCCTGTTGCCCCTCCTCGAGCTAAGTCTCTGCTGTATCTTGCGGCAGGCGGTGAGGACAACGCTCGCCGCCGTCTTCTTGCCGCCTCGACCGTCGTCCAGATCGGGTCGTTGGAGTCGGTTTTCGAAATCTGCAAGCCGTTTGTTTAGGTACAAGTCCAATG
This sequence comes from Chaetomium globosum CBS 148.51, assembly GCF_000143365.1. Lineage (NCBI taxonomy): Eukaryota > Fungi > Ascomycota > Sordariomycetes > Sordariales > Chaetomiaceae > Chaetomium > Chaetomium globosum. The sequence continues at coordinate 3,757,161 of NT_165981.1, forward strand.
GTGGTACCCATGTCTCTGTCTCGAGGTTACGGATGGGGGTAGACTTAAAGGCTCCCGCCACGATCCGCAAGCTCTTGTTCTGGGCCTTCCCGAGGGCCTTAGTGATGCCTTTCTTTGCCGGCTCGCCTCCCACATCCGTGGGGATGTGAAACGACGATGCGCCATAGGCCAGCGCTGACCGTGCGTTGGCGGTAGAGATTTCCGGGGCGACTGCGTGTCCCGGATCGCCCTTCTTTCCACGCCCACTGCGGCCGCGCTGCAGATTGCGCTTCGGTGCACGTGGTGTGGCTAGATAGGGCTTTGCGAGAGCTTTGGATCAGCGCTAGCTTTGAGACTTTTGGGCCGAAATTCAAGGACGTTCTTTTTTTGAGGCCGTCACGAGCTACCGTAGGAACCGTCACCGCATACCGTAGGCCTAAATTCTGCCCACACAAATCCCTAACCCTGGCCTCGCGCAACAATTCTGCCGCCCCGCCTTCGGCAATTCTGCCGCACTTCCAGCTTTCTGCGCGCGTGCACGCATCATCATCACCACCAACCCTCGCACACCAACAGCCATTGCAACTGCGCTGCGCGCGTACCTTCAGTAAGCGCCCCAGCTGTTTCGCGCGCTCTACAGGGCTAACCAGCGATAGATATGGCGCTTTCAGAGCTCGACTCCGACGCGCACAGCGATGCGCACAGCGATGCGCACAGCGATACGAGCGCGCGGGGCGACGCGCAAGCGCTGCCAGCATCGCTGTTTGCGCTGAATTGCGCTGCGATTGATTGCACTGTGGCAATTGACGAGCGCTGCGCGCGCATCGCGAAGGCGGTGAGCGATTATTTTCACCGCCTACCTTACTAGGTAGGCGGTGGGCGTTGTGGGGTGGTGCTACGGTATGCGGTGACGGTTCCTACGGTAGCTCGTGACGGCCTCGTTTTTTTTTAGTTGTTTCAACTATTAAGACATGGTACGGCGAGGTAATCACGGCGTAGCAGGCGGGGGGTATTTCAGCACCTTGAAGGTTAATGAGCCATTCCGAGTCGAAGCCCACCAACTGCATCATCGTCTGATTACCAGTTTTTCTTCCTACGGCACAGAACTTTCACATGGCATGGACTTTGTATAACAGTCAACAGCAGCTGAAGGGGGTGGATGCAACCCACGATCCAATGGCAATCCGTCTGAAAGGCGGCGGAGTCACCCGAATCCAACCTTGGGAGGCTGGGATGCGGCTCACATGGCGATCCGTCCCGACGGTGGCACGAAATTCCGCGGCGTCGGATTGCCGAGCCGACCTTTAACTTATCCTCTTCCCTGGTTCAAGCACTTTGGGTGGGCAAGCCTCGATTCCACCACGTGGTGTTTCAGCCGCCATGCATAGCTTGAACTTTACCTCTCTCGGTGGTCTGTTGAAAGCCGAGGGCAAGGTCTCGAGAGTGGCCTTTGGAGTTCAGGATTTGCCGCGAGGCACCAGTTTCAGATACGGAGAAGGAATTGTGTTTTCTTTTGTTACATGGCATGCATCGCCGCACCAAGTCCCTCAACCCCCGGGCAGCCGTTCCGCAACAAAAGCCTCTTTCCGCCGTCACAAAACCCGTTCGCCAGCCAGTTGTGTCCCCGGACTCAAAATGCAAACAAAAAATCGAGGTATCATCCATATCGCTCTTAAAATCTCACAAAAAAGGCATGCAATCTCCAAAAAGGTCACACCTGTACGCCCGAGCCCGCTCCAGTCTTCAAACAAGCCGCCCTGCCACTGATCATGAACACCGCACCCGCTGCTTTTTGTCCAGCCGGTTCCCGCACCAAAGCGAAACCCGAGGGAATGATTCGTTATCCTCGGTAGCTTTCCGCCGGATCGAGTCGCATTTATACCCACCCGTGGTCTGCTTATCTTTGCAAAAGGTGACGCAGCAGTCGGTTTTCTCCGTGGCCCATACGTAGCTCGTGATACTGATGTTCAAATCGTAATATCCGGGTTCTACGTAAATTTCGGTCGCATCGCCGGTGAAGTCGTTTCCGGAAAAGCCCTGGAAAGCAAACATCTCGAAGATGCTGGGGTCCGTTTGGTTATTGAGGAATGTGGGTGATGCGGTGGGCGCGCTCGAGGTTGTGGAAACTGACGTCGGTTCTGTGGATGATGCGCTGGTCGGGCTGTGTTCGCGTTAGCAAGGTGCACAAGTTCAGCGCCAGCTTCGTTTTCCAAGTCATCGCTCACCTGCTACCCGACTCCGTGGCCGACTCCGTGGCCGACCCCGTTTCTACTGGCGCGGCGCCCGAATCTGACTGCCTTGATGCCATCGCGCTCGCGATGCCTGCGCCAGCCGCCACCGCTATGATCACGACCGCAAGGACCACAGCGATGATAATAAAGACGCGCTTGCGCAAGCCGCAGATGCGCTTTTCCCTCGGAGGCTCACTTCCAACGTATGTTTGTTGGTCGTCAGCGCCGGAAAACGAATGCCACGGCACATCGCTGTTTGGGCTCAACGCGCTGACTGAATGATAATCGCCGCCTACTATCGACGCTGGCCCCCATGGTTGCTGGTATTGTTGCATGGGGCTCACCCCCGGAGTCATTGGTTTCTCGTAGAGAAGTTTTGGTGCCTGTGTCGTATTGTGCCGGATACTTGTCTGTCTCTATATAGTACCGCTGTTGCGCCGCTTCTGGTGATGAATCTGGCACCACTTCTGGTAGATGGTCCGCGTGGGGATTGGGCGTGAGGGTTGGCCGGTTTTCCACCACCTCTGGGAGGTTTTCGTCTGGTGCTTGTGGACGCCCCATCTTGACAGGATCTGCTGGCGAGGATCCCTTTCGAATCGAGTTCGTCTTCACACTTTGTCGTCTAGGAACCCACTCGCTGACTGAGAAGCCAGATGTGGCGTTCGTTGATGATGGCGCTTGCGCACAAGTTCTTGGCTCGTGCCGGACCTGGGAACGTTCAGGGTTTTGTTGAACGCCATTGAGTTGATCTTTGGAGGATCTGGAAGGTCCAACGACGCCAATTTCCCCACAGACAAGCTTCAGCAATCTTCTGGATTTGGGTCGGTCGGGTCCCCTTGGCGTAAGACGGGGGAATTTTTGGCATGGCTTTCGCCCAGCGATCAACCGGCTGTGCTACCCCATTTAGCAACGTTTCCGGGAAATGTGCAGACTGGCGGGACGGGGTTGCCATTCCCACTGCTTCGCTTGCGCAGGAGAAGGACATGGGCACATAGGTCCCACGGACCCGCCAGCTCGGCGAGCGCGCACCAATTCATGGAAACCCGTCATTTCCCACGACGTGGCCGAAACATTTGAGCCGACTCAAGCATGCGCTGCGAGTTAGGATTTGTCTGCGTCGATGTCAAACTCTGTTTCCTGGCCACCGCTGGCGTCGTTCGAGAAGGATGTATGTGGGGCTGAACTTGGCGGTGGCTTTAGTTATCCCACTGCGGCGAACAGTCCATCGCGATGAATCGCTGCCAGGGACGATCGGCCTCCAATTGGCTGCCATGAACTCCACCACACAAACCAAAAACGGAATTTGAGCCAGGCATCAAGGCACGTTCGGTGCTGGCGCCGATCGGGAGCGCGGTGACACACGGTTCTGACCGGCTCTCATAGCGATCGACGGCCCGCCGAGCCCGCGTTTTCCCATGCTGCCATCATCCCGTCCATAACCACTCACACCACTCACTCGGAAGCTTTTACTTGTATGGCGACCGGAATCCAAACGGGACGGACGACGGCATCGGCATCCGCGGCAGATCATTGCCGAAGCCACATCGATGTGATCGTGTATCTCGGAGCGCCGTGAGCAGCCAGGGCTTATGAATTGTTAACTAACTCTTGGGCATCGGAATTTCCATTGTGCTTTTCGGGTGGGGAAGCGATTGACCATGCCGTCTCCGCTGCTGCGTGGCCTCTGGGCTTTCGCCCTTGGCATCACAACTTGCCCAAAAACGCCACGACTCGAGTACTTTGTAACAAAGTCGTTTCCAAGTGCTTGCCTCCTTGGAAAATTAGCTATTGGTCCGGAAGGGTCGAAATGCCAGGCCATCTCACTGTTAACTGGACCGTTGCGACTAAGATACGAATAACGAGGTATAATGGACAAATCGGCCGTCCCTCCCCTGCGTGCGCTGAAACCCCGCAATGGCCGGGAGAAGGTGAATCCGACGGTCCAATCGTAGTCGGTGCATCGTACTGCGCACCAAGTACCAATACTTGGAGAATAATGATCTGGCAAGCCACGTACTGTTCCAACTTTAGGGGGTGACCGATCAAGAGGGTGATCGATCAAGGGGTTGAAACATCTCGATGGAGGCAGAGACCGAAGAGAAAACACAGCACTCGGGCTTATTTAGTTTAGTGACACATATCCCCATTCAAAAATCCCATGCGACACTGCGAGGCGGCGCCTCCAAATCTCAAGCTGCCCCTGAACAGGAAGAAAGAGCGAGAAGGCGGCCGGCATCGGCATTCTTGATGTGTGTTCTGCCGCTCACCCGGTTTTTTCCATTGCCAAGCATCAAATCAGCTGGAAATCTTATCAGATCATCTGTTGACAAGTGAGGTGCTTCGTACTTCCCCCACTCTCTTGTTCCTCGGCACCAAATGGGATTCGACACGGCTGAACAAAGGCAGGCGAACGAAAGCTGGACTCATGCCCTCCAGAGAAGTCGGGGTATTCTTCCGTCAAATACATATCCTCTTGCTTGCAATTGCTTCACATATGCAATCTGTCTTACCATCAGCAGCTTCATGGTTTGATGGGTCCCCAATTGGGTATCTAAACCAATTTACCGCCTGTGCTGATCCATGATTTTCTTCCTTACCTACCTGGCACCTACCTCACCGAGTCCCCAGTCGCCCGATCGGCGACGGCAGCCCATACAACGACCGCATCGCACCATCGGAACAGGGATCACCATTGTCAGGCGATCTGATAATGCAGAGTTTTTCCCTCATTCCTCGGCGCCCGCAACCCCGCGAGCCATTGTTGGCGTCCGTTCCTCGGAGCAGCAAGGGAAGAAGATTCGGCTATATCCAGATGAAGTTGGATGATTGGTTAATTCGAGCCAGTTCTGGTGGTGATGGAACCCTCTTCATCTTATCTGATCCGAAGATAACCCCGAATGCCGCCTCGGGCCCACAAAGATCCTGGAAGAATTCGACGGGGCCTGCAGCAAGCCTGCGGCAACGCATCATCACCCAGCACCACCCCACCACAAATACGCCGTGCCATTGCAGAACCTTCTGCAGAGCTCACCCGGCGAATGGCTCGACACTGGCATGCCGGCACACTGCTTTCTTGCGTGAAGCACGACCCAAAAATTTCTCATCTCCCCCCCACTCCACCGCCGTTAAATCATGTCACCGATTGCTCCGAAAAGCAAGAACTCCGCAATAATGCAGGAAATGTTCCCCTCAGTCCCCTGTCCCTCGTTCGATAGGAGAGGGTGGGAGAGCACAGAGTCAATGGACCCCGGCCCCCGCTCCTCATGGTTCCCGGCCGTGCTCCAGCGAGGTACCGTGTTGTACATGCAGTACGAGTGAGGTACATGCCACCACCAGATTAGCCTCACCCCCGGCGGCCCCACGGAAGGAGAACCGAGCTCCGCTGGAGTGTTTGCGTGGCCTGGGCTTGTTATATCATAATGGTACCCGCCGCCGCTCTCCGTTGTCCTCGCTTCTCTCCCGACTTTCGTTTCAATCTAACTTTCCCGTGCAATCGGCAGCTCATCAGTTTTACACTGAGTGACGTGACCCTTCATCTCATCTCCTCCCGCTTCCACCTCCACCGAGCTACGTCAACCTGGGCTGCCGAGGGACCGTGCATCGTCCGATCTGAACACCGAAACCATCGTTCTCTTTCGTGCCACCAAGGTTTACCACCAAATACATCAAGGACAAAGTTCACTCACCACTGCTTGGTCATTCCGGACCTTTTCCGTTGGGAAATCACGCAGACGGCCCCTCAAAGCGTTACCCGATCCGACTTCATCATGTCGCCTCACAGCATCGACGACATGGAACACCCAGCCGTCACCAACGGCTCCCATAATACAGACGCAGTTCCTCAATTGTGTCAACGGCACTGCGAATGGATACTCGGCCCAAGATGTCCCCAATAGCCGATATCTTGAACCCACAGATGCCAACTCGGAGCTTGACTTGGTCTGTGTTGGTTTCGGGCCCGCCAGCGTCGCTATCGCTGTCGCCCTCCATGATTCCATGGAAGCCGGCAAGATGGCACAAGCGCCTAAGGTGTTGTTCCTCGAGAAGCAACCCCAGTTTGCGTGGCACGCCGGCATGCTGCTACCAGGGGCCAAGATGCAGATTTCTTTCGTCAAGGACCTCGCTTCGCTTCGGGACCCGCGATCCAACTTCACATTCCTCAACTACCTGCACAAGAATAACCGGGTTAGTCGACTTTATCAACCTGAGCACCTTCCTCCCCGCCCGTGCCGAATATGAGGACTATCTCCGGTGGTGTGCCCGACACTTCGACCACGTTGTCCGCTACCAAAACGAGGTTGTTTCCATTTCTCCTGTACAGGAGGAAAGGTCACACAGGGTGTTTACTGTGACTTCTCGGGAACGCCAAGACCGGCGCGATCACCACTTATCGTGCCCGGAACGTTGTCGTCGCTGTCGGCGGGCCAGGCCATCTATTCCCAAGCTCTTCCCCGCACATCACCCTTCGAGTTATCCACTCGTCGCAGTACGCGCAGCTGGTTCCCAAAATCCTCGGCGATAAGACGGCGCCTTACCGCGTGGTCGTCGTGGCGCGGGACAGAGCGCCGCCGAAATTTACAGCAACGTCCATGGCCTGTACCCCAACAGCAAACGCGCTTGGTCATGCGAGCGAGTTCCTCAGCCGAGCGACGATTCGCCATTGTAGTGTGGCCACGCTTCTCAGACGAGCAAAATAGATTAACTTCTCGTCAGCGTCAACTTCCTCTTCAACCCCGAATTCATCGATACCGTTTATCCCAAGTCTTCTGCCTACCGCGCCCACCTCCTCGAGGATGCTCGGGCTACAAACTACGGCGTTGTGAGGTTGGAACTGATTGAGCATTTGTTTGAGGTTATGTACCACCAAAAGCGCACACTCGGCCCCGACGAGAAGAAATGGCCGCACCGCATCCTGGCTGGGCGGGATATCGTGGCCGTGGAGGACAGCGGCGACTCGCTCCGCCTTAAAGTAGCCACGCTTCCCATTCCTGGAGCCCAAGATGGGCCGCTACTGGGCGAGGAGGAGTTGGATGTCGACCTCGTTATTTGTGCCACGGGCTATAACCGCACGGCTCATGTCGACATGCTGAAAGATGCCTGGCATCTCCTGCCAACGGCTATGGATGCCGAGAATGGAGTTTTGAGAAAGGACCGCTGGTTGGTGGAAACTCGCAAGGCCGAGAACACATCTACCAAAGTCATGGAAGTTGGCCGTGATTATGGAGTCCGCTTCTCGCCTGGAGTTGTGGCTCCAGGCTCTGGTGTTTGGCTGCAGGGCTGTTGTGAGGCAACGCACGGCGTAAGTGGGCACTTTTACCCCTAAAGTGAATTACGGAGCTAACCAAACAACAGTTGAGTGATACCCTTCTTTCTGTTTTGTCTACACGGTCCGGAGAGATGGTCCAGTCCATCTTTGGTGCATCAGCATGACTTACGCGGGCGGCTGAACCGCCTTGCGCATTTTGGGTTTGATTTGCTTTTTGTAAGAGGAGTTAAGGCCTGCACGTGAAAAGCATTGTCTCGTTGTTTTTTTTTTTTTTGGATTTTCCGCGCCGTAGCCATCCCACCGTCTCAAGCGAGCCCTAGCCTTTTAGAGAGAAACTGCCACGGTTTGGGGCGGGGAGTTGGGAAGAGCCTGAACCTTAGACTGGAAAATGGTAGATGGCAGTTTTCCGGCATACTCCACGCATGGTAATCCGGCGGCCGCGGAGTCTTCATCGTCTGAAACGCCACCTGTCAGCAGCATGTGGGGGTTAAAGTCGTATCTCCTCAGCTCCACGCGGCAAACTGCTGCACAAGGCTGAATATGGACCAGGCCGGCCATCGGATGGGATGTGACCCTACCTGATCGCAGGGGCCCAACGTCCCCTTGATGGTCTCGGCCGACTCGCTGCTGGAACACCGAGGCCGAGTGTGACTGAGGATGGGGGTTCACCACTCCATGACACCACAACAACACCCCCCATGACTAACAAAAGCCGGATCCGATGAGGGGTTCAGCGCCAAGCGGAACAGGTTTGCGGTGGGAACATGCGGCAGGATCCGGTCCCTTTTCCGCTGGCCCCTCGTCAGGTGAACACCGAAATCCAGTGGCCGGGAGCACAGTTTGGAGCCGCGTGGATCACCAGGCCATGCCAAACCACCTAGGCAGCCTGGAGGCAGGTTGTGACGGCCAAGGGACCCCAGTACAGATACCCGCACGCGAATCCCTTCCATGCTATCCACGTTGGCCCGGCTCGCCTCGTTAAATGCCGCGCCTTCCCAACCTGCGGTAGAACGGCAGTCACGCTGCGTACAACAGCCGCAGTACACCGAGGAAACAGAAGGTGGGGGCTTGCCGCCGGTCCATCTTGGAAACCCGGTAACCAGCCTCGACAGAACCGTGAACCAGGGTAGGCACACACAACCCCACAGAACCCGCTCCCACTTGTGTCACAAACCCTTCAGCTGTGCACTCTTGAGACGCGGGTTGTGCAGGAGTTCGTCGTACAATCTCCCCCCCCATCTTGGTTGAACAGAGCGAACGCACCTCGAACTGACCAATCATCTCGCGCCAGAATCAAATCCCACGTCTTCAACTCGCTTCTCTCCCAGTCCCTGGCCAATCAGAAGGGTCCCATTTCCGTTCTTGGGTGGCTCTGTATATTCGCTTATTGACCGGTGCTGGTATACAGAGAGGTACCTGCCCAGCTAGGAGGATACCGGTGCAAGCCCACGCTGTTAGGTTACAGAGGGAGAGGGACCTTGGTAAGTTGTGATTTGTTTGCTTCTAGTCGATGCCGTCCCAACCCGAGAAGCCGTTGAACGATTAACTCACATGGCACAGTTAGGGGCGAACAACATCATGGACATGCCTGTGCAAGGAACCGCGACCTCTTTGTCTATTGTCAACCACCCACCAACACGGTTGCCGGGACCATCCTTGCTTCACCTTCTGGTCCAGGGCCCCTCCCAGGATGGGCAGACGGCCATTGACTTCCTCTCATCAAACGGCACCCGGAGCTCGTTATCGTATGGAGAGTTACACCATGCGTCTGAGGCCCTGGCAATCAGGCTTTCAGCTCTGGTTGGGCCGCTGGACCCTTCCAAGCCGTTGGTTATCCCGGTTCTTCTCCCGCAAAGCCTCGACCTCTACATTGCCCTCTTGGCCATTCTGAAAGCCGGCGGTGCATTCTGTCCGATGAACCTGGATGTGCCACTTGAGCGTGCCAAATTCATCCTCGAAGACGTGTCTGCCAAAGTTGTCATCACCGCGCCGGAATTGGCATCAAAACTCCCGGATGGCGACCAGGCGGTGCTGATAATGAATGGAGAAATCTACGCCGAACCCCCGGCCGTTACGTCACACCGACAGCCGACCCCAGCGGACCTGGCATACGTGATGTACACGTCTGGCTCAACTGGGACACCGAAAGGTGTTGGGATATCTCACGATGCTGTCACCCAGAGCCTCCTTGCCCACGACCGGCACATCCCGCAATTCACACGGTTCCTCCAGTTTGCCGCCCCGACCTTCGACGTCTCCGTTTTCGAGATCTTTTTTCCTCTTTACAGGGGCAAAACCCTCGTCAGTTGCGCCCGCTCAGCCTTACTCAATGAATTGCCAGGTGTCATCCGGGACATGGATGTGGACGCATGCGAGCTGACGCCCAGCGTCGCCGCCAGTCTCCTCCGTAAACGAGAAAATGCCTCTGGTCTGCGGCTGTTGTTGACCATCGGGGAGATGTTGACACAGCCGGTAGTCGAAGAGTTTGGTGGCGATCAGGAACGGCCAAGCATGCTCTGGGGCATGTATGGACCAACCGAGGCATCGATCCATTGTACACTTCAACCTGCATTCGCTCGCGATTCGGTGGTTCGCAACATTGGGGTTCCGCTGGACACCGTCTCCGCTTTTATTCTGAAGATCCCGGAAGAGGGCAGCGAAAGCCCCGATTTCTTGGTGCTGGGCCGGGAGGAAGTTGGCGAGCTGGCCATCGGCGGTCACCAACTAGCAGATGGCTATCTCAACCGGCCCGAGCAGACGTCATCCACGTTCATCGACACTCCCTACGGCCGTCTCTACCGAACCGGTGACAAAGCGAGGATGCTTGCAGATGGCACGCTAGAGTGTCTCGGTCGGATCGCTGACGGGCAAGTCAAGCTCAGGGGCCAACGGATGGAGCTTGGAGAGGTGGAACATGCCGCGCTGAGAACGCCGGGCTGCCACAGTGCGGTAGCTGCGGTTATGGACGTCACGCTGGTCCTCTTTTGCGCCTTTGACGGAACAAACAACGCACAGGATGCTATTCTGGAGTCTTGCCGACAATGGCTCCCGGGATTCATGCACCCTGGTGAGGTTGTGGTCGTGGAACACTTCCCACGATTGGCATCTGGAAAAGTTGATAAGAAGCAGTTGGTGGCGGACTACGCAAGTCAAATAAGCGGGATACCGAGCAATACAACCTTCAAGGATGAGTTAGAGAAGCGGGTTTGCGACCTCGCGAGCCACTGTTTAGGGACGGACGTTCAACCGAACTTGGATTTGGCTCGGGCGGGACTGGATTCGCTCACCGCGATTAGGCTCGCATCGTGTCTTAGGGATGGTGGATTGAGTGTTGGGGCGATCGATGTCCTTGAAGCTCGGACGGTCTCTGCACTTTTACTGCGGATACGGTCAAAGACGGAAACAGAGGCTTTGGAGTTCGCTCCCACGGATCCAGATCCAGGGCCGGATGTTTCGGAGATTGTGGCAAACTCGATACTATCGACGCATAACGGGCCAATTGAAGCTATTATCCCATGTACGCCGCTACAGTCTTCCATGCTGGCCGAGACAATGGCGGATGCCCGAGCGTACTGCAACTGGGTTCAACTCAATATTGCTGGAGCTCACTCTGCAGATACGGTTCGGTCTTGGCTTTCACAGATCGCCAATGCAAACGAAGCCTTACGAACCGGTTTCACACATTACGACGGGCGGTTCCTGCAAGTTATCTTTGAGCAGCTGCCTGAGTCCAGTATTTCGATCACCGATTCCATCCCCATCATCAGAGACTTTGAGCTTTGTGAAGACGAGGACTTCCTTCGCCCGTTTCGGGCTCAGATCTCTATTTGTGAGGGTTCCGACAATACAATGATCATCCTGCAAATCCACCATGCGGTGTATGATGGTTGGTCCTTGGATCTGGTGCGTTCGGATCTGGCCAGATTGGACCAGGGGAAGGAATTCAGTCCCCGACCTCAGTTCCGCCAGATCTCGGCGTACCACCAGTCAGCGAAAACAAGCCAGGCATTCGACGCAGCGAGGGAATTTTGGTCCCAGAGTCTTCTTGGCTTTCAACCTTCCGCTCTCCCAAACTTCACGGCTGAGGTGAACCGCGCCCCTGCAGTATTGTCGTCAACCACCCTCCTTAACATCAAACCAGGGGAGATGAAGATGACGCTCCAGGAAATTGACTGCGGACCTCAAACGATATTCCAGGCCACGCTGGCATGCATTTGGAGTTCCATGGTTGGAGCTACAGACGTAGTTGTTGGTTCGATCCAGTCCGGACGAACGATACCTGTCGCGAAGATCGAGGACATAATCGGACCTTGTATTGCCACCGCGCCTATCCGGACCGATCTGTCACAAGTTCGAACCATCAGAGATCTCCTGGTTAACATCAATGCCGGAAACCGTGAAGCTCTCCCGCATAGCCTGTTACCTCTCGCCGAAATCAAGCGGGCTGCTGGTGTACGTTCCGGGCAGTCACTCTACGACGTTCTTTTTATTTATCAAGAGTCTCTTTACAGCTCATCGGAATGTGTCAACACTGTTAAACAAGTGGATCATCGAGACTACTTGGAGACGAAGCTGCTCGTTGAAATTGAGCCAGGGCAAGAAGGGTTCAACTGCCGTTTGACATATCATTCTGATGTGCTCCCGAAAGATCAGATACGCGTCGTGGGAAACCTGATCTCCGCATTGATCCCCTATATGCTCAAAAACATTGATTCGGATATCTCTTCGGTCTGGAAGGCCTGCCCACAACACCTGCTCTCGATCTTCAACCCTAAGCCAAAGACTTTTAACGGAATTCCCGACTTGGCCACCGCCGTTGAGTGCATCTCTGAGGAGTTCCCCGACAAGGATGCAATCTGCTTTGCGGAGAACATCTCGAATGGTGTCCTCACAACCACCACGATCACTTTTGCAGAGCTCAATAAGATGGCAGATCGAATTGCTTGGCACCTCGCACAACATGGTGTGGGCGAGACAGGCGTGGTCGCCATCATCATGGAGAAGTCCGTTCGACTCTATGCTGGTATTCTCGCCATTCTCAAAACTGGGTGCGCATACTTGCCTCTTCTCCCCAGCACTCCAATGGCCCGAATCGAGACCATATTCCAACAGGCGGGCGTCAAGGTTTGCGTTGTTGACACCGCTACCCAGGAAAAGGTGCAACAGCGGTTGGAGTGTAACTGCCTTAACCTTCAGTCCCTTGACCTTCAAGCAACCCCTATTTTGACGAAGCCGGCCCCAGATCCCGAGCGGTTGGCCTACGTCATCTACACATCAGGAAGCACAGGCGTACCCAAAGGTGTCTGCCTCACACAGCGCAATATCATGAGCAATCTCGATATGCTGTCACAGATCTACCCGGTCGAGGAGCATTCTAGACTTCTGCAATCTTGCTCGCAAGCCTTTGATGTTTCGGTGTTTGAGATCTTTTTCACTTGGACAAGAGGCATGTGCCTTTGTTCTGGGACTAATGACACGCTCTTCGAGGATCTCGAGAGGTCCATTCGCAAGCTCAACGTCACCCATCTCAGCATGACGCCTACCGTGGCATCTCTGGTTGACCCAGCCAAGGTCCCGAGAGTGCAATTCCTAGTCACTGCTGGCGAGCCGATGACCGAGGCTGTGACGCAGAAATGGGGCGACAAACTGTATCAGGGGTACGGGCCGTCGGAGACAACCAACATCTGCAGTGTCAAGAAGATGAGCGCCAACCAGGCCATTCAGCATCTCGGCTGGTCATTCGATAACACGTCAACATTTGTCCTCGCCCAGAACAGCTTGGAGGCTGTCCCTTTTGGTAGCCTGGGCGAGTTCTGCTTTGGCGGCGACCAGATAGCTCAAGGGTATCTCAACCTGGAAGCTCTCACAGCCGCAAAGTTCATCTATCACCCCACCTTTGGCCGGATCTACAGGTCTGGTGACCTTGGACGCATGTTGACAGACGGCTCGATGGTTATTCTTGGTCGCGCAGACGAGCAGATTAAGATCAGAGGACAGCGAGTCGAGCTCGATGAAGTAACTGAGGCCATTCGGCAGTCCGGGAATGTCGACTGCGCAACCCTGTTTTTGACGGTAGAGGACACGGGAACCCGGGATCAAATCATCTCGTTTGTGGTGTTGAAAGCGAAGGAGACGGCCAAGTTCCAAGCCTTACTCGTTAATGACGAAGTCAAGGGGAGCATCCAATCAATCTATCGCGCTCTCGGAGACCGGCTTCCACTGTACATGCTTCCTTCCGCTATCATCCCAATCTCGGCTTTGCCTACCACTTCATCCGGAAAGTTGGACAAAGCAAGGCTGAAGCAGACTTTCCGGGACTTCGGGCCCGATCGACTGGCCTTGGTTAGCTACGGAGCTGAGCATAACGCGGACGACGGAGAATGGTCTACCATCGAAACAGAGATCGCCCAAGCTATCTCTGGTGCGTTGAATGTCAGGAGGACCGATGTTCAGCGGTGGACTCCGTTGGCCACCCTTGGTCTGGATTCCATTTCCGCCATTCAAGCGTCCAGAGACCTGGACTCAAAGCTGGGCATCCGGTTTCCGATATCAACCATTTTACAAAACCCGAGCGTCGCGAGACTCGCAAAGGTGGCTCCGGTAACGGAGAGCCGGGGACAAGAACATCGAGGAGCCCCAGAGCTTTTGCCATCGGATTTCCTCGACGGAATTGCTGAGGGACTAAGACAACTTGGCAAGCCGTTCGCCAAAATTCTCCCTTGCACTCCGCTGCAAGAAGCCATGCTCGCAACGTCATCCACGGATAGCCAATACCTCAACCAGATGTTATTCAGAGTTAGTGGTGACTTGGAACAACTGAGACAGGCTTGGAATGCCATGGTGGCCCGCCATGATATTCTCCGGACATGCTTCATCGCGACAAACGACGCGCGATGGCCAATCCTCCAAATCGCCCTCGACCCCTGGCAGCCCTCCTGGCATGACTTGGGCGGTGGCCAGTCTGACATCGACGACTGTATCCACAAGCACGCGCAAATAATGCCCGACGCCGTTGACTCTCTAGAGCCGGCTGTATCGTTCGCGACGTTCAGACAGAACGACAATGTGTATCTGTCATTTTTGTGCCACCATGCTTTATATGATGGCGTGGCTATCGAACGTCTCTTGTACGAAGTCGAGCAATATGCCTTCGGCGCCCGACTGCCGCGTGCCCCTGCTTATGATCGGTTCCTCGGCGAATCTCTCAGACTGCCGGACAACGTTGATAGGTTTTGGCTTGAGCACCTTGCCAGCTACGAGCCTAAACTCACAGCAAGTGTGGTTTCGACGCTTGCTAAGACACAGACGCGCGAGCTATCCTATGAACTGGATGTTACGTTGTCTCAAGCCACGGTCGGAACCAAGGAGCTTGGGGTATCCCTGTTGGCGCTTGTTCAAACCGCATGGGCAATAACTCTTGGCCGCATCTTCAAGACCGAAGACGTCTGTTTCGGAAATGTTGTCAACGGCCGATCACTGCCCATCGAAGGCATCAGCGAACTTGTTGCGCCGTGCTTCAACACCATACCCATTCGCATGGACCTCTCTCACAGACAGCGAAATCTTGACGTGATGAGAGCGTTTCAAAAGATCAATGCGGAGGTTATGAACTATCAGTTCACACCTCTACGGCGCATTCAGTCCATCATTCCAGACGTTGGTTGCTGGGGGTTGTTTGATACCCTTTTACTCTTGCAGCAACCGTCTCGAGCTCTCGACCAGAGTCTTTGGACCTTGGAACGAGATGACGGGGAGATGGATGTAAGCTTTTCTTTTCTGCGCACCTGCTACGCATTCAACAACTGACGGATTTTAGGTTCCCCTCGTTTGTGAAGTGATACCGAATAGTCATTCAGACCAGTTGTTCGTCAAAATGCATACCGCCGGAAGGTATGTAACATTGTCCATGTTGTGTTCTCGAACTCGACTCACCTTCTGGCAGCCGACCGCTCTCCCAGGAGATTGCCAAAGTAGCCTACGATTTGTTCTCCGATGCATTACGGAACTGTCTCCAATTCCCTGGGTCCCATACGACGTATACCAACATATCTCAAGGGCTAGCGGAACGGCTCGCTCAGATCGAATACCTGCCTCCGTCTCTCGCCATCGTTGCAACAGAGCAAGAGTCTAGGGGCGGGCAATGGACGGAAATGGAAATCTCTGTCCGAGAGGTATTGGAAACCTTAGTAACCCAGGATTCGGAGAACATCCAGCGTGACACGACGATATACCGACTCGGGCTGGATAGCATCAGCGCAGTCCAAATCGCCTCGATGCTCCGCAAACGCGGCCATCAGGTAGTCGCGAGTGATGTCATCGAAAACCCGACATGTGCCAGTCTTGCACAATTTATCGAGACACGAACCCCGGGCTCAGGGGCTGCATCAGCATACGATATCACCAGATTCCACCTTCAAGTCAGAACCCAACTCCTTGCCCACGGTATTATATCCAAGGCGGTGGAGGCCGTGCTTCCATGTACACCAGTGCAATCCGCGATGATGGCGCAATTTATCAAGTCGGGGGGCCGAGCCTACTTCAACCAGGCTGATTTTGAACTCGACGATGACTTGGGATCCGCCAAAGTCGTTGAAGCATGGCATGTTGTCTTGCGAGAGCACCCCATACTTCGAACTACCATTGTCCCGGTCGAACATGACGACTGCGCGTTCACCATGGTTCAGTATTATGCGGATATGTTTGAGCACGGATCAAGCACCATCACTGAGAGCTCAACCGACAGCTTCAACTTCGATGCTTGGAAACTTGACGCCTCCGAAGCGGCGTTCGGAACACTTCGGCCACGGCTTTGGAGCGTTGCTGTCGTTAAAGGCAAGACGAAAACCAAGATGCACCTCGTGATGCACCACGCACTATACGATGCTCATTCTCTTCAGTCCATCCTCGATGATTTGTCGCGGGTGATCCTGGGCCGGGACCCTCTCCCCAGACCTCCCGTTGGAGAAGCTGTCGCGGATATACTTGGCCACGCCCTTTCAAACTCGAAGAGCTCGGCGGAATTCTGGAAGCAACAAGCCGAGAATGTGGTCATTAACAAATTCCCAGTATTGACACCACTCCGGGAAGCAACACGGGAGATCCTGACGGAATCAACCATGAGTGGCACCACGCTTACTACATTGGAAACTGCCGCGTCAAGGTCAGCGTACCCTGTGCAAGTCATTCTCCAGGCGGCTTGGACACGGGTCTTGTCGGCGTACCTTGGCGAAACTTCAGTGGTCTTTGGAGTTGTTCTTTTTGGACGCAACGCAGAAGCAACACGGAATGCGGTGTTCCCCTGTATCACGACCCTGCCCGTCATTACCAGAAACGCCGATTCGAACCAAGCTCTGCTGACGCAGATGCTGTCATACAACACCAATCTCTACAAAGAGCAGCATCAGCCCCTGACAAGAATTCAGCGGTGGTTAGGATGCCCGGATTCCAAACCGTTCGACTCATTGTTGGTTTACCAGAGACTCGACCGAGACATGTCAGCGAAACAGCATTGGAAAATCGTCAATGAGAATGCCAACGTCGATTATCCTGTTTCTATTGAAGTCGAGCCCACAGCCGGAGGTCAGCTGCGGCTTCAAATTACCTTCTTCAGTGATATTCTCGCCAAAGAGCAAGCCATGATACTGCTGAAACAGTTTGACGCGGCATTTCAGCACCTTGCTTTTTCGCCCTTTGATTACGAAACAGATCTTTTCAAGTTACACCCGGCCCTTTTCTCAATCCTGCCTCCAGAGACTGCTGAGATCCCGACGCAGGTTAAGTTCCTTCACCAGTTTGTGGAAGTTCAGGCCCTTCAAGCACCTGACGCGACCGCTCTTCATTTTGTGACAGGATACGACGGGAATGCGCCGATCGGGGATATATGGACCTACGCAGAGCTCAATGATAACGGCAACCGGGTGGCACAGTTATTGCTCTCTCGGGTCAAGCCTGGAGACATCGTTGCTGTTTACTTTGACAAGTGCCCCGAAGCATACTTTTCAATTCTGGGGATCCTCAAAGCTGGTTGTGCGTTCCTTGCCTTGGATCCTGGAGCACCACGGGCAAGAAATGAGTTCATCTTACAAGATTCTGGAGCCTCGGTTCTAGTCACGTCGAGAGCCAGAAAGGACAACCTCGAGCTCTCTGTCATCGTCCCCACCATCTTTCTCGATCGGGCGTGTTTATTGGCGGCATCATCAGATCCTCCGGTTCTTAACCTGGAACCCAACAATGTCTGCTACTGCCTCTACACATCTGGCACAACTGGCACGCCAAAAGGATGCGAGATCACTCATGATAACGCAGTCCAATGTATGCTTGCCTTCCAACATATCTTCAGCGGCCATTGGCAAGATGACTCAAGATGGCTGCAGTTTGCCTCGCTGCATTTTGACGTCTCAGTCTTGGAACAGTACTGGAGTTGGTCAGTGGGCATTACGCTTGTGGCTGCCCCCCGAGACTTAATTTTGGAAGACCTCGCAGGAACGATTTCTCGGCTTGGAATCACTCACATCGACCTTACCCCCAGCCTAGCACGCCTTCTACATCCCGATGATGTGCCAACTCTCTGCAAGGGTGTTTTTATTACCGGGGGCGAGTCGCTAAAACAGGAGATCCTTGATATTTGGGGTTCCAAAGGTGTCATCTACAACTTCTATGGCCCAACGGAGGCGACCATCGGGGTCACAGTTTTCCCACGAGTACCCACAAACGGCCGGGCGTCAAACATTGGAAAGCAGTTCCTCAACGTTGGTTCCTACGTGCTGAAACCGGGCACACAACAACCTGTCCTCCGTGGGGGCATAGGCGAGCTTTGTGTTTCCGGTCGGTTGGTTGGTAAAGGGTATTTGAAGCGCCAGGACCTTACGGCAGAAAGGTTCCCGACCCTCCAACAGTTTGGGGACAGAGTCTATCGCACTGGCGACTTGGTGCGTGTCCTCCACGACGGATGCTTTGATTTCCTGGGCAGAGCCGACGACCAGGTCAAGCTTCGCGGCCAGCGTCTCGAGATCGGCGAGATCAACCACACTATCCGCAAAGGGGTCGATTCCATCCGGGATGTTGCCACCCTTGTCGTGAGAAGCGAATCCCAGAAGAAAGATCTGCTTGTTTCGTTCATCACAACTGGTGATGGGGCTAAGCGAGAGGAGTCGAACACCTCGCTTGAGGTTCTCGACGGCCCCAGCGCGGCAGAACTATGCCAACGCGCCAGAGACGCCTGCCGTTCAAATCTCCCTAGTTACATGGTCCCGACATACGTGCTTCAAGTCTCTTTCATCCCGTTGTCTTCCAACAACAAAGCGGAAACCAAACGGTTAGCGACGTTCTTCGCTTCGCTGACCGCTGACAAGCTCATGTCGCTGTCTTCACTATCGAACGTGTCTCCCCGGGTACTCAACGGTACTGGCGCGAAGATTGCGAAGGTCCTTGCTACAATGCAAGACGTCGAGACCAACTCGGTGACAGCAGAGTCGAGCATATTCGAGCTCGGTGTGGACTCCATTACTGTTCTCCGTCTCTCTCGGGAGCTGAAGAAGGAAGGTTTTGCAACGGCCAGCCCATCCTTGATTCTTCGCCACCCCCTAATCGGGGATTTAGTCCGGACTTTGGAAACTCACAAGCCAATTCACGGATCTGACTCGGTTGCAGCAGCAAAGCAGCTCGTCCAAGCCTGCGGCCATAAACACCGGGCCCACGTTTCTCAGGAACTAGGCGTCTTGCCAGACGAGATTGAATACATCGCTCCGTGCTCGCCTCTACAACAGGGCATGATCTCGAGGTTTTCCAGCGATAGCGCCTACTTCAACACATTCCAGTTCATCTTAGCTCCTGGTGTCTCAGCTGAGCGGATGCGTAACGCACTACAAAGGACAGTTGACGCGAACTCTATCCTCCGGACCAAGTTTGTGAGCACGGTTGACGGTGTCGTCCAGGTTGCTCTGAACGGTACTTCATTACCGTGGAGTGAAATCCGGCTCGAGGCTGGCTCGCCGATCGAGGACACGATCCGCGAGATGCGGGATGCTTGGTTGTTACGAAATCAGGACCGCCTTGTCGAACCCTTCAGAGTCGTTCTCGTCCATAGTGACGGGGCCCGCGTGCTTTGCCTTCACATATTCCACGGACTTTACGATGCCAACAGTTTCGATCTTCTTCTTAACCAACTGGCAAGCCAATACCTGGCGGGAGGCGATGAGTCTGCTGAAACAGCTCACGATACACGGAGGCCATCCTTCATCGATGCTTTGTGCCATGGACCGCTGCAAGACTTTAGCAACAGCAGGGCATTCTGGAGGAAGCATCTAAAAGGTGCAGCTGTTATCCATTCCCTCGAGCTTGCAACATCCCCGGCAACCATCAACGTCACGCGTAAGGGCCACTTCGGCGATCTCGAACTGTTGAAAACCAACCTCAGAGTCACGCACCAAGCATTGGTTCAAGCGGCATGGGTTAGTGTTTTAGCCAAACACCGTTCCATTGATCCAACCATCGGCATTATCGTTTCTGGGAGGAGCATTGAGTTAGACAACGCGGAAGCCGTTGTCGGACCATTGTTCAACACGCTCCCTTTTCATGCGGCTATCATCTCAAATGCCGGGTCTACCTGGTCATCCTTGATCCAGCAGTGCCATGAGTTCAACACTGCTGTTTTGGCTTTCCAACACGTCCCCCTTCGCGACATACAAAAATGGTGCTCGGGTGGACAACCCTTGTTCGACAGCCTGTTTTCGTTCCAGCGTGATATAGAACCAGACATCAAGCAGAGAACGCTGTGGACTGCGGTCGAGTCGAAACCCAAGGCTGATTACCCCCTGGCCTTAGAAGCCTCCCTGGACTCCAACGGTTATCTTTCTTTGCTTCTCGTTGCCCAGAATCACGAGGCTACTATACTCGCAACTATGATGGAAGACCTGGAAGAAGCGCTCAAGAACATGACTCGGGATTCCGGCGATCTCGTGGGAGCCATGTCAGCCGGCTTGGACCCTCGATCAGTTCGGTGCGCTGCGACAAACGAAGATATGTCGGATGAGCAACCTTCTGAGCCTCTCGTCGAAAGGTCGCCCTTTGAGTGGACCAAAGACGCTCTCATGATACGGAATGAGATAGCCGACCTCGCCGACATGGACCCACGATCTGTCCCCGAGAACGCATCCCTCCTAAGCTTAGGCCTCGATAGTATCGACGTGATCAGGCTCTCTGCATTGCTGCGGAAAAAAGGGGTCAACATCAAGACCAGCGACCTGATGAAAGCGCAAACGATTGCAGCGATTACCGAGCTGCTGCAAGCCAGGGCTCATGACGCCACCATCAACGGAACCGAAGGCGCTCCCGCGACGCAAAGAATAAACGAGGCAAAAGCCGCTTTGCGAGATTACATGATCAAAGCTGGCGAGCTCCTTGATGGCGAAGTTGTGCTCCCGGCGACGCCGCTTCAGGAGTCTATGGTAATGGAGATGATCAAATCCGATTTCCAGTTGTACTTCAACCACGACATCCTGGAACTTGCGCCCTCGGTGGATGTCACCAGGATGGCGGACGCGTGGAGGACCGTGATCGCCGGCTCGCCTATTCTTCGGACCAGGTTCGTACCAGTTGAGAGCCCCGAGTTGGCGGCATCGTACTGTCAAGTCATTGGTGACGGCTCAACGGTGCGCATTACCGAAGTTATCTTGAACAAGACCGAGGAGTTGGCAAAGGTTTGCTACACTGCGACGCTCCGAGCTCAGAAAGGGGCAGGGAGGTCCGACCTTCTGCAGCTGGTGTTTGCAACAGACGGAGATCAGACCTTCTTGGTCCTTTCCATCGCCCATGCACTGTACGACGGGTGGTCTCTCAGCCTTATCCACGAAGCCGTCCATGAGGCGTATGAAGGGACATACCGGGTCCCAACCTTGGGGTCATACATTCACCAGCTCGACAACGTTTTGTTCCAGGAACATCGAGATGCACCGGCATTTTGGGCTGGTTTCCTTCAAGGTGTTACCCCGACCCTGATACCCGAAAACCAGTCGGAACCCGACAAAGATCCGCTGGTTCACAGAGATGAAGTGACCTGGCCTGTCTCGGCGGCGGAGACCATGGCTTTCTGCAAAGCCAATACTATCACCTTGCAAACCTTAGGGCAGGCCTGTTGGGCTGCCATCCTCGCTGCCAAAACAGGGTCTCTTGATGTCACCTTCGGCGTGGTACTTTCCTGCCGGGACACTGTGTCCCTCGAAGAGCTCGTGTTTCCAACCATGAACACCATCCCTGTCAGGAGTGTCTTGCACGGCACGGTCTCATCATGGGTCCGTTACATGCAGGAAAACATGAACAGCATCGGCCCTTACAGGCATTTTCCACTACGAGCGGCAAAAAAAGTGGCTAAAAGCAACGGGCCCCTCTTCAATACCTTGTTTATTCAGCAGCGAGGACTTCCGGGGGTTCACCAGGTGAGCAACAGACAGCTCATGGAGTCAGTTGGCGGAACATCGAAAGTGGAATACCCCGTGTGCGTGGAGATGGAGTTGATGGAGAGCAGGCTGGTCTGGCGGATGGCTTGTGACGGCGCTTATGCGTCTCAAGACGCAATGTTGCAAATGTTGCGGGAACTCAACCAAGTCCTTATCTACATCATGCGTTCTCCTGAAACAGGCGTTCTGTCGTTCTCAGGGCAGCGAGTTTCAGTGTGCGGCCAGTCTCCCATCGTGCTCCAAATCACAGACAGTGTCCTCACCACTGCCGCACACGATATGGGGCTGGAAGAGGAGGACGGTCCTTGGTCTCCTCTCGAAGAAATCATCAGGGATGTGTTAGCTGCTGTGTCAGGGACACCCGCCACAACCATCCTGAAGGCCAACAGCATTTACCATCTTGGCCTGGATTCGATCAGCGCCGTGAAGGCTGGTTCACTGTTGCGGAAGAAGGGAGTTTCGATCGGGTTCCGAGATATGCTCAAGGCACAGTCGATATCCGAAATGGCGATGCTTGCCCGTGAAGCCCAGTCTATCCCAACACCGCCAGAGTCTTCCGACGGTGAAGACGAACGCACCAAGGCCTTTGACGTTCCACAAGATGTCGGAATACCGGTCATCCTCCGTGGTATCGGGATTCAAGAATCCGATGCCGAAGAAGTGCTCCCAGCCACGTCGATGCAGGTACATATGCTGTCAGTCTGGCAGAACACCCTTGGAAGCGTGTTTTATCCGTGTTTCCAATACGCACTGTCCGGTCAAGTGGACATCATCACCATTGCCACGGCATGGAAGACTTTGGTGGCCGAGACACCCATGCTCAGGACCGTATTCGTCTCAACCAATTTGAGATCAACCCCGATCATGCAGATCACTCTTCACGCCGCAGCATTGGATCACATACAACTTTCGGTCGACAACACTACGTGGCATAGCCGGGCGATGGAAGATCTGCCACAGCCGTATAGCTCCCTGCACGCGGAAAGAAACGGGGACAGTTGGGTCTTGCGCTTGAAGATTCACCACGCACTATACGATGCCGTTAGCCTGCCCGTAATCATGGACAAGTTTGCGGCCCTCTGTTTCCCGAAAACCATTGATAGTTTCATCACCACCGGGTTCAAGTGGCGGACTATTCTCGCCCCCCACCTTTCGGATGCTGCTCGTGATGCACGACGGCAGTTCTGGGTCCAGTATCTTGCCGGCATCCAGCCCCAGCCCCCATGTCCTCCTACAACCGAGGGAGACCCCACTTCCCGGGTGAGCACCATCAAACGGGCTGCTCTTCGTGGAGTCTGTGGAATTGTGAACTTGTGCAAACAGAATGGAGTGGGTTTGCAAGCCCTCTTCTTCGCTGCATATGCAGAGTTCCTCGCCTCCACAGCCGCTCGAAATGGTGCCGAAAGGCCTCAAACGATGGTATTTGGCATTTACCTCGCCAATAGGGCCGAAAATGACCCAGGCACGAGTACCTATCCCTTCCTGCGTCTGGTGCCGCTCCGGGTCGTGTTACGAGACACTCCCAGCCTGTTTGACATTGCGAGTGAGATCCAGAGGGATATCCACGCCATATCATCCCCTGTTCACGTGGAAGTTGGGCTGTGGGAGATCAAGGATTGGACGGGCGTCACGATCGACTCGTTCGTGAACTTCCTTGCAGCGGCCCCGTCCGTCCTAGATCAGCGGGAGGATCCCCAACTAGAGCTACGGGAGCCATCGGAAGCTGGTGATCCAACCACCCATGATCAGTTGGATGGCAACTTTGAAGAGTTGGCCGAGGCGATAGCAAGCAACCCTGTAAGGGATGCCTTTCAGGTAAGTGCTTTCCTGGTGATATATTGGCACGGCCATTCATGGGGCTGCACTGACCATTCATCAGGATGCGGTTGATGTGGAGGTTTCCGTGCAGGACGATACGATGACAGTTGGCGTCTTTGGGTCCAGAGAGAAACTGGGAAACAGCGGTGGAGACAGAGTGATTGAAGGAGTCATTACACTATTGACGGGTGTGTTCTAAGTATTTTAGTTTTAAGCTGTATTATGACGGGTTGGTTTCCTTCAAGTAGTCAATAACTAACTGGAGCTTTCGATGCTTTGGCATGCATTCGAAATGGGCATTGAGCAACGTCCTTGTGCCCAATATCTTTACAGTGATTGTCTACCTATTTACAGCCGTCAAATGACCCTATAATACTGGACCTGTGGACCATGCTGCGGTTTTAGCACGACCCTGCGCCCCCTGGCCCCCCTTCGAGCAAAGCAACCATCTGTTCCAGCTCATGCACCACACTTTCGTAGATAGCCCCCTGCAACTGTGGCTTGTTAAGATCAGCTCCAAAGCCAAAATCACAGTACAAACACTTCGCAGTCAGCTCGTCATATCGAGGCCCCAGTCGTGACGGTTTTGCTGCCACCCTGCGTATCAAGACCAAATCTTCAGTATCTATTGCCTCCCACCTCCCGATCTGGAGGAGGGCAACTCCAAGACTATGAAGCGTGACGTTTCGAATACCACACAGGAGTTGGGTGTCGTCGTCAGATGGCGGCGTGGGGATGTGTGTTGTGACGCTCTGCATTGACATCATGCTCTCTGGAGTGGATAGCCTTGTGTTGATGTGGAGTGTCGAAAGAGAGACTGAAAGTTCAGCATCGATATCAAAGTAGGAAAGATCAGAAAGGTCCCAGTTTCGGCGCCACCATGGCGTTGAGTGATACTGAAGCACCGAGCGGGCAAGGCGGAGGGCTAGTCGGAGCTGCTCGTTGACCGCTATGTCTTGTTGGTTGGGACACCGTAGTACGGAAGCTAAACTCGCCGAAGGGGAGGGGCGGGTCTGAATCACAGTGCTCTCCCTGTCATGAGCCGTCATGAGTTGGTGGGTGAGGTTGTCGGTGGATACTAGGTACCCGATACAGCCCTCCTCTTTTGACTGGTGGAGTGCTTTCCCACATTCGAATACGTGCTGGCAGACATCTTTGGATTGGCATAGATTATGAGCTAGTTTTTCGTTGCTCGTGCGTTGCCACGTTCGCAGAGAAGTGTAAGTCCTTAAGGAAGAATGGCCCGGGGAGTCAGCAAATCTGACTCGACGAGCCTTGGTTGGTGGCTCGGGAGATGGTAGTGAGGCAACCGGCGACGGAAGGCCGACGTCAACCCAGGAAATCTCTTCGGAACGGATACGCAAGAACAATAAGCTACTAAGTAGGAAGACGGTGAGCCAAGTAAGTCCTTAGGTAGCAGTTACCGAGGAGCAGACTTACTTCTGTTTAAGATTTCCTGATGTAGATTCGTACGCCAGTATCATCCTGAAGTTGACACAGGTTTTGGATACGTCTGACTCAAGAAATAACTTGGCAGTGTGGGTGGAGTGGACACCATTTGAGTTCCGGCAAGACCAGGTTTTTGAAAGAGCTTCGATGAAGGACGCAGAATGTCTCGCTACCAAGCTGTATGTCTGGGGCATGGCTTTCCGTTGCATTAGGGAAACCGGGCTGGGCTTCTGTAGCTCCCTCGCTGTCTTTCTTAGTCTCCGAAACTCGCCAATGGAATCGGTGAGGGCGTCGAGCCCCGCCCTGAGGGCAGAGTACTTAGAAGCGACTCCGACGGCCTGTTGGAGATGGTGGGCTTTGGCTGCGAGCTATAGAAATGAGTAAGTCGTGTTTCATAGGACGGGGCTTTCCCCCGGTGAGAGGTAGAGGGGCATGGGGCTCTGACTTTGCCTTTGCTGGAAGGCTGATCCGACCCCTCTAGGGCACTGAGATCTCGGTCAAATGCCGCTACTTGTGTATGGACCTGCTCCGTCACTTCCTTGAGGTCGAGATATCTCTTGCCGATAAACTTTTGGATCTGAAGCTCGAGATTCGGACTCGTCCAATGTTCATGACTATGATCCTCGAGCATTTCTGCGGCGAGGTCGGGCCCGATTCCAGCGTCTTGGATTAATAACTGGGATTCGTCTCGGAAAATTGACATTTGCGTCCGGAGCCTTTTGCGGAAACGAGAGACTTCCCGATCATGGTGTTTCAGGAGCTTGATCTTAGACTTTGCATGTTTTGCCCCTTTCAATGCCCCAAGACAGAGCGGCGCTATTCCAAGAGCCAGTGAGACGGGGTCCATCGCTACATGGCCCAGCGGATTACGAAGATGGAAAGACGGGAGTTCACCGGGCTTTGGGTAGTTATGAGCTGGACAGATCCTTTACGCGCTAATCCGCTAATCGAACGCCGCTAAAACACATCAAGCGGCTATTGGCTTGCGCAACTCGACGCCCTCCTGCATTGTGCATGGTCGGGACCAGCATAGCCCCCACACTGCCACCATGCGCAAGCAAGCCGCACGCAAGGCTCTGTGGCTTCGTCAATATCGGGTCTCCGCGTGGTTCCGGGAGGGAGGGGCGTAGCGTCACAGCTGGAAGACTTGGAACCTCATCGTTTCTCGATTATGGATAGGTACGTAAATTGCAATTAACACCGTCACCTGCCACTCCAACCGATCCTTCCTTAGGTCCAGCTCAATTCAGGTATCTCCATTATGGGTAGCGAGATCAAACGCTGGCAACAGTCCGTGGTGCGTGATGGCAGCACGGAAACTTCGTCATCCAAGCGAGACGGATTTACCTCACGTCTCAGCAAAGCAGCGTGTCAACTATTCCATCTCTGTCTCGACCAGGGTGATCTTGGAACCATCGGACCCCACCGCCGTGAGCTCAGTCGCGTCTATGGATACTTGCAGCTGTGGTGCGATGGTTACGGTGCGCTGACCGGGGACCTTGACGTTGCCCTATCCGAATCAAAAAGGCTGCGACGTGACACCTACCGTCTGTTAGTGAGCATATGTCATATTATGGCGGATAGTAGGTGAATATGGATTCTTACGAGGCTCCATTGGGTTCTAACTGCCCTCAGGGATGACTACTGCGCTCTCAGTCGACCTTGACAACGACTGGCAGCGCGGGCTACACAATGAAGCGGCCCGGACCCGGGATCTAATCGAAGAGGCAACGTTTGCCAATGGCGGCGACGATGGCAGTGATTCGGGGAGCGACTCTGGAAGCGACACGTCGTCCGTAACAAGTGACTTCAATATCGAGGAGATCACAAAGGATCTCAAAACCGATATTCTTTGCCTGGTTGAGTTAGGTCCCAGATACAAAGAGCCCATTCGAGACAGAACTGTCGAGGAGCAGCCTGTATTGCCATCGCTAGCAATGAACTGGGATCCGGCCGAACACCTAGCGTCCCGCATACGACACCGTTATCCCGATGGAGATGCTCTCTTGGCTCATGTCTTCGGCAAGATGAACTGGGAAAGGGCCAAAAGATTATATGCCGCGAGAGAGGCGAACGCCCGGGCAGTCGAACGGCCATCAATACAACTTGCCGCAGCGTCCGAGGCAAAGGGAACCGTAGTTGCGTCCGACTTTCACGACTCGGGGCTTGGGACAACATTAGCCTCGCCAACCTCTTACGCTGAGACGGTCCTTTCATACCGAGGCACGAAGGGGGGATCGATCAGCGTCCCGCAGATCCCCCCAGAAGGGATGAAAGGACAACCATTTATTTGCAGCATATGTGGCTGCGCCTGCCAATTGCCGGAGGCCAACTGGAAGTCATCCTGGAAGTAAGAACGCTGTTTCCTTCTTTTTTTCCTTTCTGTCTTTCCTTTTTTTTTTTTTTTCTTTTTTGAAAAGACCGGCGGTTCGGCTCACCTAACAGTGCTAACGTCGATGGACAGGAGACATGTTTTCTCCGACCTTGAACCCTATGCCTGTGTCATGGCAGAATGCAAATTTGGCCACGTCCCCTTCCCGCACAAGTACGCCTGGATACAGCACCTCAAATTGGAACATAATTTCCCTAGCATCTCAAACAAGATAGCATGCCCTCTTTGCCAGGAGCACATCGGCAGCGAGGGAATAGCCCATCTAGCACGGCACCTTGAGGAGATCTCATTAACCATCCTCCCGACAAACACGGAATCCGACGACGAATCCGACGGGAATCCGGGGGAGGGCCCGGAGGGGTCAAAGGATGGACCCAATATCCCCGACGGAACATTCGCGAAGTCCCCCGAGGATCCAACATCATCAGAAGGCTCCCGAACCCCTGCAACAAGCAAACCCGGCGGGCAACACAACGGACCCGCGTGGTCCCGGGCCATTGCTTTGTACGATCTCAAGCCTGCGCGAGCGAGCGAGCTTCCATTGGTGAAAGGCCAAGACTTATGGGTCCTAAAATTAGCGGAAAGGGCCCCAGGTGCAGCCTGGATTCCAGCCTTAAGTGACCAAGGACAACGCCAAGGTTGGGTGCCACGCTCGTATGCAAGGTTGATAAGGAACAACAAGAGTCTTGCCGAAGGCGATGGCCCAGAACTGCCACACCCAAGTACTGAGTTTGAATTTCATACTCAATGGGGAGAGAGCTACCAAGCTGCCTTGCCTTCTGCATATCCGCCGCTTTCTCCTATTCAAGAACCCCGGGAAAATATCGGAGTCAGCAAGTTAGACGGTGCAGGGGCAGATGAGACCAGTACGACAGGCAACGCAAATGACAGTGAGACCGCGGTTCTACCGCATCCACTTGATGCACCGGAAGAGCCGGGGGGAGGCGTTGACGAGAGGCCAAACAATAGTCATTTTATCCTATTTGAGGATGTTAAATACCACTTGGTGAACGTTCCACCGAATCCACTCGGTGCACCAGAGAACCCAAAGGGAGGCGTTGACGATAGGCCAAACAACGGCGATTTTGTCCTGTTTGAGGGAGTCAGGGACGACTTGGTGTACTTCCCACCGCTGTTTGATGATACGGAAGCACCACGCGCCTCGCAAGAGTTGTCGGAGGCAATTCATGGGGATGGTCCGCGCGAGGACTCAAGACACCCGGTGCCCTGGTCGCTGTTTACGTGCCCTGAACCAGGATGCAACTTCAGGTCACGCAAAGAAAACTTGGAGCGTCACCGACGGAGGCACGGGTATGACGGAGAGGGTTGGGCTTGCATGGAGCGTGGTTGTGGCACTCGTTGGTCGACCAAGGAATTGCTGAACCAACACCGAAGCGAAACGCACGCAAAACCCGAAATTGACACCGAGGCAGAGTTCCACAAACCTAGGCCTGGAGTAAGCAGGGAAGCAGGGAGCTCGTCTTCCTCGAAACGAGGGCCCGGCGAGGACAGCGATATGCAGGCGCTCTTTCGATCATCATATGGAAGAGTGACAGGAAAGAAAAAAGACATTGGTTAGCGGCGTGAGGCAGTAATAAGGGCCGGCCAGGGAGCTTGAAAGGAGCTACAGGCTGCGTGTGTTCAGTGTATGTGATATGAAATGGGGTGCTGTAGTTGCTGCTGGAGTTCATAAACTTGAGTACTCTTTACATTTTCTTCCACGTATAGTCTGCATCTATTCCAGGTTAGTGTTTGTATCTATAACCTCCTCCATATTTGTACTTACCAGGATGGATCGGAGGCTCCTCGATATCTTTCCTAATCGCCCTCTTTTCACGCCAACGACACCCCGGAAACCGCTTGTCCCTCTCGTCCATAGCTTTTTCTAACCCCGGAAGTTGATCCGCCTTGGTCAGACTCGTCATGAGTTGCGGCTCTCCCAGCGGCAGTTTATCACCGCGATCGACTTGCCATAGGTGGTACACCTTGCCATAAAGCTCAACCACCTGCTCCATCTCGGCGGTCTCGGCCTTGTCCCATAGCGCCTGGGGCACGAGCGCCGAGGGTTGCGGCATGACGAGCATGCCCGACTTGACCTCGAAGACGTGGCTGTGCCACAGGCGGCGCTCCTCCCGGTCCAGGGTCTCGTATAGGTGCGGCTTGATCATGTACTCGATGCCGATCAGGCGGGCCCCGGGCGAGGGGCTGTCGTAGAGCAGACACTGACGCACATCCTCGGTTAGGTGGCCACAGTAGTGGTTGGCCTCGACGACGCGGGTTGGGTCGGATGCGTAGACATGGAAGGCGTTGAGGTGGGCGCAGATGTTTTGGAGGGGCGAGAAGTCCTGGGGATATTAGCACCTACCTATCCTTGGTGCATTAGGGTAGGTGTATATCATTGAAACCTGCCTGTGTCATGGCGGCACCTGTTTCTAGGACTGTGCTTTTTGTGCTTCGTGGCTCGCCGGCCACTTTGGTCTCAGCATCTCGGTCTTTTGCCTGTACTGTGGACTCCATGGCGTTGTTGCAATGCTGGTTAATGACTCGATGGTCACAGGGTAGCTTCTATGAACCTGTACTCTGGCTGTATTAGAACACCGCGGGCAGGTTGTGAGATGCCAGCGTTTACACAGTAGTCTCAGTTGTCGTCCGTCATAAATGACGTCATCATCATCCACATTCCACTCGGCGGGTGTCATGATTGAGAAACGCAGCTTCTCCAGGCAATCGGTCTCAACCGCATCAGCACATCCACCACCCGATGATCTGACATCCGTAAAACACCGAGGGTGTGCATCATATTGCCGACCGAGAAGATGACCGCTGAGCGTTGCTCCAGCTCCTTAATCAAACGTGGGCGGCGACGACACTCTACCGTCCCGTTCCGGCCTTCGATTTCCGAATTGGGCGCTGATGGAGATGATCGTGTTGCACGACGACAAACCCCAGCTGCCACAAAACCAATCTGTTGATGTCAGTCCTGTTCATTTCGGGTCTTGCGGTTTTTTGCAGGCGGGCGGGCACGGCCCGTTCGGCGGCCAACCACAGCGAACGTCTGCGCGGGGCTCCTGAACTGAGCCTCTGAATCTGCAAGTCGAGACAAACCTCCTGGAAACGGGGTTCGTCTCCACATCGATACGAAACACCGAATTGTCCGCGAACCCCGCGCGCCAGATCGTCAAATAGGGTAAAACACCAGCTGATCAGGTCGGTTCAAGTCAACATGCATTCGCCATTTGCCATTAGGAAATCAAAACTCACAAGTTTGAGGGGGGTGGCCGGCAGGGTCGTCAACAGCTGAACTTGCGTTGCCCCCGCTCCGCGGAATCCAGAACGGGTCCATTGAGCTGCCGTGCGACCCTGGCCTCGACTTTGCTTGGCCACTTTCATGACCGGGGTCGGGGTCGAGATGCGCGTCAAGCCGCAACAGGCCCCATTGGTTGCCTTGTGCTTCCCCGGCGTCCAATTTTCTGCAACCTGCGATGCCCGAGAAACGAACCCGAGAAAGTTGCGGGCCAAAGCGGCCAAAGAGAGTGGACGCGTTGCCCGTTGTTGTCCTCATACAATGGGCTCTGATCCCCGGAGGAGGTTGAGTTGTCCTCTCTTCATCAAACAACGGACTGACACCCTTGGCCTCGAGTCCTGAGGGACGGTCGGATCACATCACCCTAACTCGCCCCCTTAAAGAGCCTTGCCGGCTGCCTCACCTGCCGTGGGAACACGTCCACCACGACAGCCCCTCCGAGGGACGACGCTACCCCTCCTCTACCAACATCGCCAATAGCCATGGGCAACAGCAACAGCTCGGAGAGCGGCGGCGACGATGAGAACGTCGTCAACTGGGTCGCCCTTGTCATCTCGCTAGTCGCGCTGCTGGGAACCTTCGCCCAGGTCTTCCAACAGTACATTGCCTCGGCCGCCGGGTATTCGAACTGCGGCGAAAGCGTCATGGGAAGGTGGCACATGAGCAAAAAACGAAAATTCCGGGCGACCGAGCTGCGTTTCGAGGTCGAGTTCGAGACCCCCGTCTTCTTCGTCTGCCCGACCACGAATGAAAGGGGCCCTATCAAAAATCAGCCCATCACCTTTGTGAGCGGCACACCGGACAGCTTGCGAGACACGAGGGCATTACTGCCCCAGGAGGAAGAGGCCCAGCGCCAATCGCTGCAAGAGAGCACAGTACACACTGCCGACAATGAGAGGGCCTCATGGGTCGTGCTGCTCTCGCAGTTGCAATCCATGGAGAAGGAAAGCCAGCAATGGCAGCTCGATCATTACAAGGCAAACCCGCCTCAGGCACTGCCCCCCGTCGACTTCTTGAAACACACGCTCGCCGTCGCCCTGCAGGCTAAGAGACGGAGTTGGGATACCATGCCCGCCAGCGTCAAGAAGCCCTACGCCACTACCACCATGTGCCACCTCCTCGAGATCGTCGCTATGATGGGGATATACTGGAAGGAGTTTGACCGGTCACGGGAGCGATACCGGGCCGAGGGGAACGGTTATATCCTGACGGGCACCAACGTCCCCGATCTCGGCATCATGTTCACCCTCCAGGTTACCGGTAAGAGCCGCTTCCGGGAAAATAGGGTGATCCCAGTCGACGAGGTCAAGGAGCTGTGTTGCGGCTATGTGTCAACCCTGTTTCAAGAGAGCAAAGATACGCGTAGGGTCGAAGTTCTTGACACGGAAAACAAGAATGACAAGGACACCAAGGACCTGAGTTTCCTCCAGCTCGGCAGTATGGACGAGATCGCTGAAACTATGGTCCTCATCGAGTGCAACACCGATACAGCCAAGTATTTCCGGTCTCCAGAGGCTAAGCACGGTCATCTCTTCCAAGGTACGCGTGCCTGGCCCTCTATATCCCTCCATTCCCCCACCGTTTCTCTAGGTATTAACCAGTCCAATCAGTCCCCTTTGAGCTTGTTGGTATGCTCGGCAAGACCCTCCATATCCGCAACAGCGGCTTTCGCATGCTTCCAAACCCCACACCATACCACTGGGATAAGAACTTTTTCAACATGCGGAGGCTGGTGAGGGAATACTGGAAAAAGATCACCGATACGGACACCGACGTGCCCTGGAATGAACAGATCCAACAGTTAATGGAAGATTCCGACATGTTGGTGCGCGCCCTAGATGTGGATAAGAAGTCCAAAACTCCCGGATATTCCATGCCGCTACTCAACACCCTTCACGATGTCTTGGACCAGTGTGACGATTTCCTCAAGAAAAGCGACCGGGATCTTGTGCGTATGGTTGTCCGCGAACACTTCCAGGAAGTCATGAAGATGATCAACGATAAAAGCGGCGCCGAATCGGATTTCGACACCAAGAGCGCGCGAAGCGGCGGCGGCAAGCAACTGACAGAACACTTTGACGAGCTCACGGCCGCCAGCCCGGAGCTGCGCCAGGAGGCCTTCATGGAGCTGTACTTCTTCAAGGTGCTCCGCCAGGTCCGGGCCCGCGCTGTCATGTCATATGGGCGCCGACAAACCACCCAATACGCGCCCTCGGTGCATTCCCCGGAGCCCTCCTTCGACAGTGAGGCCGAGGCCAAGCCGTCCGCCCCGTCACCCCCCGCCTCTGCCGCTCCGTCTCTGCCGATATCGCCGGCCGTGCCGCCGGCTCACCTCAGGCACGAGAGGACTCATTCGGCTCAGTCAGTCCCCATGCTGAACGTCCCGGACCACGGGCCACACCAGGACCCTGAGGACGAGACGACAAAACTTGAGTCAACAGCGTCGGCCATCTGGTGTACTCTCGTGCTGAGGATGTTGTGTTGGTTACTGCTACACGATTTCAACAAAAAAGACGTGCAGATTTCCAAAAGTGAGCTGCTCGGAAGTCGGCTGCCGGTTTATATCGCTTAGCTAGCGTATCAGGGCGGTGTGGGTGGCGTGCGTGGTGTTGGGACGCGGGAGAGAGCACACCCCCTTGGGTTGCCCTTATGTTGGATGCTGGAATGAAACACGGCATATTCAGGTAATCAACTCCGGCGGTCGTGTACTTTATTTACGTTTCATTTTCCCAGGCAGCGCGCCAGAATACCCTTCAGTTGTTTACATTCTGGCGTGCTTTTGAGCATTGCAAACCATGATCAATTTACCATCTTCCTTGGAGACCTCAACCTCCCACCTTTGCCAGTAGTAAAAAGGGAGTGCGAAAAATACTGGCACCCAAAAAAGCCACCTGCGCTTGGGCCCTTGACAGCTCAGGAACAAGCTGCGCCTGCCATTCGCCCTGCGGGAGTCGCAATGCTGCAGCTGCCGGCCACCCAGAAAGCTGGATGTGGGGCTCGCTAATGCTGAATGAACTGGCAACCATCTCCACCTCCCCCACTCGACTTTCAATGGCTCCTGAGCTCTTCCATCTCCAGACATGCCGACATACTTCGTACGAGAGGAAGCAACGGAGCAAATCGAAGCTTCTCGGTTGGAAACATTGGATGCCCCGTTTGGGAAGAGCGCCAACTCATCACTATGATGTCGTCCATTCCAACCGCCTGACCCTCCGTGGAGCGACCCCCAACCTCCGATGACTTCCGTCCCGGGTTCGGTGGTTGGCACCCCTCGACCGCCAATTGCAGCGGCATGAAAGACCTCGAAAATGCCACCGGATGCCCCGCAATTGACCCCGCCCGACCAGTGATCAGGGAATGATGCGGTGAGCGAAAATGGTGACCGCCTTGACCGCCAACCGCTTCGAACGTTCTGGGAACTTGGAAACAAGCCCGCGGTGGTTCGGATGCCTGCCGGGTGCCCGCCCCTCGTTTTTTGCCGATTCAAGCTGGCGGGGGGGGCAGGACGCAAATGGGTCGACGACGTGGTGGGGTGTTCCGTGCTTCATGCCCGACCCCAAACTATCCAATCATGCCACCAGCCCTGCATGCAGCAGCGTTTGCTTGCCAGCATGGCATCGGGAGGCCTGAAACATTCTCGATTTGGCGCCGCCATTTATCCCAAGAGGTGCCCGTTTGCCGGCGGTTTTAGGTTCCACAACACCAACTTAATCTCGACGCCTTTTGCGCTCCTCGATCTTCAGAGATACAAGACAAAGTCCCAAGGTTACCACACATAGGTTCCAGCAATCCAACACTCGAAGCCAAGGCGCGCGGTTACCGAGGCATGAGAAGCCTGCAGCTCATGGCTTGAACGCCCAACCACGAGAGTCGAATCACAGTCCCACTCGCTTAACACAACCACATCGCGCGAAATGCCGGCCACGGAATTCGTCACCATTATCAATAACTCGGGGAAGGTTATCAGTACGGTAAGAACACCCCTTGGCTGCTGCCCCAGGGAGTCTGGGGCTCATGGCACACGCCACTGACGCTGCGCAGGGCAAGCAGCTAGTCGGCCTCTTCAAGGAGGCGCAGGCAGCGTACCGAGACCGCCGAGAAGCTGGGAAGGCCGAACGCGCCGAACGCGCCGGGATTCGGCGGGCCCAGACTTTTGATGTGGCACCACGCGCGGATTCGTACTTCGACAACTACGACTACGGCGCCGGGGTTCCAGACGACGGGTCCGGTCGTCGGCTGTCCTACGATGACGATGCTCGCTCGCAAGCCTCGTCCCGCCATAGCCGCACATCCCGGCGATCGCGCCGCCCCCGTTCCCCAGACCGACCGCTTGCGCTCACCGAGGGCAACCTAAAAACGCACTCCGAAGTATCAGCTACAGCCCCATCCAAGGTTCATCGAGCACCATCCGTCGCGGGTGCGCCTCGGGACTTGGCCCTCGCCATCCGGGCGCCGCCCCCACCCGAGTCGGCCCCGCCGTCATCAGCAACCCCACCTGAGCGTCGCCAGATCATCCACCGCCCGCGCTCTGACCTCGGCGTGGTGAAAAAGAAGTCAATCGATATGAACCTCGCCTACGGTGACATTCCGCCCGACCTCGAGTCCCGCGTTGACCTCGACCCTGTTCACAGCGATGGGGGAAGGGAAACCGTTGCGTTCGAGTCGGACGATCCCCAGGCGGCTGAAGCAATAACCTTGATGGACCGTATCGAGGAATACCTCGAAGAAGCGCATTGCGTGCAGCACACTGCATCGTCCATGATCGAGAATCTGCAGCGCAACCCGGAGGCCGCGGCTGCTGTCGCCCTCTCTCTCGCGGAGCTGAGTACCCTAATCGGCAAGATGAGCCCCGGCTTTCTGGCTTTTCTCAAAGGCGGCAGCCCCGCCGTATTTGCCCTGCTCGCGAGCCCCCAGTTCCTTATCGGCGCCGGCGTAGCCGTGGGTGTCACGGTCGTCATGTTTGGCGGGTGGAAGATCGTGAAGCGCCTCGGAGCCACGGCCGGCCCAACCAGGACACTCGAGACGCCGTTCGAGATGCGCCCCATGTCTGTCCCTGCTGCCCCTGCCCCCGCCCCTGCAGCCATGCAGGAGAAGGCGCTGCCTCCAGTACCTGGCCCCGCCCCGAGTGCCGCCAGCTATGACGAGGCACTTGTGTTGCGCGAGGTTGAGGAGCTGAGCTCCATCGAATCGTGGCGCCGTGGCATCATGACCGGCCTCGAGGATGAGTCGGCCGAGGTCGAGCTCATGAGCCGCGAGGCCGAGCGCGCTCTGAAGGAGAGGCACAACCTGGATCTGCCCGACGAGGTCGAACCGTGCGACTCCGTCTCGCAGGTCAGCCGGGCCCCTCGCGAGCGGTTGAGTCGGTCTCATCGCAGCTCCCGCAGCAGCGCCGGCCGCAGCCACCGTGAAAGGGACGGAGAGACGCAGGTCTCGGAGCGGCGACGCAGCTCTGGCAAGAAGGACAGAGACGGCGGCGCGAGCGAGGCGGGCAGCGAGCGGAGCCACCGCAGCAGCCGCAGCAGCCGCAGTCACGAGGGATCCTCGGTATCGCGTTCATCGAAGCATTCCAGGATCACTCTTAAGGTTATCGAGGAGGGTGACGACGACTCGGCCAGCGCGGCTGGGAAGCCGAAGGAGAAGAAGCGAGACATGATCAAGCAGCTGTTCAAGATGAAGAAGGACAAGGATGACCGCGACCGCGCTGTTTCGGTGATGGTTTGAAGAGGATTTGCATTTGTGATGATTTCTTTGGTTTGTACTGGGCTTGCATGGGAACTGGCGTTGGGGGATTCAAGACTATTTCGAGCATGGCGGGCAACGTGTGTGCCCATGTTGAAGCCAGGATGTTAACTTGCCTTGATAAGATACTCTACAAAGCAAACACATGTCACACTTAACCCCACCCTCTCTGCAGGGCTTCGTCGAGTCGCGGCAGAGGGGGCCGATCTGTGCGTCCGTACCTTGTCATCATGTCAGCGACACGGGTGTAAGTTGGATCTAACCATAGTTATTAATTTACATGTTCGCCGACCTCGTACCTAAGCCAATTGCCCCTGCGCGGCAACAACTCCCTACAACCGCATTCTTCAACTTTGCCCATTCTGGTATGCGAGTTGTTCAAACAAGTCGGGGTGGGGTGAGTCGGTGTAACGTCGACCTTAACTTTCACAAGGATTAACTAACTGATCCTTCCCCGGCAGTTGAACCTCCTCGGTGCTGCATTTGCACCGTCCCGTCTGCTCGGGCTTGGACAGTGGTGGGAGGGCAACACAAGGACAGGATCGGAGACATCAAGTGGTCCCTGAGCGAGGACCGATCTCTTCAACCCCTTATCCCTGTCTACGGGATTCGGAGATAAATTGCTCGAGCGGACTCTTACTCGTGCATATTCGTCCCGTCAGCACGCAGCCGAATCCTTGCTGACCTACCGCAAAGCGAACCCCGGCAAAGTAGCATTCATAAAGGCGGTGGGGTTCAGGCACCATTAGCGGTTGGCCGTCGATAGCGAAGAATCTCACCGTTGGCGAGCCTTCTCCTGGATTTACCTGGGATGTGGGTGCGGGGGACCAAGAGCAGCCGCTTCCTTCCTGTGAATCTGACGGCTACTTGGTAGAAATGGCGCTCTAGATGGGTCCAACATGATTCAGCAACGCAGCTCTGCTTGGCCAGGTCGAAGCATTGGCTAAAAGAAATCCTGAATCTGACGCGCGTTGTCGGGGACCTGTTCCTCATTGTTGCATCCGGCAAATACGGAGCTAACGCCGGTGTTAACACCAGATGTTCGCAAGACCTAGACAGCTCCTCGAGACTGCCGGAGTCCTCGGACACCCGAAACCCCTTTTGTTGGGGCAGAGCAACGCTCAACCCTGGACGGAAAGAACAGTCTGGGGGCTCACTCGGTCGCGTGCCGCGTAACGCCTGCCCACGCGGACGAACTGGCGGGAAGGATCGCAACTTGGCAGACGTGAGCTATAAGTAACGACCATCCCGCTCTCTACCTCACTTCATGGGATTCATATCACTTACAACACCGCCATTTCAACCGCATCTTCAACTCCAATAATTTCTTCGACCACCAAACCACTTACCAAAAGCTTTATATCACCCCACCCAACTGCACGCCATGGGTTCTCTGTTCCCGACTATTGCTCCTGGAGCAGAGGAGGGCATGAAGGCATACGTGGGCCCGTCGCTGTTCCAGCCGCACCGTGCTCGCCAGGCCATCCGGGACGCCCACGAGAAGAAGATCCCGCCCCTCATCGGCTACTATGCTGGTCTCAGCTCCGTCCCCATCACGCGGTTCGTCGCCCCGATGGGCTACGATGTCATGTGGATCGACTGGGAGCACACCTCGTGCGGTGTCGAGACCATGACGACGGTATGCCTTTCCCTCTCGTGATTTTGAGAAGCGTGACTGACAGCTGCAGATGGTTCACGAAGCAATGTTCATGAGCGGTGGCCGCACGATTCCCTTCGTCAGGTAAACATCACATCGCAGAAACCCCTCTGCCTTCGCTGCCCCTCAGCTAACACATTTCCGCAGAGTCCCTGGTCACGACCACGCGGCCATCGGTTTCGCGCTTGATGCGGGCGCCAGTATTGTTGTCCCCCAGCTCGAGACAGTCGAGCAGGCCAAGCACGTGGTGTCGGCGGCCAAATTCGGCACGCGGCAGAACGGCACCCGCTCGGCGCCCCCTTTCCGCATGGTGCCCGGCCTGACGGACATGGCGGCGGACGGCAAGCGCGACGTGTGGCAGAACCTCAACGACCAAGCAGCCATCATGGTGCAGATTGAGTCGCTCGAGGGCATCAACAACCTGGACGCCATCCTGACTGAAGTGCCTGACATCGACGTGGTGTGGCTCGGTAGCCTCGACTGCCGCATCAGCATGAACCTGCCAGCCAACTTCGGCCAGGGTGACGAGCCCGAGTGGCTGGCCGCCGTGGAAAAGTTCAACAGCACCCTGAAGAAGCACAACAAGCCCCGCGCCGGCTTCTGCCTCGGGGGTGGCGAGGAGTTGGCCAAGATGGGCGAGGACAACGTGCTGCTTGTGCATGCCGCCGACGTCATGAAGTTGTATGAGCTGGGTCCCCAGCTGCTTGCCGCGAGGCAGGCCGTTGCCAAACAGTAATGGTTGGTCGGGAGGAACAGGGTTCTTGTATTACCGCAACTTGAATAAACCATAGACTTGGGTGTAATGATAGAATCATGGCTTTTTACTTTATTATTCTGCCACCCCTGCGTAGCCCCATTTGAGCAGCCTAGACAACGACAAAAAGTTCCGCAAACTTCATACTATTCCTGTGCCCTGTTTGCTTCGCTCGTAAGCCCCACAAATACCACCAAGACGGCCGCATATGCCGCGGTAGTTGACAAGACATGTATATGCTCGTCCAAGAAGCAAGCCACAAGGGCCCCGAAGATGGTGACGAATACAGTGGTGGATATCAATGCAACGTATAGCCCAGTTTCTAATATCATCAACGACATAGGGCCAATAAGAAAGCCAGCACCAACGGCCGAGACCAGGAGCCGGCTAAGGAGATTTCTGTACCGATTTTCGGTTCGGGAGGGGACGACGGCGCTCATATGGCTGTCCCACTTCCGTACATCTCGAGCATGCCTGCCCCT
Organism: Chaetomium globosum CBS 148.51; assembly: GCF_000143365.1. Classification (NCBI taxonomy): domain Eukaryota; kingdom Fungi; phylum Ascomycota; class Sordariomycetes; order Sordariales; family Chaetomiaceae; genus Chaetomium; species Chaetomium globosum. The sequence continues at coordinate 3,796,685 of NT_165981.1, forward strand.
GAACTGACGTTGCGTGGCCTCTCCAATTGCCGCCTCGAGAATGATGCGATCTAGTTTTTTCCCGCCTGTCATGCGAAATGGGTCGCTGCTCGACTGTTGGTTTCTTTTATCCATGTCGTCGTAGTCTTGCAGGCCCTGGACTGCATCCGTGGAACCTGGGATTAGTCGCTTGTCGTGGATATGTATGTTTGGAGGGTAAAATTACCATATCTATGAATATCATCTTCCCAACAATCCTCAGCCCCTATCTGCTCATTGTCATCCGCACCCCCATTTTTATTCTTCTGATGCTGGCGATTCCAGCTTACGTGCAGCTCGCCAGTTTTCTCCCACTGCCCTATGTGACGAGCCAGTCGTATCCGCAGTTGTACCAAGTACATCCGCTGCACTTCGGCAAGGTTGACTTCGAAGCTTTCTTCGCCCTGCTTCGAGGACATGAATGGCCAGGGCTTAACTTTTGTAACAAGATGTTGCCCGTAGTGCGTCCAAATCCATTTCTCGGGCCTGTCAACATCAAGCTCATCATCGTTTGGCGGATCCTGGATAGAAGAGCGGGCGGACCCAGCTGCGCGTGCGGGACGTCGTTGAATCGGAATGTTGAGCTCATCCCGTGGTGGTGGAGTACCTTTGCGGTTGGATGGGCGGCTATTTGTTCTCTGGATCTGATAAGACAGTGCAGGGCCGATACCAGCCTCTTCATCGACTGGCTGATTCGCCATGTTACCGGATACGTTTGCTAGTCCCCTACAATGTCGGTCTAACCGTTCAAGAAAGGCTATCCCCGACAAGCCGCGGGACCTGCCTAATAGGGGAAGACGCTGCCGGTAGTATATTATCGCTCGATTGCCCCGGACGGTTTTCAGGCTTCCGAGCTTTCAGTTAGCTACACACACATCCATTTAATAGCTAAATCCTGCCAACTCAGTGGCATAAGCACCACAACCTCTCGTGTTTCGTTGCTGCGTAATATCCAATCAGTTGCGGCTGCAGAGCGTTGCATTGCAGGGGCTAAGCCACATGAAAATACCCATTTTCATAGGTATGCAGCTTGATTATTATGTGTCATAACCGAAAACGCTGGTGAGGCCTTAACATGCCTCGACATAAGAGGGATACTTTTTTTAAGTCTTCGGCTCGCCTCAGCAACTTCTTGTTCTCACTGGTATGAAATATCTTTCCACCAGACACCGGCCTGCTTTATTTGGACATTGAAGAAATCAAAAAAGCTATTTGGAATGACCCCCTCGGGAAGGCCCAGAACAAGAGCTTGCGGATCGTGGCGGGAGCCTTTAAGTCTACCCCCATCCGTAACCTCGAGACAGAGACATGGGTACCACCATTGGACTTGTACCTAAACAAACGGCTTGCAGATTTCGAAAACCGACTCCAACGACCCGATCTGGACGACGGTCGAGGCGGCAAGAAGACGGCGGCGAGCGTTGTCCTCACCGCCTGCCGCAAGATACAGCAGAGACTTAGCTCGAGGAGGGGCAACAGGGGCCGACCGCGAACCTTGGGACCTCAAGGGCCTACGGCGGTGGAGAGAGCCGCGGGCACGGTCATGCGCTGGACGGGGGGAATCGTTGATACGAACAGGGTAGTAGAAGAGGCTTGGAAAGCGAGGTGGTTAAAGGAATGGGACGGCAGGGCAATCACCAGGCCGGCGGACGACTTTGACCATCAGCAGGAGACGCTATTCCGGAACGAAACCCTAAGGAGGCACGACGGTCTCAGCAAGGCGAAGAGCTCACTGCTGATTCAAATCCGGACGGGAGCAATAGGCTTACGGGACTTCTTGTTTACACGGGGAGCCCCGGAGGTTCTGACTCCTGCCTGCGAGTGTGGCGAGGGACGAGAGACTGCCGAACACCTGGTAGTGTGGTGTTTGGCCCCACCGTTGACTAGAAGATGGGAGAGAACTGGAATTCGGACACGACGAGACTTTTACTCTGTTCTACACGGCATCAATCCCACGACTGCACGGCTCGCGAGGAGAGTCCTCGACTGGCTGATGGACTCGGGGAAGCTGCCGATGTACAACTTAGCTAGGAGGCTCGAGCTGGAAGCGGCGGCCTGAAGCGCCCCCGTTCGGAGGCCAGGAGGCCTCCTCTCTTTGTATACGCAGACTCAACAGAACGCATCGTTCCTTGATTGTTGGTATGGGTTTTTCACCCGGCCCGGGAGGGCACGGTTTTCCTGTACACTAAATAGCTGAGGGTCCAGCACGCCCTAGGACATAGCGGAGTATGAATAATAATATTTGGAATGACCTCGGCGGTTGCTCTCAACCTATCCATCAGCATAAATGATGAACCGCCACGTCTATGGTTGAGCTTCACGGTTGCTGGCGAGAAGTACCGAAAGCACAATCCCCCCAAGAGCATACAACTAGGGGTCTGGTCGTATTGCATCCGCCTCGACAGGGCTAATTACTTCGGTATTACGTTCGATAAGTCGACCGAGGCCGAAGAGTGGTATCAGAAGAGATCTTGGAATATGTTGTTTGAGTATGAAGGCAGGACGACAGTCTGGATCCGTCAATCGTTTACCGTCACGCAACTCGACAGCCTAAACCTACCGCCACCGCTTAACAGCAGTGGTGGTAAAAAGGCGCCAGGTGGGAGCATCATATCCGTGGCCACTTCCGAAGATCAGGAGAGGCGTGTAGTCAAATCGATCGATAGGTGGGGTGCGAAGGCTGTCCAAGAGATGGCGAATGTGAAAAGGAGAGCGGACAAAATAAGGAAAGGGGGAAGGGTGTAGATTTTCGGGATAGATGAGGACCAGGTGTTCAGGCTTGTCTACTTCATAACCGGCAGGTATTGTGGTTTGTAGGCTAGGATGAGTTGATACTTTCATTTTGGGTGTCTGTTCTGAAACTTTTCAGAGGGTTACCTCCCACGGTGGGTGCGACATTTTGCCTACATGTGGACGCCAGCGACAGTACAATATCAACTGCGATCTTAGTTTCTCTCCAGCCCATCGCTCCCCCGTCTGATTTCTTCATCAAATCTTCGCCTTTGCCGACTTCACCTTCCACACATCCCCAGCCCCCCCATTCCTCCCAAACATCTCCCTCAAATCCCCAACCAGCGCCTCGGGCTTTTCCCACGCCGCAAAGTGCCCGCCCTCCGTATGTAGCTTCTCAAACACAACCGGCCCTAGCGTGCGCCCCCAAAGCGCAGGCGGAACATCCAGATCGCGCGGAAAGATACTAAACCCCAACTTCACCCCACCAATCCACCGCCTTGTCCTCTCCCCCACCGGCCGACTCCCGTGATAGCCCTCATAGTAGATGCGCACGCTCGCCGCGGGCCCGGCGCGCGAGAAGAGATAGCAGCTCACCCACGTGAGCACCTCGTCGTCGGTCCACTGGTAGCTGTCGCCGTCCACCCACTCGTACAACTTCTCGTACACCCACGCCAGCAGCGCCACGGGCGAGTCGGCGAGCGCGAAGCCGAGCGTGTGCGGGCGCGTCCCCTGCAGCACATTGTACCCGATGCCTTCGCTCCAGAACTCGCGGCTGCGAGCTAGTCTGGCGCGTTCGGTCGGGGTGTGGCGGTGGAAGAGGGATTGGAGGTAGAGGAGTGGGTGGCGAGACGCGGTAGGTGGGAAGGCGCGCAGGAAGTTGATGTGGCTAGCTAGGAGGTGATTGGGATAGTCAAGGGCTAGGAGGCGTGTGATGGCAAAGCCCCAGTCGCCGCCTTGGGAGACTAGGATAGTAAAACACATGCGGGTTAGTCGGCGGGTTACGGAGGTATCGTTGGGACGGAGAGGGGGACGGTGAGTACATACCGTATTTGTCATAGTTCAGTTGTAGCATGAGTTTGTGGACCGTCTCGGCGTATTGGCGGAGTCCAAAGTCTGGTTTCTTAACCCCTTCAGAGAAACCAAAATTGGGCAAGGAGGGAACGACGACGTGGAAGGCCGGCTGCGAGGCATCTGTAGGTTCAGCGAGGAGAGGGAGCATCTTGATCGGCTCCCAAAAGCCGCCCGGCCCTGGTCCGGAGTCAGAATTAGTTAATGACCAGGCTGTATCAGCCTGTACGTAAGACGATGGCAACTCACAACCGTGGCAGAATAACAGCGGGATCGCATCCGGCCGGCTACTTTTGTGATGAAGGAAGTGAATTTCGAGTTCGTCAAAGCCATCAACTTCGACCGTGGTTGTAAAGTGTGGAAGCTGGTTGAGCTTCGCTTCGTGTTTCCGCCAGTCATAACCGTCTTTCCAGTAGGCTGCCAGCCTTCTGATGTCCTTGAGTGGTGTGCCGTATTTAGAGTCATCACTGAATGACACTGCGTCGGGAAAGCTGGCTAAGGAAAGCTTAGTCCTGAGCTTCTCCAGCTCCGTGTCCGGAATCTCGATTTGGAAAGGTCGTATGTTCGCCATCGTGTGTCAAGTTGTGGAACTGCAGTCGCAAGTTGCGACGTCAGAATGTAGGAGGAGGGCAGCAATATAATAGATTAGATCAATTGAGGGTGATTACAAATCTAGGAACGCCCTTTCTGCATGTGCAAAACAGGTCACATACATGTATTCGCCAGGGCGTTTAGCATTGACGTCAATGTTAATTTGAATACCACCTGTACCCCTCTCCCCCAACGCCGTATCGTTAGAACGCAACCTAGGTACCTAGGTACCCTTAACTCCCCTCCCACAGCCCCGTCATCACGACTTGAAGATGGCCCTTTTGCTATACAATGTTTTTTTACTATTGGAACGGCATTCCTTCTCCACTTTCCCCATCTGGGAGGGTTATGTGGCCGAGATCCAATCGCCGCGGGTGACATCTTGGCGTCATCGTCTTGGTCCCTAGATTTCGGACCCTTCAGTGGGCAGGAGCTGGAGTTAGTGGTCCGATGAATGGGCACTAGGTGTCGGGATACCGTGGAGTCTCTGTGGAATGACCCCGTGCACGATGTGGGAAACAAGACATGTGGTTCGGGCATGCAGCTGCAACCCCAGACATCAAAACGACACGCTGAGAACAACAGGTAGATAGTTCACACAAGGGAAGACCCGAAATGGGCCTTATATACGATACCGATATCCTCCAAGACAACTGAGAGGAAAGCCGTTCATGTACAGGCCAAGTCGAAATTGAGCCGAGAGTCGAACCCAATGTTGATGAGGAGAACATCAACTCACAGTCTCGAAGCACACACAAGGAAATTCGCACTATACACCACAATCGCACAACATGAGCACAGAGTCACCGCAGATCACAAACACTGGGAGTAATAGTCGTTTTGAAACCGGCAGGTTGAGCCCGCCTGGCAGCTCTGGCATCCGTTCCAGGTCTTGCCCGCGCATTGGCCGTACTTGGCCGAGGCGCACGCCGCGGGGCCGCCCTGTGGGCCTACCAAACAAATAAGAGGCAAACCGTCAGTACGGACAGGAAAGCCAGTCTAGGGACCGCTCTGGTACACCCACCTCCCGTCAACAGCACGGGCGTGCCAATCTTGGTGGTCTCGTCGATGCTGCACACGTTGCGGCAGCCGCCCTGCCGCCCGGCCCCCGGGTCGGTGCTGTTGTAGACCATGTCGATCCAGCGCACCTGCATGTAGGCCTCGCCGCCGACCGACATGTTGCCGGACCAGCTGCCGCCGTCGCTCCACGTGTTGAACATGACCTGGGCCGGGTCGCGCGGGGCCTGGAAGGTGATGCGGCTCGCCAGCTGGCCGTTGACGAACCATGTGCTGCTGCCCGGGGTCCAGTCCATGCGGTACTCGGCCCAGTCGGTCCAGCGGCGGCCGTTGGGGAGCGTCGTGTTGCGCGTGGCACCGGGGATGTCGCTCGTATCGTTCCACGCCGGCTGGTTCGTGTACTGCACGTACGAAGCCGGGTCACGTGTGAGGATCTCCAGGTCGGCCTCCTGCACGAGGCTGATTTCATCCGCCTCCGGCGGCGGCCGGTAGGTGAACATGGCCGTGACGGCTCCCGCGGCGCCTCTGGTCCGGGCTTGCATGCGCACTGAGAGGAAATGGTAGCCCTGGCTGACCGACTCGAATTCGGCCGAGGACTGAAAGTCGGCATGGCGGATTGTGCGGAGGGTCATGTGCGTCATTTGCGGTTGCTCCTGGTCGTGCTCGATGTAGATGTTGTTGGGGCTGTTGACCATCTTGACGGTGGCATCGTTGACCGTGCTGTCCCCCAGTCCAAGGAGTGCCGTGTTGTTCCAGTTCATGATGGCCCAAGAGTTGGTAAAGAGGTCCGGGTTCGCAAAGAAGTCGCTGGAGGGCTCCGCCTGGGCATTGGCCTCGAAGCTATCGATGGGATCCGGCACGCCGGAATATTGGTGGAGAGACCGGAAATCGAAGAACTGATGATGTGAGAAGAAGTTGGTCACTGTGGCGTTGGTGTTGTAGCAATGGCAGTTGGAGTCGGTTGTTAGGGGGTGAGTTCCTTGGACTGTCGTTACCATGGATGCCGCAGCAGCCACAAGGGCGAGACTTCGGGCCGAAGCCATCGCCAGCTACGATATGGTGTAATGATACTGGAGGAGCAGCTTTGCAGCAGTCCGACCCTGATTACAGTGGTGCTCCGTTGGCCTAAGTACGAAGTACTGCGGTCTATTACTCCAGTCTGTTGAGAAATTTTCTTGGCTGCAGGTGCCAAGGAGGCCTCTCGCGTTTGCCCGCCTCGGCAATCGAAAAGGGGCTTGATCACCGGGGTTTGTCGAGAATACAAAGCTTGCTGCAGGAAGATTCCGGCAGCTGAAATACCGGGCGCAATCTAGGCACCAAGTGCCGAATGGAGAGCACGTTGTTTGCATGTTTTATATTAATAAAAGGGCCGGCTTAGGCAGCGAGTAAACGATCTGGTCACCTGCAGCTGGTGGGGGCTGGCGTGGCTGTGCATCGATGCACGTACTTCAACAAGCTTTCCAAACCAAATTGGGTAAATTTAGTTCACTCGGGATCATCCGAGTGATCGCCGTTTGCTTGCGGCTACAGATTCAGGCATTTAACCGCCATATCCTTCAGAGAGTCGCTACCGGCAGGGGTATACTGGTAAACAACGCCAGCAACCCATCATTCCCGCCAGCAAGCCCCCAACCAGGGCGGGCACGCCATCCTGAGGGACAGGTTCCTCATATTGCAAGTTGTCTGCACTCCACACCGGCACGGCAGTGGGGATAAGCTAGCCTGTGCAGTTTATAGCTCCTTTCGCATGGTAGCACTCGGTTTTGAGTCCGAGCTCCAGGGAAGATGATTCGTTAGCCTGACGCTTTGCCCACCAGCGAGATGCACACGACGTCGAAAGCGACCGGCTCCTCCGCAACAACGAGATCTTTGCCACCGGTCGTGGAAGACGGGGACGTCCGGCGGACCCGATGAAAAAACCAGTTCATTATAGCGAGCGGACACCGCGGGACCAGCCGCGCATGCACCGTAAGGAAGTAGTAGTAGCGCTGCGGTTGTACCCTGCTCGGGTCACGGCCGCCGGGGGTGCTAATGTTGTCGCTTCCGTCTGGCGCATCTTCAAGCGCTCAAGACTGAGCAAGTAGGTTTGTGTAAGCTTCAAAATAGGTATTCGTCCCATCGATCTTCGTGATAGGCATAGAACAGTTCGTCTAAGCCATGCCCATGGTCATCACCCAGCTGCCGCAGGAAGTCGTTGAACGTGGGTGGCCGGCGAGCTTCCCTTTCTGGGTCTGACTCTTCGTCACCCGAAAAGTAGTACTCTGATGCCTCGTCCTCCTCCTCCAGCTCGAGGTCCTCCTCTGGCGCGAGATGGCCGGTTTCTCCATCCTCTGCGTCCTCGTACTCTTCTTCTGCTTCGAAATCCTGGTCGTCCTCGTTGGCCGGGGCCTCATCTTCATCTTGATAGGACGGAAGCAGATCAAAGGTCCTGAATAATATCCCTGCCTTCGCACAGCGTTGCCGGGCGGTTTCAACTTCTCGCCTAAAACGCCTGTGAAATTTGCTTTCCGCTGGCCACGAGTGAATGGCGAGTGAAATGCTGGACAACCGGTGAGCCTTGCTCGCGCATAGGCATTCGACGCCGTGGAGGATCATGTCCAAGTTGGCAAGGTAAGTCTGCTTCCAGTCCCTGTCGGTGCCCCATTCACAGACAAGCGTGAAATCGCGGACCGAACGGGGCAGTAGCTGGCATAACCGCTCCCCGTCATCTTCGTCGAGAATGCCCAGTGTCCCAAAGACGCCCCGATAATCGAGCATGACGGTTTCCAGCCGTGTGAGTTCGGGGATGCACCGCAGCCTGTGGTTCTCTGGTTTCCTCGGCCGTTCCATGCCGCGGGTTAAATAATGCCCTTCGGACATGGAAACCAGCTCAAGGGTCCGTAATGTGCCCGTCAAGCCGAGAAGCGCCTCGCTTAGTGTTGTGCCCTCCGGTAATAGATCCCGATCTTCGTCCGACGTAGTCGCTTCGAAGTGCACAACTAGGGTCTGCAGGTTGACGCAGGCGAGGCACAGTGCGACTAGCCTCGGCTCGTGAATGTGGCTGCCGTAGAGGCGGAGATGCTCGATGTGCGGTAACGGGGGAAGTACGGCACCGCGCCCGACGATGCTATCCGCAGAAGCGCAACAAAGCTCGAGCGTCTTGATATTCGGTAGCATCGGGAGAATCTCGACGGCATGGTCGGCTATCAAGCGCGAGAGGGTCAGCTGGCGGTCACCGTCCTCCCTCTGGCAGTAGATGCGGAGCGATGCGAGGTTCCGCAGGCGGCAAAATGGAAGGAATTCAAACAACCTCTCCGCGACGGGTGAGTAGCCTTCGGCCCGGTAACGAATGATGGCATCGCGGATAGCCGGGGTTGGCAGGTCGGGATGGTCTAGGTCGAACTGGGAATCTGGACAAGCCATCAGGTAATCCCGCAGGTTGGGTGCACCCAAAAGGATCATCTTGAGGAGTTCCAGGGCGATTGTACTGTGATAAATTCCCCCATGTTGACTGTCCCAGCTGACTGGTCGCAGTTAATACAAAGTCGTGGTTCGCGTGTCAGCAAAAACCGTACCTCCAACTTGTCTCTCCCATTCACGATGCACTTCTTCAATGGTTTTCGCGGCAACGACGTCTACAAGACAAGCGATACTGCGGATCCAGGGCCTGATTTCGACGTTGGTTTCCATGCGGCGCAAGAGCGTGACCAAGGCGCGTGGTGTGGGGATGACGAGGGTGTGGTACAGCAGTGGCTTGGCGATGGCGGCGAGGCGCCGTGATGTCCGCGCGAGACATAAGAGGTTGTCGTGGCAAGCGAGCCAGTCAGCCCACTGGTGGCCAGCATCCCGAAATTCCCACGTGCCCGAGTCGCGGAGGGCAAAACGGGTGGTCAACGGTGGCGCGGGGACCAAGGCCTCGGCGATGGGCCGCAGCAGCTCAGTCGGCAGGCGTTCCAGGGACTGGCAGAGTTGGCTCGGGGGCTCCGGCACGGGCGCCGCCGGGCCGCCGAGGGAAACCGGCGATGTCATCGGGGGCGGACAAGAGAGCTCGGCTCAGGGTTCGGATCGCCGGTTGAGCGCACCTGCCCTGGAATGCCGCACAGGCGCTGCCGCCGCGGCGTGCTCCCGGCCCTGGGTAGATGATAAGAAGGATATCCTGGGTGAGTCGTAGGGGCGGGTGCGCCCTCGGAGCCGCATCAGCGTTCCTCGCAGACGGTCGTGATTCACGCGATGGTACGGTTGGCGGGGATTTCGTCGAAAGGGCGCGCTCGCTTACGGCCAATCGGGGCAATTTTGCGGCGTTTAAGCAGCGCGGAGGCCATCGGCAACTTCCGATCTCGGCGCTGGGTCCTGCTGGTTTTCGTGAGCAGATTCGACACTTTCATCGCCATCATCGACTATTCGGGAAGCTGCTCGCTCAGACGCGTGTTAGTGGACAGGCACCGGGTTGGCCGTAACATGACCTAAGGACCCTGCCGCTGGCCACGTTGCAGGGCTGCCAGGAAGAGAAGCTGGAAATAGGCAGGGGTAAAACAGCGGCATGGGCACTGCAACCGGCCCTTTTTGGGGGACGATCCAAGCGCGTCAGGCTCTGGGCCCGGACGCCGTGCAGGCTAGCCGACATCGCTCCGGTGTGGTCATTTTTATTACACGCGCTCCCGCAAATTTTGCCGCAGTGCAGCATCGGCCACGGCAACCCGCGCCCGGATCTCGGTGCGGCGGTCGTCGTGCGATTTGGGCCTCTCAAGGTTGCACATAGTGGGTCGGGCATGGAGACTGGGCGGCTCCCCACCGCAGCCGAGCCGGGACGGACCCAGCGGTCACGGTCCAGATTTAGCAGGTGCTACAGCTTCATTTGGTTCGCCGGATGGCGGGTGGGACGCCAGCAACGGGGCGAATTGCCCAATCAGCACCAGTCAGAGAGGCGATCAAACCCCCCGAGTGAAGTTGTCGTCACCGCTCGGACAGACACTCGCGTTTTCGTCATGAGGAAGGGCCGCCACGCGGGGGGCCAGAAGGGCACCAAGCATCAGGCATCGCGGTGTCGGAGCAGGCGTCGTCAGTAAGGCCGGGATGACACAGGATTTTAAATCGTCAGGATTGGCGTTGACTGAAGGACAGACATGATGGGCGTTTTAACGCGATCCGGAAGGACGACCATTCCTGTGTAGGTGAGTCACAGGGAAACCCCCAAATCACCAGGCCGCCGTGCACCGATCTACCGTTGCGGTTGTCTCAATGGGTTGCTCTCGTTGCGCTGGTTTAAGGGACCGCTCAATCTGCCGATCATGCGACGACAGGCACGGCCCACATCTTGACTCGTTCTTCACTCTCCTTCGCAAGGGATCGATCAATCGGGGGAGTGGAGAACAACTTGAGCGTCCGTCTCTCGTCGGTCCACGATCATTGCGGAGGGCCGGAGATCCAAGGTCATGCTCCATCTCGCTGCCGCCTATGTTACTAGTCGCAGTTTCTACCGGCCAAATTGGTTGTCAATCGCCAGTCTTTGGCTTCCTTTAGGCTCGGTGGCAGCCGAACCTCCTGCCTTGCCAGCATCCCAAGAAGCAACAGACGTCGGGGCCATGCAACGGTCCGGACTGATCCGCACCATCCGACGCCAGCTCGAGCTGCCTAATCCAGCGATGCCGAGCCGGGTCGCTGGATTGACTTCATTGCCAACCGTGTGTCTTGATTGATGTGGCTGAGGATCCTTCCGAATCAGCTGGCATCGCTCCGCTGCGGAATGGCAACGTTATGTTTGTTGTTGGTCAACTCGTGTCGCCGGGATCGCATCGGTACTCGTCCGGGGCCGCATGCGGGAGTCGGTGACATCGCATTATGCGAGGGACAGTCGTAAGGGCTCGATAGAGCGCATGTTGGAGGTGACGGAATCCAAGGATTCAGTCACGGGTGCCAAAACGCAGTCGCATGCGTGTGGTTGACGACGTCGTGCTTCAATTGTGCGTCGCCGTTAGTTACACCGAGCTGCGCCCGTGCACAGGGGAGTTGCTGCGTTGGCCGCGCGGGAGCTATTTTGGCAAAAATACGACGAATGATGCATTGCCATGTCGAGGTAAAACCGCTGAAGACCGTTGGAGTTGATCCCAAGTTGTATTGTGGTTTTGGGAAAGACGGGAAGGAAGGGAAGCATGGAGCGAAGGCGGTGTTCAACGAACATGGATTCGGCAAGTGGGGCACTGCACCTTCTGGGACATCGAGTCCTCCCACCACGGGCACCGCCCAGGGCACCTCCATATGGATGGACCGCTGCAACCTGAACGGAAAAAAGTTCTACCAAACGCCACAACGGTACGCACAACCCGACACAACCGTGAACCCCTAATTGTAGGAGGGACTAGAATACCTAACTGCCTGGTATCGTGAATTGCATAATCCGGGGAATAAAAATAAGAACGGAAAGATTACACTGGTAATGTTGTCCCAGGATAAACGCCATGCCATCCATCCCCGCTAGACTGACGTTCCGAGTCTGCAGCTTCGGCACAGGGCTTAATATCACCACGACCCATGAATACCTGACAAATTAAAGACTGAATCCCGGGTCATGATCGAATGCCCGAGTTAGCTTGCCTGTCCATCGACCAAAGGTGAGCAGGCTGAGCTCTGGGAGCCGCCGGACTTATACCCATGGGTTCTGTCGACGGAATGGCGTTGCCGCTCGCCATTAGCAAGTCATCGACATCCCTCTCAACAGAGATACATAGGACCGTTTTCCCAACGTGTGCGCCGCCGGCAGCGACACGTGCCTGTCTAATGTGACCACCGACTCGGCCAGCGTCGCACTTCGTTGCGGGCTGGTAAGCAACACCCTCAGAGCAGGACCAGGGCGCAAGTCCTTAACCAAAGCCAGCAAGGTATCGACGATTGTCACAGTATCTTCCTGCCATCCATACAAGGTAGTCTCAAGCTCGGAGACACCATCGATTATGCAAAAGACGGGTCTGGAAGGGTCGATCCGGACAAAGAGCTCGGAAAAAAGACGACAAAGCCTAGGGATGCCACCATAATCGATACCGGCGAGGAGCTGCTCGTCGATAAATTCCAGATATGGCGCTGGCACTGCCAAATGACTTTGTACGTCGTGACTCTGCACCAGCAGCTGGTGGACTAGGTTGCGGATAAGCCCGTTTGGCCCATTCAGGGGGTTGGGTCGTCCGAGGTGCTGACCACAGAAGTGATGGATGACTATTGGAACAGGGCGGTCCCTGTTGTCATTACTTTCGAAGTTCATCACGGTTCTTGCGAGGGATGCACAGATTGCCGACATGGGCGTGACCTTGTCCGCCGCAACATTTCCGCAATGGCCATCAACCAGGATCAGGTCCGACGCCCACGCCGGGGCTTCGAGCCATTTTTTGAACCGCTTCATTTCCATAAGGCGGTTGCTTCGGGTACCAACATCCACTTTGAGATGGTAGCTTCGCCGCGTTACGCCAGCCAGGGCTTCGGCCGCGGCATCTTCCGGCACGTCGAGCGTCATCAGCAGTTCTTCAAGGCTCACCAGCGATGTCCCTGGCGGCGATACGGGTTGTTGATATAATGTGACCTCGGTTTGGTTTGAGGGCACAACGGGAAAACCCCGTGGAACTGTTGTGCCCGCTATTCGGAGCCATGGCAATGTAAGCTGCGCTGGGGCTGTTCGTACGAGTCGAGTTAGTCGATCCCTAGCCGGCACCCACACTACCATCTTCCCGGGGAGCAACCAGCACTTACCATAGACACTCAGATATGGTTGGTGGTACCAGTCACCATCGCCATTTCGAAGTCCTTTCAGCAACTCCGCCGCTTCGAGCATCTTCTCTGTCGCCGTCTCGAGGTTCTTTTCTCGGTCAGTCCCGGAAAGCCGCAATTCAAGCCGCGTCATTCCGTCAACTATCGCAGCCTGAATCCCGTCGACGCCTGACTTGACCGCTTTGACCTCGGCGTCGATAGCAACATTGCTTGCGAGGATGCTATGTTGCGCAACATGTATCTGACCGACCGTCCGTTCTGTTGCTGCCCTTGAGCACCGGTCGACACGCTCCGCTGCCCGTGTAACCTGCACAAGGCAGTTGTCCACCACCTCGGCTTCTTTTCCCGGGCGTTGTTTCCACAGCCGCACGACTGGATCAAGTATTAGGCCCAGGTCCACTAATCTCAAGGATGCATGGAACTTGCCTCTATTCTTGTGAGGGTGGCTGCGCAACAAGATGCCGATTAGTATCGCGACATTCTCTACCAAGGTATGATACAGCTGCCTGACCGCCTGCACCAGGTCTGTAGCACCGGGAAACCGCATTCCGGCTTCAACGGCGTCGAAGAATGTCTCAGGGATACCCTCAAACGCTCGGAGGATCTTTGCGCGGGTTTCTAGCCGCAAGGACATCATCTGTGAAGCGCCTTGGCTCAGCTCAAAACCTAGGGGGGAGACCTCGATCACGGGAAGAGGAGGCATACGGGGAATGGCACTCACCCTGCACAAAGTCGTCAAGCCGCCACGCAGGACGCAGAGGCCATCCTGGTCCGGTATCATGCCCGCTAAAGACTCGAGAACAGCAAGCTCTGGCCCTGACTTTCTCAACCTGGCCCGCACCGATGACCTTTCGGCCTTAGCGTTGTCCTGCGCCGTGGCGGACTCGATGGCGTCAATAACATCCTGCCAGCAAGAGGAGCGGTTAGGAAGGCTGTGGTCGACGAGTTCAACGTCGTGTAACACCTCAATAAGGGATCTAGACACGCGGCGTCAGTGCACGATCGCGATGGGGGCGAAATCGGCCATGTTATACCACGACCACAAGGCGAACCAGGGCAGGAACGTACTGGGGGTGGGGACCGAGCTCGGAATTGTTGGAAGATTCCTGCTTTGTGTCCATTTCCTGGTAAACAGTACTATCGTCGTTTGATGCGTCCTCACGCCGTTCGCTTCAAACGAGGGTAGAGCCGGTGGATTTCACGGGGAACGAGGACGATAACACCCCAGGGTCGCGGGCGGGGCTCACGATTTTGCAGCTGGGCGGATGGTTGGTGCTTCACGGATTTAACCTCAGATTGCCGGCGACATGGAGCAACCGATGGGCGGCTGCGTTGCAGAGTGTAGAACCCGGTTCTCACGCCACCATTGCTCCGCCTCTTGTCAAGCACCGCCCTCGCCTACGCCGCTGCGGCTTGCTGGGACGCCAAATCAACCCCGGCCGATTTCCCCAGCGGGGTGCGCAACGGGAACCGCTCGAAAAGGGATGTCCACCGCGTTGGGCACCAGTTGCCTCCCATCTTTGCTCTCTCGGGCCATTGACCGGGACGGAGCTGGGACTGCGGCCGCGATGTGGGGTTGCATGATTGGCAGAAGGATGCAGAACTCGCGGTTGTGCCAGACACCTGCAGCAGGACACCCCCTCCCCTGGCGCGACCCCGACACTGCCTTATTGGCTCGCAGCTGGACGCCTCGACTGGCCTTGAATCCTTCCTTGGAATGGCATGGAGAGGGGCCAAAGTCTCGTCTCGAAAAGAGGGGCAGAGGGGAGACGACCCAGACGGGGCGGTTTAAACGGTCACGATTCGGGCGAGGACATTCTTAGCAAGCCCGGACAAGGCATTTTAGCTAAAACCCGAAGTCGCGCCGCCTTGTACAAAGTACGCTACAGAACGATGGCCCCTGCTGTGTGAGCCCCAAGGGAAGCGCATTCGTGTTTGGCACCTCATGGGCATAAACAGCCGAAGTTGAAGTGCAGATATCAACCCAACCTTCGGCTATCAGAATTTCAAGAAACGAAAGACATCCGGAAGCCCAAAGAAACTGTGTTACATTCTCTTTTACTTTGTTTCTTGCGAATTTTTGCTTTCTTAACTTTGGTTCTTTCTGTTTTCTTCACTTCTTACTTTGTTTTCTTCCCATGTTAGGCTTCTTTGGCCAGAAGGTCTTAAGCTACGGGTCTCAATACCATATCGCCACAAACGTCTCTTAGCCCGCCATTTCTGAAAGAATCTCAACGACAATATGCTGCCACCCGCCGTGGAAGGAACCGCAGTAGACGAAGTAGCGCCACCCATGCTAGAGGTCTTTAACTACGAAGACAGGGAGGACAGCGAACCGTCAGATACCGATCATTCGGAGGGGGAAAGGCCACAGACACAACAAACCCCCCAGCCGCCAGCCCCCCTACCAACACAGAGGGAAGCAAGTGGCAGAGGGGGGCTAGATGCCACAGCAAGTTCACAACCACCCGGCCCCCTACCACCACAAGGGGAAGCAGGCCGCAGAGAGAGGCCAGATGCCGCAGCGGGTTTACAGCCGCCCCCAGATGTGCCAATAATCGCGCAGGCAAGGAGATGCACTTTCGAGCAGTTCGTCAATCGATTTTCGCCCGAAGAGGCCGGTTATGCGATCGAATACCTCGAAGCAGGAACGGAACTTGGCCTCGAAATGGCTAAGGAGGTGGGGAGGCGACGTCTAGCCAAGGTCAAGGGTTATGAAGGACAAAATGCCATGGAATACAAAAGCAGGCGGTTCGACGGCGGCCTCTCCAGCGGCACCTGGCTACAAGCTGTTCGAATTCAATCCCCTATGGTGCTTAAAACCCTCGCCGAGGTCACGGGGTACAATTGGGGGACTGAGCCGCATACCTTTATGCGGCCCTTTGGGCACCTCATTCACTTCCACCCACAGATCAAACAAAAGCTCGCGGCACTCAAGGCCGCCTTGCCAGGCGGGGAAGGAACCGATACTAGCGAGGAGGATTCCTTAGATCATCTCGAATGTTACGTCTCATTCGTTGACGAGCATCTCATGCCGCTTGTCGATCAGTTTGCCGACGCCAACCACTCCAACCCAAAGCGTATCCGATATGAGGACCTGTGGTATCTATTCAAACCTGGGGATCTTATCTACCTACCACGGAATACTCTGCAAAAGATGCTGAGGAACCGAGGTCACACGGAAGCATATCCGGAAAGCGCGATCTACCAAACGATATGGAGGCTCGAGATCTTTTGGCCACACGAAGGTGACCTTGAACTTCCTATGATCGGAAACGGGTCGTCCGACTGGGAGGCCAAGACAAGGCTGTACTTTGTCGACTACGACGGCACCGCATACAAACCTGTTTCGATCAGCGTGACAATGGACCACTTCGACGGCGAGAAAGACATCCGTACCTTGAACGTTTTCCCGATACGGTTTGTCGCGGACCACGAAGCCTTGATCGAGAAAAGCATGGAGTGGGGCGAAAGGTTCACGCAGTGTATCGAGCAGCGACATGTCTCGTATAAGGCGTGGACGCTTCAAAACGAACCGTTAGGGTGGAAGTACATGAACAACAACAAGGGCCGGCCCGTGACCTCTCCTGAGTTTATCGACGGAGATGTTATTATCGACTTTCAAGAAGCCTTCAACGCCCATCCGGCGTGGAAGTACAGTTACGGCCTGGCGCCAGAAACATGGTCAAGCGACGTCCTCACTACCCGCGATAAGTTCCCCATCCTGTTGTGGTCTGACGCCTCTCGGTCCAAGCTCCTGTCTGAGTGGATCAACATCACCGTGTCTGATGACGACATCGACTTCCTCGAGGGCAAAGACTTTGGCAAGAAACACCCTTATGGGCAGAACGGTGTTGACAAGCCGCCTAAAGACGATCTTGTTCTGCTTCCACGGCGCCTTCTCGGCTATGGGCTTCATGAGCGCCGCTTTCTGTTTTTGGATGTGGACAAGGTTAAGATCAAGCGTGAAGCGGACTTCGATCCTTTCGATTTTCTTGAGATTGATCCAGTCAACAAACACATTATTCACTGCCTCTTAACGGACCACTTCAACACTAAAGAAGCGCGTAAGAAGGGGGAGATTGCGAGTCAGGACCCGATCCCGGGAAAAGGCAATAACCTCGTGTTTCTTCTCCATGGGCCTCCGGGGGTTGGAAAGACGGCTACAGTTGAGGCAGTGGCCCAGAAGTACCGAAGGCCGTTGTTCGCCATCACATCCGGAGACCTGGGCTCGACGCCCGACGCAGTCGAATCTTCTCTGACTGAGATATTCCATCTCGCTAATGTTTGGGACTGCATCCTCCTCCTTGACGAAGCCGACGTATTTCTTGAAGAACGGGAGAAGAGTGATCTCAAAAGGAATGCCGTCGTGTCGGGTAAGTTGCCGGTGCCCTTCGTTGATATTCTGTGCAATTTCGAGCTGATATATCCATTCGAAGTCTTCCTCCGGGTCATGGAGTATTACAACGGCGTGCTCTTTCTCACTACGAATCGGCCCGGTCAGCTGGACGAGGCCATCAAATCTCGTGTCCATAGCGCGCTACTTTACCAGACCTTGAGCCAGGCACAGACCGAAAAGGTGTTCCGGATGAACATCAAGAGGCTCGAATACATTGAAATGCAACGAGAGAAAGTACAGCCTGACTCTTCTCAGCCGTATCTCCAGCCAGATAAAACTGGTATTCTGGAGTTTGCTGAGAAGCACTGGAAGGAGCACGAGTACGATGAGCTAGGGCGGTGGAATGGAAGGCAGATCCGCAACGCCTTCATCAGCGCGGCAGCATTGGCGCGCGGCGATGTTGATAACAATGCCAGTGACGGCAGGCCATCCGTCACGGTGTTGACGGAGCGGCATTTCCAGGGTGTTGCAAAAAGCATCACAGCCTTTGACAAATACATGGCCCGAGCCCGCGGGGCTCTCGACTCGGAGCGCGCGCGCACGCGGGAGGACCGGCCATCACCAGATGAGGATCCGGAGACGGGGCGGAACCGCCGGCCCTCGCGCAATCCCGGACTGTCCCGCCCGTCGCTTAGCCACCTCGGAGCCGCGCCCCAGACGCCAACGCCCTCCCGTCATTATGCCCAGCCTCCGGTGTCGCCGTCTCCCTCGTACTACGTCCAACCCGCACCGCAACCGGCTATGTCAGCTCCAGGACAGCAACCGTATGGCGGCGGTTACGCCTATCCAACACAGATGTACGGAACTAGCCCTGGCGCTTCGATGCCGGTCTGGCCACAGTCTGTGCAGCAAGCTGGGGTACAAGGGCCCCCGCCGGCGATGCATCCGCCCCCCCATGCCCAGCAATATCCAGCCATGGCTCACCAGGGCGGCAGTGATGCGGGTTTGGCCGTTAGACAAGGTCCGCCCCAACCACACCCCCCACGGACACCTGATAGTTCTAGCTCGCAACAAGGCCACCAGGGACATCATCATGGGGAGTAAATGCTGGTAGAGTGAAGGCCAATTCGTGTCGTCAATCTTGAGTGTAATTAGTGTTTACTGCTATTTGAAGGCCTTCAATTCAATCCGTCATTGTGTCTACCTAGGTAGTCTTACTCTTCACAGTAAGCGATGGTGGCCTTCCCCATTTCAAGTTGACCATGTCTGTACCAAAAGATCAAAGGCAATGACCCCTGAGTCGAAGAAAGAATGGAAGAAAAAAAAGTTTAAAGAATTGAAAAAAAAAAAAAAAAATAAAAAAAATGAAGGAAGGTACCTAGGAAGCAAAAAAAAAAAAAAAAAGGACTTGCCCCGGGGGAACGGTGTGACTCTACTTTATCCTGTCCGGAGACAATATTGCGCTCAAACTTTTGGAAATTACTATGCGAAATTGATAAGAGAAATTCGTATGCAAAACTGATAAGAGAAATTAGTATGCGAAATTGATAAGAAACTTTATCGCGATCACTGATTGGTTAACAAGCACGCTCCGGCTCGAAGTTCACTTCGTCCCCTGTCTTATGGGTTCTCCTTAAACTGCACCATTCATGCCCTCGCAATCCGTTCCATCCATCCATCCAGCCCTCGCAATCCGCTCGACCTTCGCGAACGTCGCCACTCCATCCGTTTGCACGTCTGCCGCTTTCAATTCCAGGCTGTTTCTATGGAAGACGTGATCGTCGTTCTAGACGGCGCTACTGAGGCGGCGGTGGAGACGGCTGTGGCACGCAAGACATGTACTAATTGCAACACCAAGCAAAACATTGAGCAGTTTCTGCCTTCCATCCGACGTACTCCTCTCGACGAGTTCAACCAAACGCATGCGCTGCTCTCACTAGCTTACCCGACCCTGTTTCCTCGAGGGGTTGCGGACTTCGTTGAACCTAGACAGCACAAGATCTCCTACCAGGATTACATCCAGCATGCCATGAAGTGGGAAGATAGCCGATTCGCTAAACATCACAGCTTCCGATTCATCGCGCTAAACAGTCTGATGAGGCAGCAGGCAAGGGGTCACAGTCGATTCTACGTCAGCAAGAATCACCGCACACCTCTTACGAAGGAAGCCCTTCAGGAGGCGCTTGCCGACCCAGACAGACCGGAAGCTCAGGCCATTCTGAATCGGATTTCTCGTTTTGCTGGTGTCATCAAAGGTACAAGTCCCTTTTGGTACCGTCGACGTCGCGAGTGCGAGTCTTTTGCGCACTACCTGGGTGTCCCCTCTACTTTCATCACACTGAGCCCAGCCGATCTGCATTGGCAAAGCCTCTACCAGCACATGCCCGAATACGAGGAGTGGAAGGTGTCAGAACAAGCCCACGGCGGCTTGCGCCTAGGACCTGGGTCACGTGACCCGTGGGGCCAACCAAATTACTGGTCGCCAGAAAATTAGACCCGTTAAAACAAGTTGAACAAGAACAACGAACAACAAGCACTGCAATTGACAGCCATCAACACCCTCTACTCCGTTCCTTTTGACCCAAGCCTTCAGTGATCTGCTCAATGCCTTGAAATACCGCTGGTTCCAACAGAAGGTCCTTGATGAGCAGAGACGCATGGCCAAGTCCGAGAGGTTGCCGAGGTCATCAAGAGGCCTGGAAAGGGCTGGTGGTCGTTCGAAGCCGAGCGCAACGATACCCACCTGAACCAGTACAATCCACTCGTGCCTCTCTGCTGGCTGGCCAATACAGACTGCTCGCCCTGCACGAGTGTGGAGGCTGTCATCAACTACGCTGCGAAATACTGCAGCAAGTCTGAGGCCCAGACCAGCACATATGCGCAGATTGCACAGAACATCCTGCCCCACATATCAGACAACAACCCGATGGTTTCGTTCGTGTCGAAATTGATGAACAAACTAATTGGGGAGAGGGACTACTCTGCGCAGGAGATCTGCCATATCCTCCTGGGACTCCCTCTCCAAGAGGATAGCCGAGTGGTCCAGAGTGTTGACTGTAGACCCCGCGAGAGGCATGCTCGCCTAATCGACATCACGGCTGATGGCGATATCCAGGAGTCTCAGACAGCATACGAGAAGTATCTTCGGCGGCCTGGCTCAATGGGTGACGTCTCCTACTTCGAGTTCCTGCAAGACTGGAACTTGAAGGCGCGGAATCCGGCGAGGTGGGCGATCTGGCAGCCTCCTGCAATGCCCAGGGTGTTGTATTATTACCCCCGATACAAGCCGGTCCGTTCCCATCAGCAGTACTCTGACTTCTGCCGCGTCAAGCCGCTCCTGAACCACCCCCATCGCCAGTCCGAACAGTTGCTCGAGGTTGATGATCTGCAGCTTGACAACTACACTTCCGCATATCAATACTGCCTCGAGCACCACGACCACCAGGACGACCACTACGGTACTGTCGACGAGCCCGATCTGTTGCCGGAAGAGGATGAATTCGAGCGAGGGGAGGATGCTGGGGACATCACCCGTGAGGATTGGCAGGAGGTGGCCCGGCTGGTCCCCGACCTCCAACTTCCCGAAGAACCAGCCGACTTGCTTGGACGCCGAGACATTGATGTCAATTGCGACTGGACACGACACATTGGTCGCTACTGGCACGATCAGTTTGGTACCGGAGGTTACTGGGTGCAACTCCGTGGAGACGCTCCAGGTAATTACGACGTGGAAAAGATGCCTCTCGCAGCCCGTGACACATTGAACATGCAGCAGCGGCAAGTATACGACACGGTCATGCGCCACTTCAGAGCCAAAAACGAGAACCATCAGCCTCCGCCCCTTCGTCTACAGATTGACGGAGGAGGTGGGACTAGAAAGTCGTACATGGTGAAGGTGCTCTCTTCTCATCTTCAGGTCGAGGCAGCTTCCTATGGCCGAGTTTCCCCATTGTCAGGGCGGCCCCGACGGGCGTGGCGAGCAACCAGACGGGGGACAGACTCTGCATTCCCTACTGCGGCTCCCCGTCGACGGAAATTACCGCTCGCTCTCCGAGACTCCGACGACCCTGAACGCCCTACAGCGGCGGTCCAGGGGCATCCACTACCTCGTGATCGACGAGAAGAGCATGCTGGGCCTCAAAACCCTCGCGTGGATCGATCAGCGCCTACGAGAGGTGTTTAAGCACGAGGGTGTGGGTGCGGAGAAGGTTGAGTCCTCAAATGCCGGCAACTTGGCCAAGCGCTTTCCCTTGTGTGTTGGTTGCAGGGTGATGCTAACGCGGAACTTGTGGGCCGACGTCGGGCTCGTCAACGGTGCGCAAGGCACAGTCTACGACATATCTTGGAAAGAAGGTGCTGACGTGCTGCGAGACCCGCCCGAGGTCATCATGGTGGCCTTCGACGACTACGACGGCCCCGCCTTCACGATGCCGAACGGGGAGCCGCTCCGCAGTGGAGAGAAGCTGGTTGTTCCCATCCTCCGAGTGCGGCAGGACTTCATGGTCGGCGCCAACTCATGTTCAAGAGAGCAGTTCCCGCTGTTGGTCAGCTATGCGATCACCGTCCACAAGTCACAGGGCATCACTCTCGACAAGGTTGTCTGCGATATCTCTGCGCCGGAGTTCGCTTCTGGTCTCTCCTACGTGGCCGTTTCCCGGGTGAAGACACTGGGTGGGCTAATGTTTGAGAAGCCCTTCGACCGCAACAGGATCTATCGCGAGACACCATCACGAGCTATGGGGTTGAAATTGTCCGATCACGCTATCAGGCAACTGCAGGCGTTAGATGCTGTGGCGGGGAAGGATCCCTCAGAGGAGTCAATAGGTATATAAGTAGCGACGACGAGAGTGTAGATGCATCAGCCCTTGGAACGATAATAGAAATGATTGATATAAGTGGGATAAGAAGCTCGAGTGAATGGAGTTGTTGGCCGACGGACAGATATTGGCGCTTCGTCTCTCCCGTATTCAACCCTAACCCGGATTGTCCTCCGGAGAGTAGCGAAGGGCCGTGCGACTGACGAAACGAAGCGACGCCAGCAATTTTAAGAGTTTGCCGAAACCGAATCCGTCTCGCCGGGCCACGCCAAATTAGCGTGGTGCTACACCAATTGATCCATAAGTACGCAGCTAATCAGTAATCACCATATCGCTTGTTCCATCCATCCACAGCGTTATCCTTCTCCTAACCAAGACGGCCTGGCCAACATCAAATCACGAACCCTAGGATAGTACCTAGTAGCAAGTCACCCCGTCTTCGATCTCCTCCTACCACAACAATGTCGTCTGTCGACCCCTCCCGCCCCGATATCGTTGTATTCATGGCACGCGCCTCAGCCACACTCGGCCGTGCACTCCCCCCACCCAAAGACATCTTCCACTTCGGGGGGTCGTCCCCCAGACTCGCCGACGAGCGGCTCCACCTCGCCATAGAGGGCAAGAAGTCGGCGACCACGTCCTGGCCGGTGCCGGAACCGCTACATTGGGGCGTCGGCGACCTGTCGGTCATCCTCGACGGCGCGGGGCGGCCACGGGCGCTGATGCGGACCACGTCGCTCGTGCAGTGCTCGTTTCGGGACGTCGAGGAAGACTTTGCGCTCGCCGAGGCCGAGGGTGACTATGAAGCGTACCGGACGGGCCATGTCGCATTCTATCGCGAGCAGGAAGGTGGCGAGGCCTTCGGCGAAGACAGCATCGTGCTGTGCGAGCGGTTTGAGGTGATTTATTCGGCGGAAGCGCGCGGAGAGGACGATGGACTGGTGGAGGATGTGGGCGCCGGTCAAAACCGTCAATGAGTCTCCAACATTGGGTAGTTGTCCTATGTATATGTAATTCGAGCAACACGAAAACAGAAATATTATGCTTAGTCCCAACCGCCAGCCAACAAATCCACCCTTGATGTGATTTAACTCTCCCCAGTCACTCAGGCTCGCCAGGTCATGCCACGTGCTTAGACGGCACGGGGGCAACGGGCCCGTGAACGATGATCGGGCCGCTCTCGGGCCGTGTGGCAACTTTGTTGTGGCATTTCGAGCAAAAGTAGTTGGTCTCCTCGAACCAGTGGGCCATGCAGGGGACGCAGGCCAGGCAGACACAGAGAAGGCAACAAAGGACGCCGGCAACACTGTGTCGAGGAGGATACGTCAGCGAATCCGTCAAAAGCAACCCAGAACCGTGACGAGGAACTTACATTTGCATCGATGTGCCCTCCGTGGCGACCCTGGTCATAGTCCGCTGCTGGCAAAAGGGGCAGTCGATCCACTGCGGCTGATCACCAAGCTGATTTATGGGAATCACCCCGAGGACTGGCTGTTGCGCCGCCATCGGTGCCGTTGATTGCGGTTGCTGTGCGTTTAGATCTGTCGGCATCTCCTTTACGGGCGCCGGTTGTTGGTTGGGGGCTTGGTTGGGGTTTGCGGGTTCTTCGGCCGTCCTTGGTGCGTATGCTGGGGGCGCGGCCTCGATGTCTTGGACAGTCGGGGCCGCTTGGGGTTGTGGTTCGTCCTTTTGCATGTTGAGGTTTGTTGGGATGCTAAGAAGTGCGATGTGTGGAGTCAGAGAGCCGGGTGGTCGTCCAAGCAAGTGTTTGTGTTCACAATAAATAGGAGGCAATAGCGATGGCCCAATATAGACCTGCGGCCGATCACTTATTTAGGGACATCTCAGGGAAACAGCCTCACGGCTTACATTATTTATTACAGGGGATCTGGCTTCCTTTGTTCCCTCGACCTGTGCCGTGATTGCCGTTTGCATGTCATTCGAAAATCCAGCGCAACCCCGAATCGACCACTTGGTCCTTGTGTTTCCCTTGGCAGGCGTAGTGTGTGTCTACCATTGGCGAAAGACGGACTGGCATTCAACCGAGGGAGCGAACGCGGTTCACAGCCCACTCCCTCGATCCACCTTTGGGGGCCACGGGGAGTATTTATCGTGGCACAGTAGCTGGTCCACTTGGAACTCGTTAGTGGTCTGATTATACGAGGCACACATTCAGGCGGATTCGGAGATGTGCTGGTAGGGCAAAACCCCCCTTTCATGCACACGAGGCCTCTTTGACCTTCCGGGCACGTGAAAGGTGTGTGACATCACCTGCCCTCGCCGACTTCCCTTGGCATTCTCTCTCGGCGTGTTGAGGACTCGGGGAAGTGGGGAAGGGGGTTGATCAAGGGGACTAGGGCCACTCTAAGCGGCCATGACATCACAACGCCGCATGTGTTCCAACTTCCAACCTGACGTCTTGCAGGCGATAAACCACCAAGAATGTAGTCGCCTCCTCGCGGGAAAAGGTAACACGCAAAACATAACATCATACCCCTAGCAAACCAAACCAATCACCTCAAATCACCATGTCGGATATTCTTGAAGCCATCAAAGATGCCATCATCCCCAAACGGCGCGAACAAGCAACTGTCGAGACATACGACCCCCATACGAGGGGACCTTACCCCGACCGTGCCTCGGCCGAAAACAACCAGCCGCAAATTTCACCCCCACGAGCCCCAGCAGAAGCTCAGGATTCCAGCCGCGCAGAACGGAACGACCTCGGCAGCGCTTCCGATACGCACAGGTCTCGCGCCGGCTCAGGAGACGAGCCGGTTGACTACGGGGAGGCCATGGCCAAGCCGGTACATAAGGAGGGCGGGAAGTACGGGCTTTCGTGATTGTAAGCGGCCAAGAAATTAGGTGGCTGCTCAGTGAGATTT
Organism: Chaetomium globosum CBS 148.51; assembly: GCF_000143365.1. Taxonomy (NCBI): domain Eukaryota; kingdom Fungi; phylum Ascomycota; class Sordariomycetes; order Sordariales; family Chaetomiaceae; genus Chaetomium; species Chaetomium globosum. The sequence goes on from NT_165981.1 coordinate 3,821,884, forward strand.
TAAGCGAGACGGTTTTCAGGGTACGGGGGGGGGGGGGGTTCGGTCTCGGTTCTTTTGTCGTTGATACTTCCCAGCAACACGATGGTCTTCGCGAATATTGGAGCAATCATACTTAGTTATTTGTATACGTATCAGATGAACACCAGACGAACGGACCCAGTTGTGCATTTACAATGGGACACGCCGACTTGTCATTCCCGACACGGCCCGCTGTGGAGAATCGCGTGTTCTGGGATCTCGTTGCCTTCGAAAGGGATTTGGATAAGGACCGTGGGCTCATTACCCGGGAACTCGGTGAAATGACCCGCGATAGTGCTGGCTGACTTGAGGTCCGCTGCAATGAGCAGCGACGATCGCAAGGTTCCGGGCGTCACGTATGCCATTTCCGTCTCCGGGCGCCCCTCTCCCGCTAGGCCATCTGAAACGTCTCTCCAATGATTGTCGGGATGGTCAGGGGTGAGACGGCAGGGTGCCGTGATCCTTATCAAGCCGTTCAGGATAATCGAAAGCCTAGTCCAAGTCAGCTCAGCCTTGACGTTGATTTCTACGCAGAAGCTCACTGGACATGCGGCGCCCAAGCTTCGCCGGCGGTTGTACGCGGTTCTATTCTTGACCACGTAGCCGCGGTAGTTTTGCCGATGGCATAATTGGCTGCCGACATGTAATCGACCGCCACAGTGGACAGCTGCCAGCACTCGAGCACTGAATATCCGTCGCGGGAAGAGAGCGCCGTGATGTTGAGCGGCGGGGCCACGTCCGCCACGGTGGCATGGCCCAACAAGATGGGCTGTAGAGCGCGACGTAGCCGCATTGTGCATCAATGATAGTGGATGGGTTTGTGTGGGTTAACGAGAGACGGACGGGGCGGTGAATCCAAACGAAAAAAGCATACATGCCAAGGTTGGATGTCTCACATTCTTCCGCGGACTCGATCTAGCGGAGGTCCGGTTCGGGACTTAGCGGTGCAAGGCGGGTATCCACGAGCCGGGACATATTCGCTCACAGCAGCGAGTGCTCTCTCTTCGGCTTACGACCTTAAGCGGCTTATTTGTTGACACCGTTCCTTCCTCTAAGCCGTAGAGTGACTGCTCTCGAAGGCAAGAGCAGTTGGGTACTAGCTCGAGGGAAGGAGCGGGCTGTGGATCGAACCGGTTAGGTGCTCTAAGCCGGCAACGTACCGTCAACCTCCTGCTCACTCGCCTGGAGCTGCTCTTTTTGCTCAAGCCGGGATAAATTCGCTCAAAGCGTAAGCCGTCAAAGGCTTTTCAGTCTCGGCATGGGGCGGTAATGGACTCAACATTGGGACTTTGGGTGGGAGCCATTACCTTTTGTTCCTATTAGAAAAACCCAAAAGGACAAAAAAGGCCGGAAACAAAATGGGGAGAAAACCACACTTAAAAGGTCTAAACCGAGATATAAATTGCTGACATGATGGTTGGACTGGAATGACAGTCAACAAGAGTCATGTTAAGCTAATAAAGGACCAAGGGCGAATAACTAAGCAATCTGAAGTGCTTAACGAATAACTAAACCGTGATCATGAAAACTACACACCCAACGGCATAGAGGGACTTTTCTAATCCCTCCTGCTTAGCTACTCGTTTGGGTTGTTGTCGGTCGGGTCCGGCGCTTCGGTGTATGAGTGCGTTGGCTACTCGCTGTACGGCAGCGACGTACCCAGGCCAATACCTCAAAATAAAACTCGGCCACCTCGTCGTCGAGTTCGACTTCTAGGCTCCTTACCCTGCATTGGGCCGGATCCTTCAACTCTTTCTCTGAGTACATGTAGGTGCAAACAGTACTAATGCATCTTGACCGCCGAGTCTCGGGTGATGAACTGGTACAGATCCATATTCTGTACTACGCAAACAACTCATCCGGCCATCTTAGCGGATTGAACATCACGAAAGAGGGAGGAGTGGTATGTCTCGTTTCAAACTGGTTGCAAAATGCTTGTTTCAGTGCTCACAATTCACGCACTGGTGTGAGGCAACATAACAACGGCGATGGTAACGGGTCTCCCTGTCTTGACAGAGACTCGCGGTTTCCAGCTTCATCCGTCATGATCGGTGCCGGTGGCTTGGCATGGAAGCTGCGTCCCATCTTTTCTGCCTTTCGCCCCTCCAACAGAGCACAGCGCGGGGCCGGTTGGTTGACCAACACTTAAACCGCGTCTCAGCGAGCAAACATCAACCGCAGCTTGCCCTTCGAGTTTTATAGAAGATCCGCTTCTAATCGTTAACAATGACGCCTCCGTCAAACATCGCCGGTGAATGGAAGAAGCGGTCCGTTGTTTCCTGTTTCATTCTGAAGCTCGACGACGGCCAGCCCCGAGTTGCATTTTTTCGACGCAGCGACAAAGTGTCAACCTACCGGTAAGCCGATGGACCGCTATGGAAGCCAGGTCTCGTTTATCGCCTCACTCAGCAAACTAGCATCAACACGCGATATGCGCTCGCACTAACGCAGACACAGCCATCATCTCGCCCCAATATCCGGCAGCGTCGACGTGGCCGACGGGTCCCCCCTTGCTGCAGCTTGGCGGGAGCTCGCCGAGGAGACTACCCTCACAACTGACTCACTGTCGCTCCTTCGCCAGGGCAAGGAGTACACATTTCAAGACCCCTCGGTCAGTCGCGAGTGGACCATCTTCCCGTTCCTGTTCCGTCTCAAGACGCCCGCGGACGAACAGCGCATTCGCACCGACTGGGAGCACGAGGGGTGGGCTTGGCACGACCCTGGGGCCGTCATCAGGGGCGATGGGCTAGGGGGCCTGAACCGGGTGCCCCGGCTGGACGAGAGCCTGCGGCGAGTGTGGTTCGAAACGGATCTCGGACCGGAGGCGGGCGAGGTCCTTTCCCGTGGGCTGGACGCGCTGGCTCATGACCATGAGAGCGGGGCTCGGCAACTAGCGGACGCGGCACTTCAGACGCTCAGAGGAGTAATCGCGGGGATGAATACAAGGGATCGTGAACCGGATGTATGGTGGGTGACGGTGCGGTTTGCGGCCTGGCATCTGTGGAAGAACGGCAGGGAGAGCATGGGCGCGCCCATCATGAGCGCCTTGTTGGCTGTGCTGTCGGGAATCGAGCGGGTGCTGGAAAAGGGTCAACAAACAGACCAACTACGGGGGGCCGCTCTTCGCGAACTAGACGCCCATGTTGCAGCAAGGAAGGAGTCGGTGGACCTGATCTCACGAGCCGTCGCTGCATACGTTGAAGACACCTTCCGGTCGAGGCGGGGCTCACATAAACCAATTTGCATCCTGACGCTCTCCGAAAGCTCGACAATTCGGCAAGCCCTACGACGCGTGGCTCTCGAGTCTAGCTTTCACCTCGATCTCCGCATTCTCGAGTCCCGCCCATTGTATGAGGGCGTGTCGTTGGCTGGAAAACTGGCCGAGGACTTGTTCGCGGCGGCCCCTCCGGCGACTGGAACACATAGCATAACACTTTACACAGATGCCTCCGCTGCCCTCGCGGCCTCCGACGTCGACTTGGTTATAATTGGAGGCGACCGGGTTGCCGCGTCTGGGGATGTTAGCAATAAGACGGGCTCTCTACCGGCCGTGCTGAGTGCAAAATACGTCGCTCCGACAGCCCGCGTCGTCGTGGTAGCCGAGTCTGGAAAGACCGCGCTCCCTGGACGGTCGGACGATCACGTCGTCGAAGACAACGGCCCGTCCGAGGTGTGCCAGGCCTGGCAATCACAGTACAACAGTTCGGGTGTTCACAACGCGCTTAAATATGCAGAGTCGCCTGACCCCAGCCGCACGATCAAAATGGAAATCCGCAATATCTTTTTCGAGTGGGTGCCGGCACGCCTGGTCGACACGTACGTCACTGAACATGGCGAGTGGACGGTACAACAGATCGCAGAATACTCGGCAAGGCTCGAGGCCGAAGAGAGGCGCTTTTTTGGGAGCTTGTAGGACGCTTCTGGGCTTAAACAGCGATTCTGGCCGAGGGTGCCGTGGTCTCGCACGCAAGCAAGTAACCTGGTTAAACTCGTGATACGAGAGATCTATCCAGTCACCAGTAGGGAGGGAAGTGAGATTCTTAAGGCACAAATAAATAAGCTCAGTGCTCCGTTTCCGCCGCTAAGAGTTCGGCACAGCAAAGAAAGCATCATGGTATCTAGCTTGCGCAACTGAACGAGACCGCCCCAATACCGTCGTCCTAAGCCAGACCAAACTAGGAAAGAAAGGTATTGTAAAACTGCATATAATCCGCGTTCCACCAACACGACAGCGTCTGGTAGATGTCGGCCACTCCTTGGTACAGCCCGCCGCGGTTTGCTTGGTTTCGCGGCGAGTCCCTGCCCCCATTAGGGGCTGCTGCATTCTCGGTACCCTCGTCCATCATGTCCGCCACTGCCACATCCTCGGGCAGCAAGTCGCGAAGCGCGCCCTCGCCAGACATGAGGACATGTTTCGTGTCTGGGTCGTGGATCGGATTCCGCAGCTGCTGGGCGAGGTATTTGAGGTCCTGCAAGACGCGTGCACAGTCCTTGGCATACTCGTTGCCTGTCTTGGCTTCCGTCTCAAACACCTCACTGGCCCACCCAACATCGTCCAGATCCTGGGTTCGGAGGTTCACAAAGACCATCTGATGCATGGTGAGCACGATGGCAGCGTTGAAGATATTGTGAAGATCTCCCAACAAGAGCTTCTGTCGCGGACTCTGTAGACACATGAGCCGACCGAGCCGGAGATTTCGTCGGGCAGCGTCGCTACAGGCGCGAATCGGTTCGATTTGCGACTGCATGATCTCAATGTCAAAGGGCTGGTCGATGCAGAGAATGCTAGCAACAGCCTTCCACACAGCCATCAGCATTGCCGGACGCACCGCAAGGATGACCAGCTGCAAATAGTTAGCAAGCATTCCCGCCATCTCGGACATGTTGTCAGCCTCACTTGATTGTAGCTCATGTGCAACGCCCAGCACGCTCGGTCCTGTCCAAAGTTGGCTGCGCCGGTCAACAGACTGGCGGGGCCTTGCCCAAACGAAGCCGCCTGCGTGAACAGGTCGGCAGGTATGAGCGTCAGGGGATCCAATGGGAGCTGGAGTACTTCGGGCAGATTATCCCGCCACTTCCAGAGCATGTCCAGTGCCTTGCCGACGCGGACGGTCGCTTCGGTTAGAAGATCCGGCAACCCAGCTTCGCGGTAACTACTGTAAACGATGTAATCCGAAATCTTGCACAACTCCACGTGCGCGCGCAGTCCGACGGGGGAAGGAAGGCCGCTTCGCGTGGTTAGCGAGGCGTGAAATGGATGCATGAGGGGAGGGAGCCTTACGGGCTTTGGGCCGGGAGTGGAAGCGTGATGGCGTCGTCCGGAATCGTGGGCGGACGGCCCATAACACAGCCCAGCCACCTAAATAGAGTCAGGATAACGTACGCTCCAACACAAACACTCTACCACGTGTTCTACAACGCAGACTTACCTGTCCAGAACGTAGACAGTCCAGAAGGTCCGAACGCCAACCTCGTTGCCTGACCCTCCCTTGTGGAGGCCGTGCATCACGCTGATAGTCATGGCATTACTAAGAGCCATGTAGGCGGCATCTCGACGGTTATTTTCGATCAGATACAAGGCCATGAGGGCCAGCACGGCAATGTCGGCTATGGTGTATGTGGTGCGGTCTAAGATGTTGCCCTGGAGCGAGCGGGCCTTCGCAAAGTAGTCCTCGCCCAGCTGACCATCGACGGCGGAGCCGGGGTCTCGTAGGTTCAGCAGGCGGGCTATGGCAAAAGTCGTGTGGTACAGGGCCAAGGGGCGATGGTGGGGGCCGGGACGCCTCAGGCCATCGGGGCCTTGGATAGCGGGGAGAGAAGCGAGCGTGACGATGCTCTGGATATCCTCGAACGGCCAAAACATAATACCGCCGCTGGGAAAAGCACCGTTGCCATCCTGGATAAAGTAGCGGGCTTGCCTCAGGGCGACAATCATGTCGTCCTCGGGTGGGAGCGCGAGCGGGTCGACATTAGCGGGCAACACCATCGGGCGTGAGTCGTGTGTCTGATACTGGCCGACGGAGCCGAGGAATGCGGTACCGGCGAGGGTCTCCCCAGGGTCGCCGTCGAGTACCTGCGCCAGGGGCGTGGCCGTGGCGATCAGTTCCTTGAGCGTGTCGAGAAAGGTCGCCCCAGACGTCTCACCGAGATAGCGCGAGGTGCCTGCAGGGTCGGCCAGCATTCGGCCATCAATGCCGCTGGGCCGAATGGTGTGCTGCGTGTCGCCATTGAGGGACGGCGAGTCGGCCGTGTCCGTGCGGGACGAGACCGAGGGCGAGTCGACCTGATGCGGGGCTTCCCGGCGGCGGTCATCGCGTTCCGTCGTGGCCAAATGGCGCTCGAGCGACGCGCACCTGCGCCGGAGCGACTCCAGTTCGGCCCGGGGGATAGTTACCCTCTCGACGGGCTCCGGGTACAAGCAGTCACGCTGGGCACTCGTGCACTGGCGGCACGGGCGCTCGCCGCTGCACTTGATGCGGCGCACATTGCAGCTATTGCAGCTGGAGAGCGGGGAAAGTAGGACAATGTTAGTCGGGGAGGCGGCAATACAGGGACAAATTGCTCACTCACGCCGTGGCCACGCGCTTCCTCTCGTCGGGCGCGACCTTCTTCCTGCGGGGATTGACGGGCAGGCGATGCAACGGCGACGCCGCGGAGGCCGATGAGAGGTCCAGGTTTGCTGATGGATTCGGCGGCCTCGGCATGTTCTGGCATCGGGTTCGCGGGGGGAAGGGAAAATCGAGCGGATCGATCAACTTCACAATGTCGCGGCAGATGAAGTTTAAGCTTTCGGTGTCAGTACCCGTGGTGGAGGAGGGAACGGGGCGAGGTCGGGTGTCTGGCGGGGGGGGAAATGAGGTTAGGCGGTGGGGCCGCCTGGACAACACTGCCCGGCACCTCATCCTGAACCCTGCATCCATGCCACCCGGCTCGAGCCCGGGGCCCCAACCGCCACAGTTCATGGCTGCTGATTGGGTGGGGTGCCCTGACCAATCGAGCCAAAGCTGCCACCACCACACCGAGCGAACAGCCTGTTATCAAACCAGTCGCAGGGTTTTGGGGCCACCAAAAGGCAGCAGAGTGGGGGTCCATCTGCATGCACGCCGCTCGATTGTCAGCGACTTTCCTCACCGAGCTTTCGAGCGATCATGCACGCGTCACCAACTTGGTGTTATTATTGATCCTCTTTTCGATGGCAGAATGCAATTGTCTCTCGTCGTTCGCTCGTTCGTCCGTCCGTCACAAGCCATACACGAATGTCCACTTTCTGTCCGCATACCTCACACCGCCGCTCCTCTCCCTCTCGATTTCCTCGGCCGATTTCGACGCCAGAATGCCCGCCCTTTGCCGATTGACCGCCTGCAGGGTGGTCCGGTACGCCAAGAACCCCGCCAACGCCGCCGCCACAAAGCCCAGGGTCACAAAGAACGGCACGCGATACCCGGGCGCGTACTCGGGCCGGTACAATTGCGACCCGATGACCCCCGCCAAGTTTCCCCAGCCGTTGACGCCCACGACGAGGGCGCGCTTCCCCGGGGCGGGCGTGTTGCCGCTGAGCCACGCCACGGTGAGCGGGGGCGGCACATAGCTGCCGAACAGGAACACGCAGAGTCCCACATACTTCGCAGCATGGGTGGAGTGCCGTGACCATGCCGATGAGCCCGGCCAGGGTGATGACGATGGCAGCCGTGATGTGGTAGCCCCGCTCCCTGTGCCGATCCGAACTCGATGCGAAGAGGTACAGGCCGATTGCGCCGCACACGGCTGGGGGGACCGACATCTGTTGGCTGTGCTTAGTTGATCGCCCATCCACCACCACACCGCGGGCAACGGGACGAACTCCGGACCAGCTTCGAGGTGACTTACCAAGTTGGCATCGACGGCCTGGTACCCCATCCCCTGCACCACCAAGGGAAGGAACACGGAGAAAGCACTCGCAGGGACGCTGACGCAGATGTTAAAGGCTAAAGCAAACCACAGCTTCCAGTCCCTCGCTGTCTCCACGATGTCTCTCTTGGTGAGCGTACCCGATTCGCCCGGACCCGGGTCTACGAACCTCATTCGATCTGTCGCAAAGATCCGTTCCTTCCGCGTCAAGAACCACGCCGTGTCGGGCCCTGCCGGGAGCCAGAACCACGCGGACAGAGCCAGGCAGCAAGTGGCAATGCCCTCGCAGATGAAGAGGAGCTGCCAACTTCTCAATGTGGAATGCGGAATTAGGAAGATACCGTAGGCTACTCCCGTTAGTCCGGCTAAAAATGGCAAGGATAGGACTTACATAGTGCTCCCGAAAACGCGTTGGCAATCGCATACTGACCGAAGAACAACCCGATCCGGACGGCAAGGTCGAAGGGCGCATAGAATGAAGCCAAGTACATGATCGCTGTCGGGTAGAAACCGGCTTCAAACAGTCCCATGAGCAGACGCGTGGTAACCAAGGCCGCTACAGAGAGTTAGCGGTGCCATCTTCTCCCGGCCAGGTTCCACATACTCCGTCCGCAGATGAAGGCCTGGGCAACGGTGACGGCGCCCCAGCACATCTAGTTTCGGCTCGTCAGAAAAGGACTATGCGCCAAGTCTTCACTGGCTCAGCTCTGACAACAGTCCCGATGTGAACACACCATCATGATGGAGATCCAGTGCCGCGGGCCCAGCCACCACCCAACTGCCGCCGACAGCGGCTGAAAAAGAACAAAGGTAACGAAGAAGCACGAAACAGCAAGATTAAAATCCTCGGGGAGCGCACCGATGTCGTCAGTGAAGCCTGGCCTTGTCAACATGAAATCCGCCGCGTGCCACTGCCGTGCCAAGGGCATCACCCACCTTGTGTCTGGGCATTTCCGATGTTGCCCCTGTCTAGCCCGTTGAACAGGTAGAGCAGCGATAGCAACGGTAGGATGGCCCAATCCAGCTTACGGTTGACGCGCCGGGCCAGCTCCGCATTGCCATTCCGGGGCTCCAGCTCGAGCAACGGTGTGGTTGACGACGGCTTGTCGAAGCTGTGCCGTTTCGGCGAGTAGGCGACTGGCGACTTATCCATGGCAGCTGCGGGTAGAATTAGCATAACAATGATGAGGTAAAGCGGAGCAATGCACCCACTCGTTTTAGTCGAGCGAGGCCGTCAGGCGTCAGCATGAGATGGGGAATCCTGTTGGCGGCTGTGCCGCAATATCAGGTGATCGAACATTGTTAAAGCTTAGCGATGCTCCATTATTCGGTCTCTTGGGGCTTCGACCTAAGAGAAAAGATGTTTATCGACAGCATAAAAGCAGCAATGCCGATGAGGTCCTGGGTATGCATTGTCAATATCTTGGGTTTTACAAAGGCAAAATGGATATGCGCCTGTGAATGAGGGATTCCACACCACCTCAAGTATCCGCGCGAGACACGGCTGCATGCAGTTGATGCAGCCTTAGGTGGTCACCACCCACTCTTGTGCATGTTCGGGCATGCGCGCCCTCCGGCGCCAAAAATCGAAGACTGCATATGCCTTATCTAGACAAGGTGCGCTGCCACTGACGACCCGATTCCAGCCTTGCATGGAGTGTCGTGAAGTCATACCCAGCTCGACAAACCCGGGCCCTTTCTTGGTCAATCATCCTATCGCCCATCATCGACTCAAATCTCAAATTCCATCAAAGCTCCGTGGAATCATATCGGTAGAGTTTCCTAGCAGTGAATCCGTTAAACTTCATGGCGCAATCCGTGCAGCGCGAGTCCCGCGGCAAGCCAAGTTTTGGTGCAACTTTGACAACCACACTTGAACAGTTCGGCCGTAGGACGACGCCCAGCAATTCTGCCAGTAACTCAATCAGTCTCTGGTCCGTGAAACGGTCCGGGATCACAGCCGCGCAAGCTGCTGGCTCTTCCCTGCAATATTGCAAGTCGCCTTCCTGATGTCGAAGTAGTGTGTGTCATCGTAGGGTTTTGGTGGGCAACAGCAGAGCGCTTTGGTGCCGGGTGGCTGGCCAGCACTAGCTCCATGATCAGAACTTGGGATGGAAATCTACATCGGATGAATTACCCATAGTAGGCTTGATCGTTTTTTTTTATTTTTATTTTTATTTTTATTTTTATTTTTTTAATTTCGTTCTGTTTCTGCTGTGGGCCACAGTATGTGGCACCTCGACGACCCGAGACTCCAGACAAGGTGACAGTTCCCCGTGTGGTCGCTCGTTCTTTCCACACACCTACTATCCGAAACTCTGGCAGTGCCACTGCAGTATCGCCGGTGTACTTTAATTATTTCCAGATTGAGAAGTCATTTTGACTTCAACTATCGCAATTCATTCCGACTCTTCAAAATTCGATTTCTTTTGGTCGCGTGGTTTCTTCCCGCAACCTCGCGCCAGCGAATTCCGCGATCCCCGCAACCGCTTTAAGCTTTCTGAGGTTGCACCGCCCAGACCACGCCGCATTCGCGCCAGCGCTGGTCGTCCTCCTGTTGGCTCGCTTTACCGGGGAACATTCCGACCCTTGGCCGTTCGCATGATGCCCCTCCAGAATCTCCCGCAGGCCTGGCGCCGGCTCGTCTTTTTCGCGCCAGCGTTTGTCGTCACCTTGGTTCTCGCGGCTGGAATTTACAATGGCTCAATTCCGAAGCCGTCACTGTAAGGATGAAAACGGCGCAGTTTTTGATATCAACAATCTTCGTTTGCTCACAATGGGTCCAGGCCTACAGTAGTATTCGACGATCCTTCAGCGGGTCCTTTCCATCAAAAGTGTGGGGACGAGCCGCCGACCCTGGACAACCTCCCCGACGTGATCCGCGCGTTGTGGGCGCCCCTTGTCGTGCCGATCACGGCTCCGGTCTTCACGACAATCGACGGCGAGAAGAAGCGGCTGCCGCCGTCTGCCGAGCTGATCCACACTGAACCGCTCGGGAAACGTGTTTGCATCCTCGATCTCGACAACCGAGAGTTTGCCGATCATGGCGACGTCTTTTCTTACCGGCTCCCCGCCTGGGACAATCTAAGGGGCCCGGCCGCCGGTTTCCTGAGCCACTACCTGTATGCCATGATTCACGGTTACTCGTATAAATTCGTCCGCGCTCCTAAATACCCCGACCGCGCCCCTCACTGGTCCAAGGTCGTCTTCACCAAAGAGATGCTCAAGCAGTACGATGTGGTCGTCATGATGGACGCGGATGCCATGTTTTCGACACCCCAAGTGCCGCTGGAGTGGTTGCTGAACTACTGGAAGATCGGGCCTGAAGCCCTGGTCGCCATGCCCGAGGACCCTCTAGACCACCCGAATTACGATGTCCGACAGAGGGTCAACGTCAACTCTGGTTTCATTATTGCGCAGGCCGGTGAAAAGACGCAACGTCTGTTCAAAGACTGGGCCGAATGCCCGTCTGAGACACGGTACCCGGGCTGCGCCGTCTGGAAGAAACGCCCGTTTCACGAGCAGTCGGCCTTCAGCTCGCACGTTCGCTACGACTTCCTCGACGGCTACAGTATCGATTCCCACCCTCAGTACATCCGCACCATCCCATGCACCGAGGCCAACGGCTACCCTAAAGTTGCCGGAAGCGGCTGTGTCGGCCAGTTTGTCCGCCACTACTGGGCCGACAAAAACCTGACAAACCTCGAGTTTAACCACAATGTCATGGCCGCCTTGACGCCGCTCCTCGTGCAGGCTGCTTACAAGAAACCCGGCATCGTTGAGGACTACCGGGGGAAAGTACTGGACGGCGCGCAGATTCTCGACAAGCCGCATCGCTGAGTGAGTCCCTCAACGAAGTCGTATTTCCACTATTGTCATTTATGGCGGTTGTTTCGTTTATGGAGTATTCGGGGACATTTGTCTGGGCATTCTGGGGATTCGGGTTATTTGTCGGCGTCTGGTTAAGGGATTTGGGACGAATTTACCATACTTCCATGCCTTTTCCATGCCTTATGATCTTCGGACTCTCCCGTCAAACGGTTTCGGAATCAACATACGCACCCAAGGAACGGCCTACATCCACTTTTCTCAGATCATACCACGGTTGTTGACTGGCTGGTGGGCGGCGTATCTGCATCGGGATTCTTGTAGTAGCATAAAGGATTTCGGGTAATATCACTGGCTGACTCCAGCCTAACTGGAACCATTCCCCTGAAACCTGTTCATATTCGTCACAGCATCACGGTTACAAACAACCGGTATGGAGAAGTTTCCTTGTGTCCAATTTTGTTGTCCACTTTTCAAGCTCTGAACGCCAACTCAAAACATTCCAAGTTCTTCCCCGTTACCTTTCATGACCCCAGTGCCGCCTCCCAACTTCATGATCCAGCTTGCCCACGGCACCGGCAAAGTCCCTCAGGAACCGCCAACGCACGCGCTTCACCCAATGTTTCTGCGCGAACTCGTTCATCTTGCCGTCCGGGAAGAAGACGACATGATCCAGCAACGCCTCGTCGTGCGCGGCGGCCACAAATACATTATCATGCGCGTCCGCCTCCTGTAACTTGGCCACCGTCTCCAGCGCCTCGTCCGTATTGTGGTTGAATGCTTCGTCCGGTCTTTCCGGCCGCGCCGGTTCGTACACGGGCCCGCAGGCCGGCCGACCGCGCCCTTGGAAGAGCGACTCGAACGTGGCGCCGGGGCAGCCGTAGTGCGACTCGAGTGGGTGCGGGTCCGGCGCGAACGGGTCTGGGATGATGCTAGCCGGCAGCGGGAGGTACTTGCTCGGGCGGATCTCGCCCGGGTGGTGGATGGCGTCGCCCGTGAGGAGGATAAAGGAGCCTTCCGGCCCGGGCGTCACGCGGGCGAGCCCGCTGATGTGCCCGACGGCGTGGCCGGGGGTGTCGAGCAGGTAGAAGGAGCCGTCGCCAAAGTAGTCGAGTGCGCGAAAGCGGCCGATTGTCAGGGGCTTGAAGGTGTGGTTGTCGGACGTGCCGGAACTGAAGTCTAGCTCGATTAGTTGCCGGCTAGTCAGGTCGCTTTCGAGGATGGTGGAGTCGGGGTTTGTTGGGTAGCCCGGGAGCATGCTCCTGAATCCCGGTCCTACGATGAGGGAGGTGCTTGGAGGGAAAGTGTTAGGGTTGCCAGTGTGGTCGAAGTGATGGTGGCTCCAGATGACCGCCTCGATGTGTGGTGACGTCACACGCCGGCATCGTTGAGACATCTCGTCGTCACGTTCTTTTTCCCACGTGGCAGAGCCCCCAGCCCAAACGTTCTATTTGGGACAGCGATGGTGGGCTAAGGTTTTTCCAATCTTTGCGAATACCCAAGTCGAAGATGATTGAACGTCGCAGGGCGGGATGCTGGATGAGAAACGAAAACACGGGAGCTGCCAACAAGTCGTAGCCTTCGACAGGAGGGGATAAAAACAGACTCGCAGGAATCCCACGGATCGTGGCGGTTGTGTCAAGGATAGAAACGTCAACGGTGTGAGGCGAAGAGGGAATGCCTAATTCAGGAGCAGGTTCTATAACCAGATTCAGCCATGCTCCCAACAGGTAGTCGATGTATCAATGCAGCCGGGGAATTTCTGGGTGTGTACGCCGTGTGGAATGGCTAAGCACCTCGCCTAGACAAACCGGATGGTTTCGTTTCATTCGATCAGATCGGATGGATACAGACGTCACTTACACACACACACACACACACACAAATTTATTCCGCCCGGCGGGCCTAACCCGAAAGGGCAACTATCATGCAATCTACTAATACATATCCTAAAATGGATCCTGATCTCATGAAGCCCGTACATCCTCCTTTTCTGGCTTATCTCCTTACAATTTTGCCCTCTCTGCTGCGGATGCTCGTGGGTTAGTTGTACGAATAGTAAGCTGGCTTGAAGGCTAGTCTCCAAGTGTCCAACGTCCTATCTTCGGCGGCTGAAGCGCGCTTACTCCGTGTGACACGAGATGAAGGGGGTTGTTAGTCGGGGTTTAGGATGGTGAGGTTAGTTTGCTTCATTCTGTTGTTGTTCAGTCCTCAGACGACCTGTGGCAATGGCAAAACGTATCGTCGCCCGCACCGCCCGCATGTTGGGGGACCAGTCCTTGTCATCCGAGGGCGACTTTCCTTCCCAGGTAGAAGGAGAGGTTCCCCCTGTGGACATCCGTACATTGCAGCATCTCCCTACGGTGTTGATCCCATTGCTTGCATCGGAAGAGGAAGTGGTCCACTGTCTCTCTGGCTTGTCCACACGTACACTGGTCTGACGGTGCTGCTTTGATGCGATGCAGGTATGTGTTGAGCTTGGCCATGCCTGTTCTAAGCTGAGCAAGCACGCCGGCCTCGCTTCGGGACAGGTGGTCGTATAATAGTTGGGTGTGCTTCCCTGGTAACGCTATATCGACTCTCTTGGAATGTCTGCCCACTTTGTCAGGTAAGGACGTGGGCGGTGCCCGCTTTGCCCATGCGATACGGAGGGCTGTTGACCGCATGGCAGGATCCTGCGTTTGTGGCGTAGCGTCCTGCCGTGTTGCTTCCTTTGCTTTCGCTTTGGCTGTGTTCAGGAGCTCGTTTTTGGTACCCGCTTGGATCCAGACGACCGAGATCGTGTTTCCCGCCTTGCGTAAGGCACTTATCGCATCGTACGCCTGACAGAGATATTGTTGTCCTGATTGCTGGTGTGGTCGCTCCAAGGCCATCACGGCTGCCTTGTTGCTGGTGGCAAGGATGATCTTTCGGTACCTGATATTTCGAATCAACCTCAACGCGTACCCAATAGCCGCAAGCTCGCCTGAGAACGGGTTTTGCTCCGACCTGGAGCCCAGCGTCACACTAAAGGCTTCGTTCCTTGAGCCATCTCGCATCGGCAGCGGGAGACGGACGACTCCTCCGATCCCGACCATGTTGTTTCGTGCGGAGCTGCTTACGGCGATCCGGACCGCCCACTCTGTCTCTTTTTGCTGGATGCCCGTTCTGTCAACCGTAGTGCGGACTCGCCTCTCCCATGGCGCTAATACGACGGGAGCGATGGTTTCGAGGCTGTCCAATGGGACGTCCTTGAGAGAGATCTGCTACTTGAAAGAAAGGGGAGCGGTAGGATCTCCGGAACTTGCGCATCCGGGAAGTGGTGTTGCGGAGTGGATTCGTCTCTGGTAGGGTGTGGATGTCCGTCCACATCTTGATCGCCCTCTTCCAGAATCGATCTTGAGCCGTGGGGATGTGAGCTTCTGCTTCTGCTACGCGTGTTGCTACCGTGCTGAACGTTCCTATGATCCCTTGCGCCGCGACCCTCTGCACCCTGTGTATGGCCGGCGCGGTCTTCCAATTACATTGGTGCATCCAGACGCTGGATGCGTAGTCCACCACTGGCGCGACCATGGCGGTGAACAGCTGCCGCGCCGTAGCCGGGGATAGACCACTGAGCCGTTTCAGCTCCATCGCCGCGCTGAGCCCTTTGGAGGCCGCTCTTGCGATATGCTCCTTATACCTGAGCTTGGCATCCATGACCACTCCAAGGATCTTAACGTGGTCTTTCGGCTGAACATCTTGACCCTTGATCGTAAAGGGCTCCGAGTTGGCTTTATAGGCCTTGCGGGTAAAGTGGATGACGGCTGTCTTGTCTGCTTTCAAATGTCGCTCCGCTTCTCTTTTCCCAGTCTAGTGCTTGGTCGATGATTGCTTCGATGCCCTTGCGTGTGCTTTGTGCCGTCGGTCCTGTGACCCAGGCGGTAAAGTCATCGACAAAGGCTATTGCACCACCGTTGCTATCGATCTTTCGCTGGACCAGATCCGCGTTGAAAAAGAGGAACAAGATAGGGGAGAGGGGCGAGCCTTGGGGCAGGCCAGCCTGTGGGAGGTCCCGTCGTTCTGCAGCATGCCCGTTGACCTGGATAGAGGCCGTACGGTCAGAACAGAAAGCTTCTGTCCATCGGCACAGCTCTTCCGGGATACCACGTGCCCTCATCCTCTGGACCAGCCGTTCCTTGCAGACTCCGTTATAGGCTCCCTTGACATCGAGAGCTAATGAGGCTGACAATCTTCCGTCCTCTCCAGGCCGTGTAGATCTGCTCCTGTAGAAATACCAGCGCCTGCTCTGCTGATCGCTGCTTCCGCGCGCCGAAGTGGTTGGTGGGCAGGAGGCCGTAGGTCTCCACGGCGTGGGACAGCCGTTCCGCGATCACCGACTCCAGCACTTTGCCCAGCGTTGCTAGGAGGGAGATTGGTCTCCACGCCTTTGCGATGGTGTAGTCCTTTTTGCCCGGTTTCTTGAGCGGGATGATATTAGCATGTCGCCACTGGCTGGGAAGGGCCCCGTCCTCCAGTGAGGCACGGAAGAGCGCCAGTACATGGTGCTTGACCACCTGCCAGACTTCCTTCCACACCACTGCCGGCAAACCGTCCTCCCCTGGTGCCTTCCAGGACTTCGTTGCGAACAGCTGTCGTTCGACTTCCTCCATCGTAAGGATAGGCGTCATGATGGGTGCCCTCTGTGGTCTTGGACCTTCATCGTCGATCGTATCGGGCAAGGCCGGGAAGAATCTTGTTAGGAGCTCTTCGGCCTGTTCTCTATGATCGGCCGTGGATGTACCATCTGCTCTAACAAGTTGCGGGATCCTTCCAAACGTGGTATCATCTCCGGATTTTAGATACTTTGCAGCCTTCCAAATGTTGTCGTTGTCCGCAAGGAACTCGGCCCAGTGCTTCTTCTTCTGCTGCCGGATGGCATCGTGGTACTGTTTTGCTGCACCCTTTGCCAATTCCTCAATCTCGGCTGTGGTCCAACCTGCCCGGCGTTCCGAGCGAGCGCGGTTCCTCCAGTGCGTGTAGATGTGACGTAGCTGCGTCAGGTCCGTAGTCCACCATCGCTTTGCGTATGGCGATGGCCGGGCTTTGGGAGTGAGGGAATGAACCGCGCCTGAGACAGTGGACATCAGGCGGTCCGTTCTCTGCTGGACTGTCCCCTCCGCTGGGGTGTCCCCTAGTGTATTTGCAATTTTGGCTCTGATGTCTTTCCATGGCGCGTTCTTGAGAAGCAGTCGGTCGTGGTGCGTCGGGCACAGGTACCTCAAATATCGAAGACTGTTTCAATCGCGCGGTGATCTGAACCGTGTTCCGTTCTATGGACTCCACATCTGATCACGGCTTCTGCCAGTTCCTCCGAGGCCAGGACCAGGTCGATAGTCGAACCGTATCCACCTGCTTGCCATGTTATTGTGTCCCCTTGGGAGTAGAGTGCTCAGAGTCAGCTCGTTCATGAGGTCGATGATGGGGTCGGCTTCCCCTTGTCTCACGGATGAGACGTCGTCTCCTCCCCACAATTGGTCGTGGCAGTTGAAATCACCTGCAACCACTATATCGACAGTCGTTCCTACGCCCCGTTTCGCCTTTGCTACCACCCTGCGGAGGTTCTCGCAGGTGTCTTTTAGTGCCTCGCCGTCCCCACACGGTACGTAGACGGACGCGACCAGGACTACGCGCTCGCGAGGAAGCCGTATGACTGCTGCCGTGATGTCCGGGGAGTCCACTGCCACCTGCTCGGCTTCCACGATTTTGTTCACCCAGAGCATGCTCCGGATAGCCCATCTACCTTCCTTCAACGTGCACGGGATCATCTTGGTCCATTTGTGATGCTCCATAGGGGTCGTCAGAAGCCGTCCTTGGATCCTCCGCGCCTGGGGTTCCTGAATGGCTATGACGGCAGCGTCCTGGAATTGCCACGTCGTTCATCAAACTATCATGCACCTTCCCCTTGCTTTCTGACGTTCAATTGGATGACCTGAAACGTCCTATTCATGACGAGATGGATAGAGCTTCCGGGCAATTCTTGCTGAACGATTCATGTGGTCCTCCGCACAGAACGCACTTCGGTATAGCTGCTGAGCACTCGCTGTGACGGTGGGCCCTCACTAGCGCACATTCCACACACTTGAGGGTTCCTGCACTGGAAAGCTTTGTGGCCAATCTGCTGGCAGTTGTAGCATTGGTTCGGCCGCGCCCGACGTTCGAAGATTCCCGTGTATCCCGATTCGCCTCTCGCGTGGAAGAAACCCTCATTGATGAGCCTCTTAGCATCGCCGGCTTTGGTGATATATACCACCATCGATCCATACGCTTTCGCAGTGTCCTTCCGGCTCAACCAAGCCAACTTGGCGATCTGCACGTCGTTCTCTCGGCCCAGGGTTTCCGCCGCTCCGGGGAGTACTTTGCCTTCAGGGTCGAGAACGGCCGTACGGTTGACGTTGTCAACTTTGACTGGGTACAGCTGGTCACGTAGGACGTGTGCACCCGGCGCCTTCTTCGCTTCGATGATGTCCTTGATTCTCTTTACTTCCGCTTCGTTCCTGCCAACGATCCTAAGGCGGTTGATGTTTCCTCTGTCTCTGGTAACGGCAAGACAACGCCATTTGGGTTGGTCTCCCGGCGCTCGCATCTCGTTCTCGATGAGTTTGCGAAGAGCCACTGGTGTAGCCTCTTCGATGTGTTCCTCCGGTACCCTGGTCATGTCTACCGTGCAGAACGCTGGCTCTGGCGTAGCCGTCCGGCTTTGCGGAGGATGCTCAGACTAGGACCGCTGGTAGGAGGTGTACATCGGGCGACATTCCGCATACGCACGGCCGAGCAAGAGGGGCTTCCTGAGCCTGGTTCATGGTGTGGAGCTGCAGTCTGGTGTCCTCGAGCTCGCGGCGGGCTTGGGTGAGTTGCTCTCGCGCTTGCGACAGTTCTTCGGTCAACCGGGCCGTCATTTTGGCCATCTCTTCTACCATGTGATCCCTGAGCTTTTCGAATTGAAGCTGAAATTCCATTTTGATAGTGTTCAATTTGTTTTCGAAGTTGCAGTCCGCAGTTTGCTCTTGGCCCTGGATTCCCTCCCTTGCTCTCTCGGCCGCTGCGGCCCGAATTGAGCGATTTTTGTGGTTTCTCAGCATTCTCTCACTGCTGTTTTCCTCCTCCCAGTCCATATCGTTTTCTTCTTGCATTGATTCCATCGCCCTCGCCGTTTTCACCCTTTTGCGCTGGGGCCGGCGATATCCCACTCCTGGGGACCCCGAATCGCCTCTCATGACGTCAATGACGTCTGAGAGCGCCGCGCGCCGCACCTGGCATCTGGAAAGACGGAATCTTCAACCAGCTGCCTCAAAAGACGTGAAGAAGATTAATATAGTAAGTAAAAGGTGAATTGGGTGTCCGCTAGCCACTGCCATAATCAGCTCTCAAACATGGCATCAGTCAGCTACATTGCCGTTAGTCTACTTTGGCTCCCAGCTTGGTACCTACTCAGACTGGCCGTATATATCCAGCTGGCACCCCCAACTCGCTCGCTTAGATGTGGCTTTACCCATGCATTTGGTTGGTTCAAAGTTTTATTCGCGTTCTGGTTCCTACTTTCTTTAGTCCGTTGCGACATGTCGACGACCGTCTCGATCGAGCACTCTGCTACCGCACTCAACACTACCTGTTACTTTAGAACTCATACCGTTTATCGTTTAGCACACTGTTAAGTGCGGCATTTGGATTGTTCTCAATCCATGCAATCTGGTTGCACACCCAATGGTACATGGCGTCTGCTAAGGGGTAGTCCTCAACCCAGATTCTCATCACAGGGTACTGCTTGAGTAGGGGTTGTAAGCCGACCGCCTTGTTGTCAAGAAGATGACGCAACCGTTCAAATCGGCGACGGAAATCGGGAAGTTCCGAAGGAAAATTGATAAGAACTTGAATGGGCGGCTGGGTTCTGGAGCTTTCAAATTCCACCCCAGTCAAAATCTCGCCGCGCAAAGCTATAGACTACAATCTTTGAGGAGGGGAGTCTCCTGTTATCTGTGATCTAAAATAATCATTTACGATGTTCCATCCAGTCCGGATCATTGATTCAAGGCGTCTGCGGATGTCCTGAAGTCTATCGAGAACCTTCGTCGAGAACTTTTGGGTGAGCAAACTACGGCCTTGACAGCTCTCGAAGCGACAATCGTGGCAAAGAAGAGGGTCTTCAGGCTTTTCTGGGTAATATAACCCCTTGAAATTAAATAGGTCCGGCTCAGCAAAGGCGTGGAGCTCCGGCCATTTCTTGCATGAGGGACAATGTATGATGTATAAGTGGAGCTGCTGATTACTGGGCCGCCGTACGAACCTTGGAACTTGGTCGGGCGGTAACCATTGTATCAGACCTGGGAAATCGTGCTCCAAATATGAGCAGTCAAGTGTGATATTTCGACTCACAACAGCCGTGAACTCACGGGGATGCACTGGAGGAAAGCCGGAGGGACGAAGCTGGTCCCGGGCCAACAAGCCGCTTTGGCGCTGGCATTCGATGCACCGTCGTTTTTGCCTACCGGTGCCGACTATATATTTCTGCGCCTTTTTATCAATGTCGTCATGTGCTTGATATCCCAATGAAGTTGGGCTGGTCTCCGAGCTCAGTCCCTCACGGCTGCTTTGAATGATCCGGACCCAACTCTTCCGCTCAGCTTCCGAGACCCTGGCACTCCCTTGGATCCTCCTCCATCTGGCGCTCGGCTCCAAGGGTTCCCAGTCTGTAACTGTAGCCCTGTTAGCCTCGACACTACCCGGAGGCGGCTTGCGGTAGGGCCGTCGAAGGAGGGCGTGGTTGTCAAACATCATCCTGTCCGGAGGACAATATTGCGCTCAAACTTTTGGAAATTACTATGCGAAATTGATAAGAGAAATTTGTATGCAAAACTGATGAGAAACTTCACCGCGATCACTGATTGGTTAACAAGCACGCTCCGGCTCGAAGTTCACTTCGTCACCTATCTTATGGGTTCTCCCTAAACTGCACCATTCATGCCCTCGCAATCCGTTCCATCCATCTATCCAGCCCTCGCAATCCGCTCGACCTTCGCGAACGTCGCCACTCCATCCGTTTGCACGTCTGCCGCTTTCAATTCCAGGCTGTTTCTATGGAAGACGTGATAGTCGTTCTAGGCGGCGCTACTGAGGCGGCGGTGGAGACGGCTGTGGCACGCAAGACATGTACTAAGCGTATTGGCGCAGCTCCGAACCGGAATGGCGAAACTGAACGGCTTTTTGAGCAGGATTGGGGCGGCCGAGTCAGACCTTTGTGCCTGTGGACAAGCGAGGGAATCAGTGGAACACTTTCTTTTCCGATGCGTGAGATGGACAGCTCTGAGGGAAGACATGCTGCAATGCACAGTGGCAAGACGAGGAAGCCTCTCGTTCTATCTTGGAGGGAAAGCGCCATCAGATACAAGGCATTGGTCACCAGATATGAAGGCAGTCCGGGCGACGATCAAATACGCAATGGCAACAGGAAGGCTGGAGCTGAATGAGGAGGAGAGTCTAGACCAGTCACAGTAGAAGAAGCCGACACTCAACACCACGAGCCTCAATCACGAGCCTTAACCAGCAGGTCCCGCTTTAGCTGCTGAAGATAGGACGCTGAACACTTGGAGAAAGTAGCCTCCAAGCTGATCTGCTAACAACAACCAAGGCAAGAGGTAAATGGTGCAGCGAGAAAGAGGGAAGAAGTAGGGGGCTTGTACGAGTTAAAGGCAAAACGATTTGATCCGGATGTAGTTAGCGTGCTAAGGCCCTCTAGGCCCAGTGCCTCCGGGCGAAATAAATTCCATCCATCCATCCGACATGTACTGCAACACCGAGCAAAACATTGAGCAGTTTCTCCATGCACGCGGGAACGGAAGGATTGTTGTCAACTGTCTAAGTTGCCGGCACAAGAACAGGCTTCATGTGATATCCCTAGTTACGATTTTTTTTTCTTCGGCTAACCTATCGCAGGTTCAAGCGTCACGAGCGAGTATTGAGATTTCTCGCGCAATCGCCCGCGGAGAAAATCTTCCCCTTTTCTTTCGCACCGGCGCTTGCACCTGGAGTTCGACGAAACGTTACACACGGCGTCCTTGCCACGATGTATCACGAAAGGGGTCGCGTTCCTACAGATACCCCAGAAATGGCAGCCGCACGGGATCAACGATTGACAATCCAGAGACGCCACCGCGTGGAGCGACGCCATGGCGTGCAGCCTTCACAAACCCCGACGTTAAGCGGCTTGATTCGACAACAGCAGCTCAATGCTCAGAACGAGGTGCCTACGACCAGCCGAGCCTGATTTGCTACCCGTGCAAGCAGCTGAGGGAGATGGTTTGGGTGGTGACGCGGATGACTTGCGACACACACCGCCACAGTACCGCGGCGGCGGACGCCCTCCTAAACGCTATTCTCCTCCGTCTATATCTTCAGCTCAGTCTCGCGGACGCCCTCGCGGACGCCCTCGGCTGGCACGCAATCCTGTTGGCCGCCCACCTACGCAACGTCTTCAAGAAAACCCTCCACGAGATTTGAACGAACCTGCGGCTGGGTCTCGCGGACGCCCTCGCGGACGCCCTCGGCTGGCACGCAATCCTGTTGGCCGCCTACCTACGCAAAATCTTCCTCAAGAAAACCCTCCGCGAGAATTGACGAACCCGCGGTTGGGTCTCGCGGACGTCCTCGGCTAGCACACAATCCCATCGGCCGCCCACGCATGCAAACCCTCCACGAAGGAAACCTTCCGCGCTAATTTAACGAATCCGGTCCGCGGTTTGCAGGCGACGACCAGGAGACGCCGCTTTTGGCCGAAGACATTGCAATCAAGAGGGATTTCGACGAAGCGCTTGCCGCAGAGGAGATGCAACGATGCCTGCGTTGCAAGGAGCGCTGGTTTGACATCAAGCTCATGGCGGATGGCGTTTGTAAGCGCTGCCACGACAAGGATGACAAGAAACGGCAGGAGGAACCTTTTTTTTTCTCCGCAGAGAACAAGCTTGATTTTGGCCCGGTCCCACCACAGTTGCCCCAACTAGAGCCGTTGGAGGAGCTTTTCATTGCGCCTCAGCGTCATCCTGATTGGAGACTTCTTCCAGCCCCCCCCTGTTCTCAACAAGCCGCTATACTCAACGCGCGACGACCTGAAGGACATCGAGATTGTCGGGCGTAATGCGTACCTCTCATTCGACAAGTCGGTGTTTCTGACCACAATACAGCGGCAGCAGGGCGAAGACCAGGCCCCGTTTCGGCGGGCCTTGGAAGAACTGCGAAAGGCTAATGTGTCAGTGCCCTCCTGGGAACTCCTTGCTTCGAGGTGTTCTGTCAAGCTTTCTCTCGAGGAGGCTGACAGCTTTGCTGATGCGCTTCGCATCTATCCCACCAAGGCCCAGGTCGTCGAGTACAATCACCAACACATGCTTGGCCTGGACAGCCCCGCCATTCAGGTCGAGGCAAAGCACGAGGGTGTGGGTGCGGAGAAGGTTGAGTCCTCAAATGCCGGCAACTTGGCCAAGCGCTTGCCCCTGTGTGTTGGTTGCAGGGTGATGCTGACGCGGAACTTGTGGGCCGACGTTGGGCTCGTCAACGGCGCACAGGGCACAGTCCACGATATATTCTGGAAGGAGGGTGCTAACGTACTGCAAGACCCGCCCGAGATTGTTATGGTGGCCTTCGACGACTACACAGGCCCAGCCTTCGCGATGCCGTGTGGGGAGGAGCTCCGCAGAGGAGAGAAGTTGGTGGTCCCCATTCTTCGCGTACGGCAGGATTTCATAGTTGGTGCCAGATCCTGTCACAGAGAGCAGTTCCCTTTACTGGTGAGCTACGCAATCACCGTCCACAAGTCACAAGATATCACTCTTGACAAGGTTGTCTGCGATATCTCCGCCCCAGAGTTCTCTTCTGGCCTCTCCTACGTGGCCGTTTCGCGGGTGAATACACTCGGCGGGCTGATGCTT
The DNA here is from genome assembly GCF_000143365.1 of Chaetomium globosum CBS 148.51. NCBI lineage: Eukaryota > Fungi > Ascomycota > Sordariomycetes > Sordariales > Chaetomiaceae > Chaetomium > Chaetomium globosum. The sequence goes on from NT_165981.1 coordinate 3,845,550, forward strand.
GAGAAGGCCTTCGACCGCAGCAGGGTCTATCGCGAGACACCATCGCGAGCTATGGGGTTGAAGTTGTTGGATCACGCCACCAGGCAACTGCAGGTGTTAGATGCAGTGGTGGCGAAGGATCGCTCAGAGGAGTCTGGTTGGGATACAGGCAGCGAGAATGGGAGTGTAGAGGTATAACCGGTTAGAACAATGATAGAGCTAATTAGTACAAGTTTAATAAGAAGGCTCAAGTGGATGGAGTTGGCCGACGGACAGATATTGGCGCTTCGTCTCTCCCGTAACTCAACCCTAACCCGGATTGTCCTCCGGAGAGGGACAGGAGAGAGAGGAAGGAAGCGCCCCGTAGCGCAGCGAAGGACCGCGCGGCTGACGAACGAAGCGACGCCAGCAATTTTATTTATGAGCCGGCACCTGATTATCCTGGCTATTTACTCCATTGGTCCTCTTCTCAAAGTTTGACCCATGGCCTTTGCATAGTGTGCCAAAGGACAAGGAATCCAATCAGGACTCGGACTTAGGGGTACGGGTCTCGGGCGGGCGAGACACAAGCACCGCACTGGAAGCAAGCGAAGAAAAACAAGTACAAGTAACCGAGACACAGCAAGCTGTATACAAAGAAAACGAAAATCATGAATTGGAAAAGGCTCAATGCGGCTCCCGACACCAGCCATACCTAACATGCCGACTGCGGCACCGGTTTGATGTCGGTGTGTTTTTGTGGCGCTGTGCCTGGCCTCGACCGACCCGTCCCGTCCCAGGTATGTGTGCATGGGGGGCAGGCCGTGCTGTGCCGCAGCCGTCCGACGAGACTCGACAGGCCAGCCAATCGAACCCGCTGAATCGTCAACCTGGACTGTGGGATTACTCAGGCCCATGTGGAATTTCCAGTCGATTCCCCTGTCGCCGATATGGCGTTCGGACTCGACGAATCTGGTCGCGATGGCGGAGATAAATGAGCACGCGTGCCACCATCGCACACCTGCTGTGTTTCCAGGTGGACGGCGCTCTCCTGCAACGTCGATAAGGTTGAGGGCTGACGTGAGACCTGAAATATTTAGCTCGGCGTCTAGCCCTAGGTATCCAACCTGAATTAAAGCGGCCACTGTCTCCTGGGGAGGTGACTTTCTTCTGTTCGGTCACTTTGTCATCGAACCAGGCAAGACTCGAGAGTGAACCTGTGGGGACTGTACCCTATCGCGCTCCACGATGGATCAACACCAAGCCGCCCAGCAGCCCGCGCAGTATTACGCGCTTCCAGACGCGCAGCAGGAAAAAACCGGGCAGTTCCAGTACCAGCAAGCATATGAGCTACAACAACACCACAACACCAATTCACCGGCTTCTGGCCCTACTATGCTCAGTGTCACACGAGGCGTTGCGCTGAGCGTGGTGGGCGTGATTGTGTTCTTGCTGGTCACCGTGATTGGGCTCAGCGCCGGCCTCGGGGTCAGTCAGCGAGATTTGCAACAGGTGAAGGGTGATTTGGAAGCAGCGCAGGCTGTGCTCTCCGTGACGAGGTATGAGTGTCTCCGGGCGGCCCAAATACGTCGATATCCGGTGTTAACCAGGTCTCCAGTGCGCCGACGACCGCTGTTGTGTTGCCGACCTCCACCACGGCATCCATACCTGCGGTAGCGTCCCCCACGGCAAAGGCTGACGTGCAGTGCCCTCGGGTCAACGGCACTATCTACACGGCTAGCTCTGGTGGCAAGCGGTTCCGGCGGCTCTGCGGTGTCGACTACGGAGGCGAGGGCGAGGCGGTCGACATTGGCAACGTTAAAACCATCAACCTGGATGCTTGCATCGACGCGTGCGCGTCGGAGACAAATTGCACAGGGGCGGGCTGGGGCGTTATTGAGGGTGACAAGGGCCCAACGCATAGTTGCTGGATGAAGACGAACCTGACCAAGTCACACAAGGCGAATGCCTGAAAAGTGGGGGTTTGCCGTGCTGGATGCCCGGCAGGAAACCGGGGAAGTAAGTGTAAACCGCAGTTAAAGTTGGATTGTGGACTGCCGGGGACCATCATCCGAGCGAGCTTTATAGGAGGCACAACATACCTTTGGTGAATGCATTGGCAGCGACGATAGTGAACATGCCATGACGCCTCTTCATCTCCTGATTCTCCGGCGAGTGGCCCCGAAAGCCAAGCCGCTCTTGAACAACCACCGTGTTGTCTCAGTGATGTGCGATGAGCACCCAAGGGTTCTGTTCTCTTTTCAATCCGCTGTCCACTCGCCGATCATTAACTAACCATTGGTCTGGGTGTCTGGGCATCGCGTCCTGGACGCCCTGATGCCAGAAGTCCGAGCCCAGCCCAGAAATCCAGTGGCGTGGTCGAGCCGTTTGTGAGGGGCCACGATCCGTGCGTTTCCGGGTTCTGGCCTCTTGCTTCCCGTGCCGCCCAAATGCAGAGCACTGACACCCGCTGGCCGGCGAAGTTGTGTAACACGGCGAGGGATCGCAAGCCAAACCTGGTTTTGAAGGCGCCCTCGGCAAACCAGTCCGGCCGTCGTTGGCTTCATGAATTTGGTGCCGAGGGGCGTTGTGAGCACTGGCAGTCCCAGATTTCCAGAAATGTCATCCCTTGCTTTCCAGAACCTTGCTCAGGACTTTGATGTGGCGTCTGAGCGAGGGACCTCCACACTCGGGACCCGAGTCATCTGCAAGCGTCTGAAATCTCTCGCGCGAGGGAGTTGATTGGGGCAAGGCCAGCAGGAGCGCCCTCACAAACCCCACAGCAGCATCCGAGCGCCAGAAATTCCTGGGGAAAAGGCACTTCTTGGCTGCATCCATGCTGTGTTCCAGAAAAGGAGCGCCTGATGGCACAGCGGCCGGGGACCCCACGTCATGATTTCATGCAGAGGCGGCGAGCAGCCGTCAATGGGCTGCGACAGCGAGGTTTCCAAGAGGCACGCATTTCAGAGTTCGTTTTCCCAACGATCGAGCTCCCTTTGCATGCTCTTCGTTTCGTACCCCGTACTGTTTCCGGTCTCCCTTCACCTTGGAGTCAATAATGATTATGTACATAGGTAGCTAACTAGCAAGGAAAATGCCTCGACAACTTCTCTCAAAAGAAACGAAAGTTCATTTTTGTCGCCGAGGCTTGGGAAATTGAGTCTGTGCACGCATGAGCTCCGGCAGCGCCAAGTGGGGTCTTCTTACTCCAACCCCGGATCAGCGTCCCTGCTTCCCGACCTCGAGCTCTGGGCCGTGTTCGGGATGCCGAGGCCTTTGCGGAAGGAGCGATACAAATCATCTCGCGAAGCAGCCAACCCCGCATTTCAGCTCGAGCTCAAAACCAACAGAGGCAGGAGAGGGTAACCCAAAAAAGACAGGCAGCCGGCCAAGCGAGAGTCTTGCCGCAGTTTCCATCTCCCTTTCCCCTGCAGAAATTACCTTGTGGTTGTTGTCGCCGCGCGCTGACTGCATGGGGCACAGCATGCCTCGTGCGCATTGGCCAATCCATGAAGACACTCCTTGTCAGGACCCATGGCGCTGACAGGCAACGCTTGCCGATTTTTGGTTGTCGTTGACGAAAATTGTCCCTTTTTCGTCTCCCTCGTGTCTCAGAGCGCCAGTCGCGCTGCAAGACCACTCCTCGAAGCACACCGACGAGTCCGTGAAGAATCCTTTTCGATCGCCACTTGGCCAAATGACGGCGCAATTTCGACACCCATCCTCCTCCTCCATGTTTCCAAATTCCCCCAAAGGATGTCCGTCAGGTGGCCCGGTTTCCCCGCTGAGCCGTTGCAGCGCCTGAAACAGGGTTCCTGTGAATTGGCTGCCTTGAATGAGCGAGGTTCTTTGCATTTTGCCGTTTTAACCACCCGGACTTCAGGTTGCGATCGATCTGCGCGTCAGACTTGCTCCTCGCTTCACAAGCGAAAATGATCTCTAACGGGAGCATGCTGGACAGGGTGGCACGGATAACTATCAGCGGGACGGGACGTTCTTTGAGATCTTCAAGGTTCGACATTTACCAAAATGCAATCAGTCAGAAGACGAACCGGTCAGAGAGCTCAGACGGGTCGCCTCCGAGGTTGGTTTGGAGGGGCTGGTTGCGGTCGCGTGCCAGCTGTCAATGGGAATTGATCAAGCATTGCGGGGATGAAGCCCCTGGCACCACTTCCGCTGCTGCTTCTCCGCCAAGCGGTGCTTCTCCCGCCTTCCAGACAAGCCCAGTCCCCACGCCACTGCCGGCCGGGTCTCCGCCGACAGCCGTGGTGCAGAAGCCATCCGCGTCCGATGTTCGATGGTGGCTGGCGACGAACCGTGGAAAGCTCGCGAGTGATCATGTATCCAGGCACGAAGCACATATTATTCTCAATTCACTCTCAATGCCCCAGCTTGATGTCAGGCCCCAAATCTTCACACCACCTACACGACGAGACACGTCTCAGCCAACAAGTGATTGGTACTTCTGCTCGGGACCGTTTGTCCGTATCGCCGTTTCGGCCATCTGCCAAGCCCTTCCGTCGTCCGACTACTTTGGATACTACTGGGCTGCCAGAACGCATCGAGTCTGGTTCCATCAACTGGCCCCTCATACCCTGCAGTGTCACCCTCCTTCCAGTTCGGTCCACTGCCTGTCAACCTTGGCTGTTCCCATGTTCCTTCTCACCCATCCCCCCTTGTCGTTCGAGGCCCAAGGGGGCAAGGATCACGGAACGCTAACGCAGACCCAACAGACAAACCATGCCGCCAGGGTGCAGGCACCAGAGCGTTGCTGGGACGGGTGGGTTTCCGGGGCAGACCTCGCCGGCTCGATATGAATGCCCCTCACGCCGCCCAAGGGCCGGGGGGCTCTCTTCTGCCGCTTTTCGACTTCGCCCCCGATTTCATCGAACCCGAACGGAATCCGAACCGACATCACAGGAGCTTCACACCGAGGAGGGCAACGGGTCCAGGCTACGATGTCGTCAAAAATCAGGCCGGACTCGGCCTCGGCCGAGTTCGAGGTGGTTCAGGAAACGCCCCGGTTTCAGAGGGTGTATTGGACGAAGGAACCGCATCTTCGGAAGCTTTACGGCATGGCCATCATCCTTATGGTGGCCTCTGCGACGACCGGGTACGACGGCATGCTCGTCAACACGTCGCAACAGATAGACGCCTGGAACTGGTTCTTCTTCCCGGAGCTCAGGGACAACCCGGACCTCAAGGACCCCATTCTCGACAGCAAGCTCGCTATCCTCGTCAACATGTTCAATATCGGTTCCATCGTGTCCTTCTTCATCACACCCTACGTCGCCGACAACTATGGCCGCCGGCCAGCTATCATCGGCGGTTGTCTCTTCATGGTTGCCGGCGGGTTCTTGACGGCCTTCTGCAACGGCTATGGGAGTGAGTTCGGCGGCTCTGCATTCCGGCGCCGGGGCCGGGTCGGCTAACTGCTGCAGTGTACATGGGCGGCCGTTTCGTGCTTGGTTTCGGTAACTCGCTTGCCCAAATGGCCTCGCCACTTTTGTTGACCGAGATCTGCCACCCGCAGCACCGCGGTCCCGTAACCGCCATTTATAACTGCTTGTGGAACGCCGGCGCGTTGTTGGTATCCTGCATCGCCTGGGGCACGGCCAATGTCAAGACTGAGTGGTCATGGCGATCCATCACGCTCATTCAGGTCGTGCCCTCCCTCATCCAGCTCGCTGGCATCTGGTGGATCCCCGAATCGCCTCGCTACCTCGTCAACAAGGAGCGCCACCAGGAGGCGCTACACATCCTGACCAAGTGGCACGCCGGCGGCGACCCGCACAACGCGACGGTGCAGTTCGAATTCCGCGAGATCCGCGAGACTATCCGCATCCAGAAGGAGACGGAGCGCTCCACTAGATACCGCGACTTCTTGCGCACTCGCGGCAACCGCTGGCGACTGGCCATCATCGTGTCGCTCGGCGTCATCTCGCAGTACAGCGGCAATGCGCTGTTCTCCAACTATATGAACGCCATCTACCTCGGCGCTGGCATCAACAACCAGAACCAGAAGCTGGCCATGTCGACAGGCAAGACTCTCCTCGACCTGATTGTCACGGTTGCTGCCGCGCTCAACGTCGACCGCTTCGGCCGCCGCCCCTTGTTTCTCTCCGAGTCGCCATGGTCGGTATGGTGCTGTCCTTTGTTGCCTGGACTATCACAGGCGCCATCTACGAGAACTCGATGGAGCAAGACGTCCAGGCAGGCTACGCCCAGCTCGTCTTCATCTGGATCTTTGGGGTATTTTACGACATCGGTTTCTCGGGTCTGTTAGTGGCCTACGCCCTCGAGATCCTGCCCTTCCACCTACGCGCCAAAGGGATGATGATCATGAACATTACTGTCCAAGCTATGTTGGCCATCTCCAAGTATGTTGTCCGCGTCCCGTCTCTCAATCCCCTATGTGTGCTGACCTCCCTTAGCCAAACCAACAAGATCGCCTGGGAGCGTATGCCGAAAGCATTGGCATTTTATGCTTTTCTATACGATTTGGGACCTTTGCGAGCTCGTTTTCGTATGGTTCTTCTACGTTGAAACCAAAGGGCCCGACCCTAGAAGACATTGCGCGCATCTTTGATGGCGATGGTGCCGTCGCCCACATTGATATGAACGAAGTCCAAAAGGACATCTACGATATGGAGGACCGCGACCGTCACGAATTGCCGGGGCGCGCTTTCTGAGTAGTCTTTTGTGGGTTCAGGTTGGAGTCTGGCGCAGGGTTGTCACGGGGCGTTGTCATGATTGCTAGTTTCTATGATACCATCTATGTTGATTACCTTAGTCTATCCTACATCCTTCCTCTATCTTGCTCGTATCTTTCTGTCTTGGGCCACCCTCGGTGTCTGTTTCTACCCCGGCTCAGTTCTCGGCCTCCCCGCGTTTCACCTCCCTACCCATCCGTGAGTGTTGGCTCCGCCACACCGGGCCCGACGCATCAACGACAGTTCGTACCCATTCCTCTGTCCCGGATGCCTGGTTCGCGACGTCTGCACTACCCGCCGCTAGCAGCGTGGGCTGCATGTTGACGTAAATGGTCTCGTAAGCGCCCGCCGGTGCGCAGAAAGCCTCGTGGAAGATGCCGATATGCGAATACCCCTTCTTGACGCACTCTTTGTTGTACCAGTCCCACACCTCGCGGTGAATACGATCGTGCGCGAAGCGGTTTAGCCCCTCCAAGTCCCGGAAATAGTACACAGTCATGAGCGTGTTGTTGGACGCCGTCTCGTCGCCCCGGTACGACGTTCCACCGAGGCAGCCAAACTCCTTCGCGCGGTTTAGGACCTCCCTATGGCAAGCCATAAACTTTTCGCCAACCTCCTTGCTGCCCGGTGCCAAAGCGCCGAGCGGGTGATTAAAACGGGCACCTAGGTGGAGCACTACGACGCTACTCTCCGCTGGGGCTGAACCGAAGAGAGAGGCCTTTTCGGACCGAAGAGGGTCGTAGCTTAAGTTCGGAAGTTGGGCCGAGGTGCGTCCATTGATTACTCCCCGGTTGGCGATGAACCGTTCAAGAGAGGTAACATCGCGGACGGTACATACCACAGCGCGTAGGAGTAAGAAGACTAGCGGGAGGAGGGCGTAACGGGATGGAAGGAAGAGTGAGAGAATACCCTGGCCAAGGCCGCCTAAAACGAGGAGGGTCGGAAGGGAAAAGGAGTTCTTCAACAGACTCTATCGAGTCGTCAGACCAGTTGCGCATACCAAAGTCTCCAGTCGGCCACTTACAACGAATCCCGATTCCTTCTCCCAAATGCGCTTCTCGGTGGGAGAGAAGATCCCCTTGAAATTGGCCGGCGCCATTTTAATAGATTGACGGCGGCAGAAAAAAGCAAGCCACTTGAACCCGAGGGAGAGCTGAGTGGATGAAACTTCGATGGTTCCCGATTCCTATTGTGTTGGAACTTGGAAGGATAACTTATAAGTGGAGATGTTGAGAATCAGGGTTTCAGTCACGTTTCTTTGGCTTGAGTGAGTATGGGAGAAGCCATCAAAAAGACCGACTGTCGTTGGCCTTAAATAAATCCAGTCTCCGATCCCTAGTGGTTTGCCGCTTCGTCTCAGGAATATCTGAAGTTGTCGTATGTCGCGAGGGGAGGTAATTATGGGCCGCTAACCAATCGCATTGCTTCTCCGGCCTTGATGCGAGTGCGAGGATGCGAAGCGGGCCGCTCGACTAATCCAAACATGATCCATATTATCCCGGTGCCGTCATTCCGCTGTGGCGCACTCGGCCACTAACAGCTCTCCACGCTCCCATTTCGGGTCGCGCGCCCACCCGAGAGTTCCCAGACTGGAAATCAGGCCATAGGACCTTGGCATAACGTACGTTGCTTCGCCGTGGAACTCGGAAGGAAGGGACTTGACGCGGAGGAATCCGCACATGCAGTCAACTCGGCCTCATGAGTCATGGACTCATGGTACTGTTTAACCTCGATCCCGGTCCGCCATGGGAGAACTTCGACACGTAGCTGTGGCGCGGCGGTGACGGATTTGAGCGACTTCATCACCGCGGCATCGTTCTCCAGCTGACGAATCGCGGCCTTGCTTGGACCGACAGCAAGAGGATTCTGAGGTTGGGGATGGCCCGGCATATGGTGTCGACCTCCCGCAACTCCTGCTCCCGAAACAAATTTATTGCTTCCATCTTGCGTTGCCGCCCTAAATTTGTATTATCGTCGCAGTACAGTTTTTACTGCGCGTACAGCATCATCTGGACGTGGTGTACGGGCAAATCGCCCGCCATCGGCGCAAAAGCCCTCAGCGTGCGGTATTCGTCAAAGCAGAACGTCCACAGACCGCAGGTCTCAAGGCATCTGGTTTTGTTAGTGAATAAACTCAACATACATCTTGATTTTCGTCACTTACGCCAATACAAGATCAAAAAAGGTATTGTACGTCCCCTTGCAGATGCGAAATCGCGCCGAGGGCATCCTGTTGGAAGGCAGACCAGGAGGTCTGAGCACAGGAGGGTCAATGGGTCAAGGCCCAGAACGTGGTGGCAAGAGATCGGTCGGCTTAGGCCGGAGAGATCACTCGGCTTAGGCCAGGTGCGGTTGCATGCGGTGCCACCATCGCTGCTCAGAGAGAGATATCAAGGGTTTGGAACCCCCCTTACAGAAGGAAGGGGGGGACAAGGACAAATTGATTTTCGCAGAGTCTCATCAGCGCTGCCGTCAAATCAATCAAGTCAGATATCGGGGTATGATTTGACTGTTTGACTGAGAATTCCAGGTATATCTGATTGTTTGAAGATATCTGTCAGATATCTGCTATATCTGGATCGCGTCAGACTTGAAGCTATTCCTAAGATCGAGAACAACATGCTTGCCCTTACATTACGCCAGCTCGGTGTTTCAACTCCCCACCGACAGCATTAGTAAGCCTCTAGGCTTCCTTATACCGCCTCGCTGGTGAATTGGAACCCTCCAAGGCTTACTGAACCCCTCTCTATCCAGTTCTTGAGACACTGGGTGTGCTCAAGCGTTCTGGGGGCCATGGAAAGTCGTTGGGTTGTCAACGTTAGTTTGGAGAGGCTAAAGGTCCTCTCACAATCGGCTGACATCGCCGGGATGGCTAGGATATCCAGGGCCAGCTGGCTAAGGGTCGGAAAAGCCGAACGCTGCGAAACCCACCATTGTAGGGGATCCTGGACTCCTTGAAGGTGCGCTGGGTCTAGTTGGAGATAGCGATCAAGCTCTGTATTGCCTGGATCGAGCATCTGGAATCTCGAATTGACCCAATCATCAAACTGCGTTGCCTCAGGCGCCGGCGGGCGCGCACGCAGGACCTGGGTCTCACCTCGAGGGGTACTAGGCCTGGAGTTCAAGGGCAAGGCGTTGTGACGATACCATCGGTCCCAGTACTCGGATAACCCATCTTTTGCGTTGCGAAGCCAGACTAGCTGCTCTGGGGAGCTCCACTGCGCCTCCAGCCAGCGAAGGCCCATCCCTGGGTGAAGGATTACCGCAGCGGCGTAGAGAGGCGAGTCCCCAAGCTTGGTGTACTATTCGTTCAGCTTCTTCCATCCATTTAGAACGGAGAGGCGAAAGTAGACTCTTTATCACGGTTAGAATCACCGTGGTAGGGGTAAGCTGGTATATTGTGTGGTTGCACGAGGAACCGAATATGGGGAGGCGAGGCGCCCTGTGGCTGCGCACAGACCAACACAGGGCCAGGTGCGGCCCGTAAAGCCCTACCACCAGAACCCCACCTCGGGGTTCAGCCGTGCAACCCTAACTCTACGAGGAACGGGCTGTGCCCGTGACACTCTTGAATCATCATCGAGGCTTTCGTAGCGTTGCTGGGGTGGTTGATATGTGTATTCGGCTCGTGCGTGGTCTGGTAGAAACGAAGCGGCGCCCTCTCCACGTCGCGACTGTGATACTGTTGGGTGGATCGATTGGGGAGCCGATCGGGGTCAGCTGGGCGATGACCGAAGATGGAACGGGCGCACCAAAAATCGTAGAGGCCATCTCAAGGAAAGTATCAGGTAGGTATGACTAAGGGTGCCAAAGAGCAATGGGTTGGTACTAGGCGATAGAGCAGGCGATCTCGAAGTCGCAGGAGGGCTGGTGATGGTGCCTCTAACATTTAATTCCAGTAGATCCACGCGTCAAAAACACGGCGAGCGTGACGCCCTTAAGCCCAATCTTATTGGTTAATTTATTGGATTATGTAATATTTTGGACCCACCTTCTTAACTAGTTAACGTAATCTATCACCTTCTGGGACACACCACCTTGTGGGACACTTTTCTGCCCCACACCCCACCACGTCGACTTCGGACGCACCTCACAACACAAAAGAGAGTCTATTCGGAATGCATTCTACATAATTCGAGTCCTTATTTACAAGGGCATTTTCTGGCGTTGTGCTCGATTGAGCCACAAACACTGCACTTCGGCTGGGCACGCTTTCGTGCCTTTGGCGCAGTCGTGTCCGATGGCCCCACCTCTCCTTCTTCGACCTCTCGACGAGCTTCCTGGCTTCCTTGACCCTTCTGACGAGCATTCTGGGAGGCCTCGATGTGTGTCATCCCTTCTCCAATCGTCATAGTCCCTCCTGTTTGAATGAAAGCTCGGCGTGCCCGCTTTCTCTTTTGTCGACCATTTTCAGCTCGAAGTCGCGAGTTCTCTTCCTGCAAAAGAGTAGCATTGTGCATCGCCATCTGGCAGCCCTTGATGATTTTCTGAAGCGCCTGATCTGTTGGGCTTATCTCTCTCTGGTGTTTCCTTTGGAGAGAGTCAAGTTCGACGATGTTTCCTGGCGTTTTGAGAGGCAGACTTGGCGGTTGGATAGGGGTAGGAGGGGGACTCAGTGTCCGTATCCTGGTTTGTAGCCGACAAAGAACCTGAGTTGGATCGAAAGGCAAGAGCCCTGCAGCTCTAAAGCCGCTTGCGATGTTCTTTGTATTGAATGTCTTTTTCCGAGCTTCGAGAAACAGTTCGAGGAATCGCGGTTTGTCAATGTGATGAACCCCGAGTGCTATCTTCGCTTTGACAAGGTCGCCGTACGTCCGCTTAAGCACAGCGAAACAGCTAACGTCAAGGGGCTGGAGGTAGTGCGACGAGTGCGAAGGCATACACTCTGTAAGGATCCGATGCTCAGTACAGAATTTGTCGAATGCAGGCGTCGAATGGCTTCCATGACCATCGAGAATGAGAAGCCGATATCGACCAACAGTCCGGTTTCGCGTCTGTGGCTCGAAGACTTCTCGAAGCCACGCAAAGGTAAGCTCATCGGTTGTCCAGCCGTTATCGCTGACTCCAATCCGCCACGTCTTTGGCAGTGCTGAGCTGTCGTACCATGACGAGATGTGGACTTTTCCTTCGAAGATGATCATTGGATCAACACTCCAACCTGTCGCGTTGATGCACTCAATGACAGTTGTCCACTCTCGATTTCCCGGCTGGATAACAACAGGTCGATTCCGTCGGTCAGATCGAGTGACCACTTTAGACGTGCTTGCAACACCCATCTGGAAACCAATTTCGTCAAAGTTGTAGATGTCGCTGTCAAGAACACCGTATTCGTTGATGGTCCTTTGCACTCGTGCAAACCACGCTGAAATCTTCTCTGGATCCTCGCCTAAGGCCCGTTGATAGTCGTACTTTCTAGAATACTTCGTCTCCAGATGGGGATGCCGATGAAGAAGCCGCTGGACCCAGTTCTCACCAACAGTCATTGCCGGGACCGGGGTGGATGTAAGAGACGCGTCGAGTAGAGTGAAGCCTCCACGCTCGCGGAGAAGAAGGTCAGCCATCTGTCGGATATAACCGATCGTCGGCGACATCCCACGGTCGTCCAATGACTCGATCCATTGAATCAAGGCTGCTTCTTCAGTTGTCACACGGATCACCACGTGGACGCAACCATCATCAATCGTTTTTTAGAGATCAATGGCCACTCATCGGAAGATGGGAATTCACACGGCCGAGCCTAGGAGGCTATGAGACTCTGCCAATTGTCCTTGTCCTCCTCTTCCCTCTGTAAGTAGGGTTCCAACCCCGTGATATCTCTCTCTGAGCAGCGAGGGTGGCGCCGCATGCAACCGCACCTGGCCTAAGCCGAGTGATCTCTCCGGCCTAGACCAACCGATATCTTGCCACGTTCTGGGCCTTGACCCTCATGTGCTCGGACCTCTTGGTCTACCTTCCAACACGTCATCTTCTCATCGAGACCCTTCATGTATGAAAGACTCAGAATGTCAGATAGCTCCAGAACTTCTCTTTCTCTCTTTATGGACTTCTCGAGGCCATTGAAGATTATTCTTATTAATACATTTGGTTTTGCCGGTTCCCCCGGCAGCTGATTGTTCAAGCCCTGGAATACCAGCCCTTGTAACATCAGTTGGGCGTAGCTTTCGGTTCTTGACTTGAGCTTCTTGACGCGTACCGCCCCCCTTGACGCGTCTGTGGAGAGTGGACTTCGGTACACCAAACGCATCCGCAGCGTTGCGAATGATTTTGATTTGGCCTGAACGTAAGGCCTCGAGTGCTAATTGGATTCTATCTTCGTGCTGTAGAGGCTTTGGCATTTTGCCGGGCACAATGGCGTAGTGGAGTGCGTCCGAAGTCGACGTGGTGGGGTGTGGGGCAGAAAGCTGTCCCACAAGGTGGTGTGTCCCAGAAGGTGATGGATTACGTTACTGGATATCTGCCAGATAACGTTCAAACAGGGAGCTTAAGTATCTGATTGTTTGAATCCTGAAACCTGGAATATCTGACTGTTTGTATCTGACTTGCTTGGTAGATTATCTGATTTGACGGCAGCGCTGAGTCTCATAGCCTCCTAGGCTCAGCCGTGTGAATTCCCATCTTCCTGTGTGTGTGACACCTTGGATCAGTGGCCGTTGGTCTTCCAACAAATAGATTAAAAAGAAAATGACTACCTGGTAATCTACAGTACGAGACTGGGAGGCCTCGGGTACCAACTTTCTGATTCCAACGTTTTCCACAACCGAAAATAGGTTACAATAGCCTGAAAGTGAGCTCCCATAACCTTTTTAGCTTGATACACGCGATGGACAGTGTGGCGGTGCCGGGTTTTCCACACCGCGCACACCGTATTTCTCTTCTGCACTTGTTGTCTTTCTCTTCTTGGGGCCAATTTTGGGCGTTGATATACACCTATAAGCCCGTGACTAAACAGGTGCTTGCGCTACACGATCCCCATTTGTAGGTCCGGTGGTCGTATTACCCGTGGTAGTGGTTAAAGGGCGGTCCTTCTCGGGATCTGCAACACCAGCCCGCTGGCTTCGGCGATGGCTAGCCCACATCAGAGCCTCTAGAATCGTATTGAACAGGAGGAAGGCGCTGCCATAGGTTAGATGAATCTCAGTTAAGCCGGTTACCGAAGGGCAATACAAACAATCCAATGATGTGGAACGCTTGAACCGTGTGCTTCAGCCCACAACGGCTGACTGCTACAGAAGAGAAGAACCGGCACCGGTTCCCACTATAGTCCTGGGAGGAAAAGATAAGCGAGGTGAGCCACAAATATGTGAGGGCCAGATTGAGCGGTAGCAGGTATCCGCGGTACGACTTGAGTGCCGGCAGTACCATGGCGATCAGATAAGTGAACAAAGTGAGCACAGCCTGCTCAGATTAGCTGAAGTCGGTAGAACTTGACGGACTGGACACTCACGATGACCAAGCTGTACACTAGATGTGTTCCTCGGTAACCCCAGTGGCGGAAATACGAGAGAATGCCGGTGATAATGGCTGAAGAGGCCAAAATGATGAAACTGTTGAGACCGAGTAGGGCCCGCGCGATCCGACCACTGAAGAAGCCTCCTCGAGTATCCATTGCTAACTATGTATGATACTAAACTTTGTTGTTGAAAATTGGGAGCCGGGCGACAGAGAAGAGAAGGATGTGGAAGCTGGTGTTATAGTTTGGTATGGTGCGTTATATGCCAGTTTCCGGCCCTGGGGGCCTGGTTATGACATATCGTCCTGGCCTCCCTTTCGCGGCCTGAGCGTTTATCGTGTCGTCATTATGCACTGGGCGAGTAATGTGAAATCAGGGTGGATGACGTTGTTGAGCTAGGATGACCCCAGCTGAAAAGCAGCATGGGCTCTGAAATTGGATTAGATGATGGCGATTTTGTCTTGCACCTGGAGGGATCCTTGCTTACCTGATCTGGCGCCGATGTGTTGTTGATGATAACCACTTGTTCTTGCCGGTTGGAATAGCCGAGGAGAGGACCAAGGAATGCTCTCAGGGTAGGCAACAATGGTTAGGACTGAAGAGGCTCAACATATCTCGGCCACCCACGTGTAGTTAGATACCAATCGACATTAGGGATTAGGGGAAGGGGTTGGAGTACAGTCCAGAACGCAAGCTCCGTAGCAGTGGGTCTCTAGGTGCATTCGACGAGGTGCTAGCCGAAATCGGGGACCCGGGGGAGGCAACGCGTCTATCAACTCATCTAGTTATAGGCGATGACAGTGCGCTGGAAGAGACCAATATTATCGCCTGGGAAAGAACGAATTACCTTTCGCTACTCTCCTGGAAGATACCAGGGGCTAAATGTTACCGCCGCAAGGCCATAACAACCTTGGGATTTAATATATCCTGGAGCCCTCCACCCCTTCGAGGATTCAAGGTTCTGACTGAACAGATCTATGGCCCGATTGAGGAATGATTCTGGCACTTGGCCGAGCCATCTTCTTGTTCGACCGTTTCCCGCCGTTCAAACTAATTAACCGATGTCAAAGAGCTCAATCGAATCACGGCGAGATATGCCCATTTTCGAAACGACTGGTCCCTAGGCGGCCGCCGACCGTTCTTCTGAACGACAACCCTGCTACATTATAAGACTTTGTGAAGGCCCATTCTTCGGATGCTGAGGTTTGGGTACAGGTGCTAATTCGTGACCCGGCGCTCGGGGGCTTCATGGCTGGCGATTTGCGGCTTCTTCATCTTGCTATCTTTAACCTAATTCGACAGGACACTCGTCCGCCTCCTACGGGCTCCGCTTCATACAGCGTAGCATGGTAGTTAGAGGTTGGCTAAAGAGGACAGCGCGCTAGATTCATAACGGCGAAAAAGTTACGAGCTGAAGACCGGCAGGCAACCTCAAGACTCTCCAAAGAATGCCGAGGGCGGCCAGCAAGCATCTACCTCTAATTCCCCCACAACCCCCCTCAGTACCACTAAATGAACGCGAAGTTGCACTCTCGGGAGTTTAGGCAGCACATTCGTTGTCATATTTCACTACTTGAGGCACACACACTGGGGCAGAGCCTCATTTTAGCATAAAGAGTGGTGTATTTGGTAACCACAGCCTCCACCCAACGTTTTCTTGCTATCTACATTTTTCCACAGTCGCTTGGCTCCCACACGTGGCTAAAAAGAAATCGTAAATGGCGGTATTTCCTTGTACTACTATCGAGACACCCAACCCCCTACACGACGAATCAGACGAGGTACTTGCAGGGACAATAGTTCACTTGGCCAAGGAACCAAACGAGGCGGTCTCCCAAGTAGTGGCGGACGAGATCATGACACGGCTGCGGAGGCTGCGTAGCCTGGAAAGCGGAAAGGCACCAGAGACGGGAAGCGTAGGAATCGACGTTACGAGGATTCAAGAAAGCATCGTGGACGCCGTGGTGGACGGTGTCGGACAAGGGGCAGGGAGGGCCATGGAGGAAGTGAGAAAACAGATGCAGGAAGTCCGGAAGGAGATGCAGGAGGTCCAGAAGGAGTTGCAAGAGGCCCGGAGGGAACTGCAGGATCAGAGAAAGAAGCAAGCTCCTGCACCAGCAACAACGGTAGCCCGGTCGTGGGCTGCAGTGGTGGCTGGGGAAGGGGAGCTCCCGAAGAAGATCATACCGGGGCGGCTCAACAAGGAAATACTGGTGAGGGGATCTATAGAGCCGTCGCTGACCCGGAGGTCTCCACAAGAGATCGTCCAGGCGGTCAACGGGGCTTCCGAGAGGAAGGGAGCAGTGGCAGCACGCAAGCTCCCTAGCGGGGATGTCATCGTCACTTTTCAAGATGCTGAAACGAAAGAATGGCACGCGAAGAACTGAGGATGGATCGGAACGGCGTTTGGAGAGGTGGCGAAAGAGGCAAAGCGGACATTTGCGGTTTTGGTGAAAGGGATGCTGAAGAGAGACTTGAGGGACGTCACAGAAGCGGCATTCGGCAAGCAGCTGGGGCTGCAGTCGGTGGGACGAGTCAAGTTCCGAATTCCAACGATCGAGGGAGTCACGAGAGCGACGGCACTGGTTACTATGACCAGTCAGGAAGAATCGAAGAGGGCCTGCGAGAAGGGGGTGGTTTGGCGGGCCCAAATGCTCAACTGCGAGCCGTACTGGTCTGCGCTGCAGGCTACCCAGTGCTATAAGTGCTGGAAATGGGGTCACACCCAACGATTCTGCAAGAAGTCTGCGCTGTGCCCGCGCTGCGGCACAGCGGCCCATGGCGGAGGCGGGAGGGCGGGGGAAGCCCAATGCCCAACCCACGGCAACGAGATTCCATACTTTTGTCCGTGCTGCTCAGGGAAGCACCCGGCCTGGGTACGGTGGTGCCCGGAAGCAGTGAAGGCCCGGGGTGCGGCGAGGGAGGCATACCATTTCCGGCCTCGAACCTTTGAGCTTGCTTTGCAGCAACAAACACAACAGCAGCAAGAGAGACTACTACCGAGGATGCGGAGCGTCACATTCCGGGGTGCGTCCACCCTGGAGGAGGCCGACGATGGCTTCCAAGAAGCGGGAAAAAGGAAGAGACCACGGGGCCGACCCCCCGTCTTTCTCATAGCCCAGGAGGAGGCTGCAAGGAGTTCGAGGCAAGGAAAGCTGACCTTTGCGAGGAAGGTTGATACGGATCTGACCGGATACCGAGGAGACGGTGTTGGGGGCCTAGGGGTTACGACTCCAGAGGCCGCGGATACCTTGGAGGCGGACGGTCAGGATGTCGGAATGCAGGGAGCTGGGTAGGCTCCCTTCAACCGTAGCACGACGAATTCTGAAGAGACGGGCCAAGGTAACATCGGTACAGGTTTTTAGTCCGACTGGGAAACCAGTACGGTTTTCCTGTACAACTAGCTAGATAGTTGGACCAGCGAGCCCAAGGGCATAGCGGTGTAGGAATAATAATAATAATACTATCGACACATGTCTTCCCCACCCCCGAATTCTTTCCGCCATTCTTCAGCACGAGGTGGATCAATCCAGAAGAACATGTTCTCCGATGCTGCAACCCGATGGCCCATTTTGATAGAGTCGGCACACCAACATTTCGGAAGTGGCAGCGGCGCAGCCTGGAGCTGGGTGTTGATAGCTGCCGCCGTATCGGGCATGTAAGGAGCCAAAAGAGAGGCAAGCAGGTGTACGAGGTTAACCGTTAAACCCACAACGGATGCGCGTTCTTGTGTATGCAAGTCGCCGCTCAAAAGGGTGTCCCCACATCGCGAGATCTCAAGGGCCGTGAGTAGCCCTGCACGCAGCTCGACGCCGTCCATTTCCTTGATGTACCGGTTTAGGAGATCGTTGGTGACTTTCACGAAGCCGTAATCCTCGCTCCACCTTGGCACAACACTGGAATACTCATCAACCACCAACCGGAGGACGCGGCTCACAAACCCACCGACGCCATTGAAGAGTAGGTTGTTGTTAACCTCTATGAGGCCTTCCCAGCGAAATTCCGTGTCGCCAGTTTCCGGTCGGCAAGACAGCAGATAAAACCGCCAGACATCCGGAGGAACGTCGGTTTGCTGCACAGAATCCCCAAACACACCAACCCCACGGCTCTTGGAGAACTTTCCGCCCTCGTAGGTGAGGAAATCCGTCGTTGACAGATGATGCACCTTGGTCCACACGTCCCCAGTGCCAATCTGGGTGGCTGGGAAGACAACGGAATGAAACACGACATTGTCCTTCCCGATGAATTGGTAAAGCTGGACATCAGGGTTGCGCCACCACCTCTCCCACTGGTCCGTGTAGCAAGCCGTAATGGAGACGTAGCCGATGCAGGCGTCAAACCAAGAATAGAAGACTTTGTCGTACCCCGGGACTGGAACGCCCCATCGAATGTCCCGCGTAATGGTGAACGGTTTCAGCCCCTGCTTGAGCCAAGTCGCGGTAGCGGACCTGGCGTTGGTCGGCCATCTTTTTTCTACATTGTGCAGCATCGACTCAACCTGGGGCTGCAACTTATCGAGCTTGAAAAAAACGTGACGTGTCTCGTGGGTGACGGGCATGGTTCCATCCAGCTTGCAACGTGGGCCAACAAGGTTGATGGGCTCGAGGAGCTGACTGCAGCCGTCACATTGGTCGCCGCGGGCATCCGGAAATTTGCAAAGAGGGCACTGGCCTTCGATCAGGCGATCCGCAAGGAAGGAGCCATGTGTATTGCAGTATGGCTGGGGCGTCGGGCGCTCCTCAAGGAACCCATGTTTCTCCAGCTTGTGGAAAATATGATGTGTGATGTCAGTGTGTTGTTGGGTTGTTGTGCGCCCGAAGACGTCGAAGCTGATGTTGAACCACTTGTACACTTGGGCGTGTACGGCGTGGAACTTGTCACACAGCTCCCGGGGCGAGCATTTCTCCTTTTGCGCCCGAGTTTCGGTCGAGGTTCCGTATTCGTCAGTCCCTGAAAGATCAGCACGGACTTGCCGAAACGAAGGACGTTGCTCACCTCCAACATAGAGCGTGTTGATTCCTCGCCCCCTGCAGTATCTGGCAAAGACGTCCGCTGATAACACCGAACCGATGATGTTTCCTAGGTGTGGCACATTGTTGACATACGGCAAAGCACTGGTCACCAGCACATTGCGCACGCCAGATTGGGGAAGGATGATCGGGGCGTCGGGGGCCATGATGGAAGATTGGTATTTGGGAATGAAGAGAGAGTGTTTGGTTCGGTGTCATGTTTACCATCGATCAAGGCAAAGTTGGGTGGTAAAATAGATATCGCGGGACCCATGGCCAGCGGCCCCCTGCATTGGCGTAGGGAACTGACATATGTTTGACCATGTTTAGCCGTCGGGGACCGAATGACAGCGACAAGAGCACAACAAACGTCTGGACTTGTCCGCAGACTAGACAAAATTACAGGACCATCACAACCATCAGGGATGGGTAGCAAAGCCTATTGAAGAGTGGCCTGTTTCTCACCTATTTGGATTCGATGACTGCAGGTCAATACTGCGAACAGGACGCGATGGGGGTTAAGCGTTGGCTGGCATGGTGGGCCTCAGAGTGACATCTTGTCAATTTTTTGCGGTCCTATATATGGATGCCCGGAGCGGGATCTTGCAGTTTCCGCGTCTCAGTTGATCAAACCATATCGGTGAGCTTACGCGGACATTGCGTTGACAGTCGTGCAACGCACCATTGGTATTGCGATGTGGTTGGTCAACCACGTTGGAGGATTGATTCCACGGCATTGACTCCGCCTCTTCCGGCCACGACAGCGACCAGTGGGGGCCGAACCTGAATCCATCGGCTTCACGGCGTTTCAAATCAACGATAAATACAAAATAGTTAGTTAGAATCTTAGTTTTGTATCCAACCGTCGTCCATATTCACCACTGCACTGTCACTTGACACGATCGCGCCGATGTCTCTAAACCAGTTAACAACAGCCACCCGGCTGTTTCGTCGTGAGGGTGAATGGGACGGAGAAGAAAACTGTCTACATGTCACGCCGGGTCCGAATGGGAACGTGCCCCCAACAGCATGTAATGCCAATTACAATTTCGATCCTCAGTTTGCCCCCGCGGTCGCCGTGGCGGTACTATTCGGCACCCTAACCGCCATGCACATACTCGAGGCTATCGTCTTCAAAAAGGTAGGTCACTGCCCTACTTCGTAGTCCTTTAACATTTCAGCTAACATCCACAGCGCTATGCCTGGGTCCTCATCATGGGGGGGTTATGGGAGACTCTAGCCTTTACACTGCACTCACTTGGCTCCCGAGATCAGCAAAACACAGGCTATGCGACGGCCTGGCAACTCCTGTTTTTGCTCGCGCCCCTGTGGATCAACGCGTTTGTGTATATGACCTTTGCACGGATGGTCTTGTACTGGCACCCAGAGGGCAAGATTACGGGTCTAAAGGCGACTGTAATAGCCCGGTGGTTTGTGCTCGCCGACGTGCTGAGTTTCATCGTTCAGGGCGCTGGCGGCCTCATGGCAACACCCAGCGCAAGTGCCGACGTCATCCGGATTGGGTTAAACATCTACCTGGGCGGCTTGGGTCTCCAGGAATTCTTCGTCCTTTTATTTTGCGGCCTCATGGTTTGTTTCCAAAGACAATGCGGTCGGGGGAGGGAGTTCGACGGAAAGCCAAGCTGGAAGCCGCTGTTGTTGGGACTCTATGCTGTTTTGGTTTGCATTACCGTAAGTCCCCTGGAAATAACGTAGGGCTTTGAGCGTCACTAATAACCTAGATCCGCATCATATTTAGGATCGTCGAGTTCTCGGGGGGCCTTGGTGACAACAACCCAATCCCCTTTCACGAGGAGTACGCTTACGTGCTCGACTGTTTCCCAATGATGCTCGCTCTTCTCGTCCTTGCTGTTATCCACCCAGGCCGCTACCTCCGCGGTCCCCAGAGCGAGTTCATCCGACTGTCGCGAAAGGAGAAGAAGGCTTTGAAGTTGCAGAAGAAGGCTGAACGGCGGGAAGAAAAAGAAGCCAAGAAACGAGCCAAGAAGCATAAAATGGCAGACATGAGTAGAAGCGACGATACCAGCTACGAAGCTTGACAGCATCGCCGGCATCGTGGGTGTGGCGTAGGGTAAAACTTTACTATTTCCATCGAGACACGGCGTTTAAGAAGGCGTCGACATGGTAGAGTGTGTTATAGAGAGCTGGGCTAGTATGCAAAAAACAATTTGACTAGGTACCTATCCATCCCGATTGTCCTTTAGGCAGTGAAAAGGCCCGTTCCTTGTTAGTGCTCCGGATAATTACTGCGAAAATTGCCCGTCATCTCCGTGCAGGCGATCAGAATCCTGAACATCTAGTACCATGTCGTGGTGGCCGAGTTGAGGCCTGGCGGAACCAAACACAAATGCGGAGCACGCTTTCAGCTAGAGATGGCGGCCCCATTACCTCTTGCACTCTCCAGCAGGTGACCTAGACACAACTTAGGACCAATCTAGTCAACACAGTAAACAAAGCCAACTCACTCCACCCAGACGACCGCGCTCAAGCCATCCTCCTCCCCAGCTCGCCCTTTCTGGCCAACCTGCAGGGTAGCTACCAGGGCCCCGAGCTTGCCCGTCTCAGTGTCACGCGCAATGATTGCTACGTTGGAAGACGTCTGGCCGCCAACCGCGACGAGAGTGCCGTCTTTGTTGAACTCGAAGGTGCGCGGGTAGTACGAGTACGAGTTGGCGGCCTCGAGCCAAGCGATTTCGCCCGTGGAAGCGTCAATGGTGTAAGTGGCGATCGAATCCTTCTGAGACCCGAACGTCTCGTCGGCGCGGTTGGACGCGTACAGGAAGTTACCAACCACGCGGAGCTCGGCGGCCTTGGTGGTGGGCCCGCCCTGCTTCCCGGGGGCAAACGTCGACAGCGTCTGCGTCTTTTCGAGACTGAGGCAGCCAGCGTCATCGCTCGGGTACGCGACATCCCAAGCGGACACTGAGTTGCCGAGCTCATTCACGGTGTAAGCCTTTTGCAAGCCGTCGGCCGACTTCCAGAACTTGATGTGACGGGGACCGTCGCCCGGGTCGGCCTTGCCCTCAGAGCACGCCGTGAGCTTGCCGCTGGAGGCGTCAATCTTGAAGATGCGGATGAGGTCGGCACCGAGGTCCGGCACAATGATGAATTTTCCGGTGGGGTCAAGGTGCACCTCGTGGGGGTGGGCGACGTCCTGCCTTGGGTTGGGGCCCTTTTGCTCCAAAACAAACTTCTCGAGCTGCACCTGCTGGCCACCTCCGAATGGCATTTTGTACGTCGTGATGGTTGACGGGGAACTGACCCATCAGTATTCGTTATTTCACTCGGGCTGCTGAACTTACTACTCGGCCGTGGCCACAAAGCCCCTACCATCGCTTCCGCCGTACAGAAGACCGTGGACGCTGTTGCCGGTGGTCTTCAGTTGGCCGGTCGAAGTCAGGCGACCGTCGTTGGCTACGGTATACTCAGCACTGTTGCCAGAGCCGAACCAAGACTCGTCGAAACAGTAGAGCTTGCGAGAATCAGCATATAGCTGAAGCCAGCCTGGCGTGGTCCCGCAACCGGTGGTCTGGGACGTGATCGACAGTGTGCCGCTCGAATTTGAGGTCGCCAGGGACAGCGAGTAGATGCCGCCAGCAAAATGAGAGGCAATTAGGGTGGCGCCCAATGTGCCGGGCGCCAGTGCCATAGCGGCAAACAGCTGAACAAATCGTGACATGGTGAAGTGAGCGTGGGCGTTGACCTGAAGCTCGCTTTCTTGGCGGCGGATACCACGAGCTTTTTATGACAAGAGCTGATGTCCCTGGGAAATCGTCAGGGGCATCACGGATCCGCCCCTTTTAGCCGGAAGAAACGCTCTATACCCCTGAAGGGAATCCTGTGGAGCTCAACAATCAGTCTCAAACGGGAATCAAAAGGGAACGCACCCCGCGTTCCTTGGATCGAGAGTGGTATTAGCCGGATCGGCAACGGCTGCAGTGCTGGGGCTTCCCCACGGACCGGCATAAATGTCACCTCGAGGAGCTAGAAGGGGAAAGACGGAGTTCCATGGAAGAATCGAAGGCATCCGCACCACTCGCATTCCCGCGCCCAATCCGCCGGATAACACCCAGCCGGGCTGGCGGACCCTGCCACGCGGACAGGCACGGCTGACCCGATCCAGGTTCGCCTTAAATAGCCAAGCGGGCACGCAAATCCTCCGGGCGCGGCATCTCCAAAAAGCGAGGAAGCCTGACGGTGGCCCCTGCTAGCCGACCAGGCCGGTTATTAACCAGGATGGCTGTGATGAGCACGTCACTTCACATTCCCAGGTACAATTACGTTGGATAGAAAGTTTTCAAGCATGTTTCGAAACCAATGGATCACTAATATCACCACTATTCTGGCGGCGGGGAGGAGGAGAGATATTTCCAAGCTCTCGAGAGGTCACCATGTGCCCGCCCAAACCTCAGCTTTTTCCTTGTCTCGTCAATGTGGTATCCAGCCAAGTGTTCCCGGCTAAAGATCTACCTATCTCCCCATGTCTGTCCCTCCGCCAAGACGGTGAGAACTGTGCCGGTGGACGAGGGATTCTGAGGTTGAGAACCGGTTCAGGGGCCCCTTGGATGCGGATGGTAAAGCGGGTTGGAATCTTGAGGATGCATTTGATCTCAAGGGTGAGGAAAGACTTTGAGGTTGTAAGTAGGGTCTTGGGCCCCGATAATGATAGGTATATTAGGCGCTGGACGCGCGGTAACCTGTAATTCTCCACGGTGGGTAAGATCGCGGCTCTCTTCATAGTAGCAATAACCTACTCCGTCCAGGCATCAGCGACATTTCGTGTGAGCGGCTGAATGCGTAGAGTTTTGTTGTAGTCGATTGACCGATTCTACCTTATCGACACACATGGTTTGGACGTATTAATTTATCTAACCACATTCACCAAAGAAGGATGGATGGATGGATGGAATTTATTTCGCCCGGAGGCACTAGGCCTATAGGGCTTTAGCACGCTAACTACATCCGGATCAAATCGTTTTGCCTTTAACTCGTACAAGCCCCCTACTTCACCAAAGAAGCTAGACGGCCAACACGCTTTATAGCGCAGGTATCCTCATAGCAGCCTTTCATTTACTAGCAGGTCATGGTTTGTCCCGGGCGCACGGTGCCCCTCACACTTAGCAATCGCCAATAGCATCCTCGTTTTCGAAAAACATGCCACGATGCTGTTACTTGGTGCCGTAGGAATGTCTCTTAACCCTGGGCCTTTATGTAACTGTGGCCGTAGCCGACTGGAACCGCGCCGTATTTGCGCTTGGGAGCCATATAGGTGGTTATGTTCCGGTGATCGCGATGATGTCTACTAGTGGTGACCACCACTCGGGCCTGATCCGGGGTTCTCGGGATGTGCAGCCCATGGTCTGGCTGGTGTGCTGCGGAGCCTGTCAACCAGAATGCGGGGTTGGGACAGGAGTGCCAAGCCTGCCGCTTGATCATTGATGATTCATGGGGGTTGAGGAATGGAATGGTGCGAAACCAGTATGGAGGCAACTTTGTATTAATTACGGGCAACATGGTAACTTGATATACAATTCATTGGTGGTGTCAATTTCAATTCTGTTGGTAATTGCAAAAAACAAAGCTCCTTTTAGCCCTGTCGTTAAGATTAGTATCAATACCATCATGACCATGTCGCTCACACCTCTGCTCCTTGCTGGTGGCCGGTCGACGCGCATGGGGACACCCAAGCATCTTCTCCCAATGCTCGACGGTCGCCCCCTTTACCAGCACCAAGTCGATCTCCTTGCGCAAACTTGCCCCGATGCCCCGACAATCTACATCTCCCTTGCTCAAGACTCCCAGCTCGATGACTATCTCAAGACCTTGTCCACGAGCAGCTCCAGCAACAACCCTCAAACAAGCAGCAACTCAAACTTGGAACAAAGACGGCCAACTATCATTATAATCCCTGACCTCCACACCAACACTGTATTACGACGCTCCGCCGGCCCCGCCGCTGGCCTCTTTGCCGCCCATCGCTCGGACCCGTCCAAGACCTGGCTTGTCATCGCCTGCGACCACCCACTCCTCACAGTTTCTACATTGCAGCACCTCTGTCGTTCGTACAAACCGCCCGTGACTTGTTTCCGTAACGAGGACGGGTTTTGCGAGCCGCTTTTGGGGACCTGGGGGCCGGCAGCGTTGAGGGAGTTGGGCCTTAGGTTGGAGCAGGATGGGAAGGGCGTTGGTCCTTCTGCGGTTGTTAAGGCACTCCGTGGGGAAGAGGTGCGACCAGTTGGCGATATGAGGGTTTTGATGGGAACCAATACGCCCGCCGAGTGGAAGGTTGTATTAGACTTGTTGGGAAAAGTAGGCCGGGGAGAGATGCCCTCAGTTGAGGAGTGTGGTTGAGAGGTGGATGGAGCCGGTTGGGGAGACGGGATAACACTCGACGAGGCTTGTACCAATGGAACTCGGCTCGGCATTCAATTCATTGGGGTGTAAATGGATCCAACAGTTCGTCGTAGCGAAGGGGCCGACTTTGGCTGGGCTTTGGTCGACGCTTGATCTGACGATCAGTTGGCCGGTAGCAGAGGTTGATAACAGACCGTGGCGGAAACAATCTGTGTTTGGTATAGCGGAACAACCGTGCTTGGGTTCTGACGTCAATGGTTGCCGTACTTAGTCTTGCCATGATGGGCTGTTCTTTGGCTCGCCCTTGTAAGGTCCGGAGATATGGGGCGACCAGGAACCTGAAGCATGCTGCCGCAGCTCCGGGATTCCCAGGCAAACCGAAGAAGGGTGTTCTGCCGTTAGGTCCCGGGATGACGGCGAACAATACGGGGTGGCCCGGTCGCACTCTTAGGCCGTGAAACACAATCGTTGACCCGATCTGTTCCAGAACGGCTCTAATATGATCGAATTTTCCCCTGGACACGGCCCCACTGGTAATGATCACATCGAAGCTCCCAGCGGCGGCTACACTTTGGATATGCTTTTGCAAACTGTGCTTGTCATCGTCCAAAACACCAAGAAACTCCGGCTGGAGTCCCATCTCCTTGAGCGCCGCTGTGAGGTAGGGCCCATTGGTGTCCCCCGTAGCCCCTGTCCCAATCACTATCTCCTTTCCAGTTGACCAGATTGCGGCCCTTGGACTTGCTGTCAACGGAATGGACTTAATTCCAACCGATGCTAGCGGCAAAATATGCGAGGGTTGAAGGATATCACCGCGGTGAATGATGATATCTCCTTTAGCAATATCACTTCCAGCAAGCCTCCTGTGCGCATTGAGCGGGACGGGCCGTGTTACCAAAATGGATTTGACCTCTGTACCATCCACCGGGACTGTGTCCTCCACTTTAACGCACGCATCGTAACCGGGCGGGAAAATAGCGCCCGTCATAATCTCGAAGCATTGGTTGTTGGTAGTTTGGCTGCGTTCAACCACCGTAAACGCCTCTGCTGGGTCATCCCCGGCAGCTAATGTACCTTGGACGGCCAGCATGATAGGCGTTCCTGGGGTGGCATCGGTGGTGGCTCTGGAGCAGATGGCATAGCCATCCATAGCTGAGGTGTCGTACTCGGGCGAGGACTTTGGGCTGGCCACATCCTCCGCCACGGTCCCTCCCACTGCATCGTGGAGCAGGGTATCATTTCTCCGGCTCTGACGGAACTTTCGTTGTCCACGGGCAATGTCCAACACCATGTCAAGACCGGCGCCGTACGAAGGCGTCATGACTGTGTAAAACTTAACGCTGGGTTGTTCGTTTGTTTGTAGTTGTTGATTCCTTCCGAGGTCCGCGGCGTGCCCTGTCCTTTCGTTCATTCAAAACTAACTTGCTAAAGCTTTTGGTGCTGATGGTGTGTATCTACAACCTGGTCCGCCTGTTTCGGATTACGTGACATCGCACAGTTTCCTTGGCATTGGGTATATCTTGTTTGTTTTGAGGTCAGCACGTCATCATGACGCAACACAATGACAGCTTGCGTATATTGTATCGGCTCAATTGGTGAATGGCTGACCTCTGCCGCAGGGATGAGACCTGGGATACCAGGAACTTACACTCGCAAAAAAAGGGACGTTCCCGTCAAGTCGACCTACAATAATCTCGATATTGAAAGGATGATAACTAACTATATGGGCAATAGAATAAATACATTTTCCCCCCACTATTGAATACACTACCCATGCAAACTTGCTTTCGAACACAAGATCGTAGCAACAGCAATGGACACCTGCAATCCTCTAATCCAAACGCGAGATTCCATTACCGACATTTGGGGACCCCGAACTCCATATAAGGATGAATGGCCTGCCAGAGTGGACATGGCATACGATGAAGAACCTGAACGATGGGTTCAGAGCGCATGTGTATTATGCAGGTAATTCGAGGATTGCATCCAGGTTCTCAACTCGCTAATCTAAACTAACATATAAAAGCAATGGCTGCGGCATCGACATTGGCGTCAAGCACAACAAGGTTGTTGGAGTCAGAGGGCGAATCTTGGACCGTGTAAATAAGGGGCGTCTCGGGCCAAAAGGACTGACAGGGTTGGTACTTTTCCGAACATGCTTGATAGCGTCGCTAATATCCGATGCTTTAGCTGGAAAGCCTTGCATAGCAAGGATCGCCTCACCCATCCCCTGGTGCGAAAGAATGGACGTCTCGAGGAGGTCTCTTGGGATGAAGCGATGAACTTGATCGTCGCAAAGTCGAAGGAGTTGCAGAAACATCTTACCAACCACAGCATTGCTTTCTACACGAGCGGCCAACTTTTTCTAGAAGAGTATTATGCGCTGGCTTTAGTCGGTAAAGCTGGCCTGCATACTCTGCACATGTGAGAAAACAGCTCGTAAACGTGACCGGATTGGCATGCATTAACGTGTATCCAGGGATGGCAACACTCGTCTCTGCACGGCGACGGCCGCCGCGTCGATGCGAGAGACTTTTGGGTCCGATGGGCAGCCGGGCTCATATAGCGATATCGACTACACCGACTGCCTGTTCATGGTTGGGCATAACACAGCAGCGACCCAAACGGTACTGTGGTCGAGGATCTTAGACCGTCTAGAGGGCCCCCTTCCGCCCAAAATAATCGTCGTGGATCCCAGATTATCGGAGACGGCACGCAGGGCTACGCTTCACCTCAAGCCAAAAGTTGGCACAAACCTTGCCCTACTGAATGGCATCCAGCATTTGCTCTTCAAAAACGGATGGATCGACGACGAGTATATCTCCAAACACGCCATTGGCAGGGACGAGCTGGAAAGGGTTGTTGCCGGTTATGACCCCAAGTCTGTTGAGAGCATCACAGGGGTGCCAGCGGAGCAGTTAAAAGAGGCAGCACGTATAATTGGTACCACCAAGAGTTTGGTCTCTACGGCTCTCCAGGGAGTGTACCAATCCAACCAAGCAACCGCCAGTGCTTGTCAAATCAACAACATCAATCTCCTCCGGGGGTTAATTGGGAAAGCTGGGAGTGGTATTCTCCAAATGAACGGCCAGCCCACCGCCCAAAACAACCGCGAAGCAGGGTGTGACGGCGAGTTTCCCGGATTCCGCAACCACCAGAACCCCAACCACATGCAGGAATTAGCAAAGCTGTGGAACATCGATCCCATTCAAGTTCCGCATTGGAACGTGCCGACACATGTGCAAAACCTTCTGAATTACATCGAGAGCGGTTCCGTCAGGATGTTCTGGATTAGTGGCACTAACCCGCTTGTTAGCCTACCAGACTTGCCGCGTGTTAGGCGACTCCTCACACAGCCGGGGCTTTTCCTTGTTTGCCAGGACATCTATCCAAACGAAACCACATCCATCGCTGATGTGGTCCTCCCAGCTGCTCAATGGGGTGAAAAGACAGGATGTTTTACGAATGCCGACCGCACTGTCCACATCTCTCATAAGGCAGTGGATCCGCCAGGCGAGTGCAAGTCTGATTTAGAAATCTTCTTGGACTATGCTAGGAGAATGGGTTTTAAGGACAAGGATGGCAACGATCTGCTCCCCTGGAAGGGCCCCGAGGAGGTGTTTGAGGCGTGGAAGAAAGCGTCTGCTGGGCGCCCCTGCGATTACACCGGGTTGACTTACGAGCCCCTAACAGGCGGATCGGGCATCCAATGGCCGTGCAATGCAAAGAATCCGCGCGGGACGGAGAGGCTATACTCGGACGGCAAGTTTCCCACTAACCTGGAGCATTGCGAAAGCTTCGGCCATGACCTCGAGACCGGTGCCCCTTACACCAAGGGCGAGTATGAAAGCATCAACCCAGCAGGAAGGGCAATCCTCAAGGCATGCCATTATTCTCCACCGATAGAAGAGCCGGACGAGGAATACCCTCTTAGATTGTCAACGGGCCGAAAGGTCCACCACTTTCACACAAGAACCAAAACGGGCCGCACAGCATTGCAACAAGCCTGTCCAGAACCAGAAGTCAGAGTGTCCAAAAAGGACGCCGCCAATATCGGGGTGTGTGAAGGCGACATGGTAGTTGTCAGATCAAAGAATGGAGCTGTAGAGCTAAGATGCGGCGTGGGGGACATCGCGGATGGGCATGTCTTTATCCCCTTCCACTTCGGATATTGGGACTCCAAAGACGGGCGGGCCAGGGCAGCAAACGAACTCACTTCTGGTAAGCTCATTCATGATATATCGACCGAATTACGTTAGCTGACCTCGCTAGACCGCTGGGATCCTATCTCGAAACAGCCCATGTTCAAATCCGGCGCGGTCCGCATTGAGAAGCTTCGCGCATTTGCCACCGGCCCTCACATCCGCGAACAGCACTCGGCAGCCATTGGCCAAGCCG
Source organism: Chaetomium globosum CBS 148.51 (assembly GCF_000143365.1). NCBI lineage: Eukaryota > Fungi > Ascomycota > Sordariomycetes > Sordariales > Chaetomiaceae > Chaetomium > Chaetomium globosum. Next base: position 3,875,453 of record NT_165981.1, read on the forward strand.
AAACGAAATCCGCCGTCGATACCACCACAGCCGCAGAGCTCACCCACCGCGAGCGGCATCTAGATCTCTGGCTCGGTGAGACGTACGAAACCACGGTCCAACTCCTCTCCATCTACGAAACCCTCATCCCGACACTCATCAAAGACCTCGAAGTCGAGGCTGGCGTTCGCGTGATGCACCGCATAGCATCACAAATGCACGATGCCCTCGCACCACACGTACGGCGGTACGGTGAAAACAAGCAGCGCGGAGATCACCGCGCCCACATACTGCGGCGTGCACTGTTCCCCGAACCCAAAGACTCACCAGACGATGCGTATGAAGTGCTGGAGACGCTGCAGGGGCTTGCAGTGTACCTAGCACATATCCGCGTATCGATTACGGCCTTATTGCCGGCTGCCCAAGCACTATGGGACCAAGGGTTTGTCGAGGCTGTGAATACAACGCAGAAATGTCTAGGGAGGATGGAGAGTTGGGTTAACCACCAGGTGAAAGTTAGGAGTCCGCAGACACTCTTAGTGCCGGTTAGGGAAAGTTAGCACTTGGGCTCTTGTCTGTTGGAATGGCAACGGTTATACTAGAAGCATTGCGCCCTGGATTCGGGGTAGAATTCCCAGGTTTTGACCCACATAACCAGCCTCAACACTCCCTCCCTACCATTGGGCTATACCCATGTAGCCTTCGGCCAGCGTCTGCCGCCTCCAACCCTGAGAAACTAGCCCTCCCTGTGCGCGCTTTTCCCAAACAGGAATAATGACAGGGGGTAGAGTTCCGAGTTCCCCGCAGGGGGGGAGAGTGCGCCCAAGGAGTAGAGTTCCATGGCCATCTCGCACGCGGCAGACGAGGCGAGCTGCTGCTCATCACGACGACGTAAGCGCATTCAATGACGATGATGAGGGCGACGACGACACGACCAGCCAGGACGACTCTACCGTAGACGACGGAGAGAGCGAGGATACCGAGTCTAGCTCAGAAGATGGGGATGACGCTGGGTCCGATCCGTACCACCAGGACGCCCTGCTACAGCTCGCTAGGCTTCTGCTGACCGAGCATTCCGTGGCGGCCAAGCACGCTCTACCCTCCTCGTCTACTTCAGCGGCGTCGCGGGCCTCGGCGCAGACGGGTCTTCGTTCAAGAGACCCTCGCGGTACACATCCAAGCTTTCCGCCCTGATCTATTGCGCGCGCCTCCTCCTTTTAGAGACCGTTCTCCCGCGCTTTCCCCACCACCACATCCGGATAGCAGCCCGGCCGCACCGGAATCAGGTCGAGCGCCTGAATAAAGTCCGGGTGCCAGCATTCTGCCTGGGTTCCCAGGCCCCCGTCGGCGAGCTGCTCGGTCTTCGGAACTATGGCCGCAAGTTAGCACGGTCGGATGGACCCGTCTTCCGTGTCCGATGGAGCGAGGACGACCAGGTCTTGTCGTGGGACGAGGGCCGTATCTCGATGCAGCAGTTTCGGGCTCTCTCGCACGGCTTGCTCCGGTCCGTCGCGTCGTCGACGAGGCGCCTGATGTACGACTTGCAGCCGCAGGTCGATCTCCACGCCCTCCGGGACAAGATGTCAGATGTGGGAAAAGGCTACTCGTTCGTGACCGAGCCGGCGAACCACCTGGTCGATGCCTTCTTAGCCTTGTCGGAGCGTGCCTGCCTCTCCCCCGTGAATGGTCTGATCGGTAGGAGCGGATGGGACCAGCAGGCCGTCCGTCGCTATATCGAGCTGCACGACCAAGCGCTGGTGGAGCTCATGGCACTGATCCACCTCACCGGCGGGCAGGCTGCTCGGGCGACGGAGCTGATGTGCCTAGAACATTGCAACGGCGCTTCGACAAGCCGGGGCATATACGTCTACGACGGCTCCTTCTTCCTCGTAACCAGGCATACCAAGGCCCGTTCGGTTACCAACCAAGAGTTCCAAGTCGCCCGCATGCTGCCGGACGAAATCGGCCGCCTCCTCTACCAGTACCTTGTGTATATCCGGCCGTTCACATACATGCTGCAACGGCGTTGCTACGGAATCGACGTCGAGTCTTCGTTGCTGTTCTGCTCCCCACAGAGACCCGACAGGCTGTGGAAGACACACGTCCTTTCAGGGGCGCTGCGGCGGCTCACCGAATCGACCGTCGGCCGAGCGTTTGGCACACATGTATATCGGCAGCTCTCCATTGCCGTTACCGAGAAGCACGTTCGGCAAATCAGGAATCCGTTTGACCGCCACAATGATCGAAGGCGTGACGCTGACGGTGGCGTGGCGTTCGCCTGGCAGAGCGGACATCGGCCCTGGCAGAGAGCCTGCATGTACGGGCTCGACGGGGCCTTCCCCGACAGCCTCCAACCCGCCCTTCTGCAGCTTTACAAGTGGGTATCTTTGGAATGGCACGGATTTCTACAGCTCGGGCAGCCGGATCCGGCGCGCCAAATCCCCGGAATGGCGGCGCAGCCGCCTCGAGTTTCTCTACTGCCGAACGACTGCCCGCTTGACGTCAGTGAGCCGGCGTCCTCCGCGCCGCTTGTTCGGACCGTACAGCCTCGAACAGCTCCGAATGGCCCGCAGCCAGATCGTACCCTACCTGGCCATCGATCCGACCAAGCTGGCGAGGAAGGGCCTGATGCGTTTCCCGTCTACAGACCGCCGAAGAGGCGGCGTTTAGAAGAAGGAGAAAAGCCTCTAAAGCCTCTAGCCCCCAGGGCCGAGAGTGCCCCCAATTGTACGGCCCCCGACGATCCTAGCGTACAGTCGGCTGGCTACACACAGGCCTTACAATCTCGCTCAACATCACCCAGGAATGTGTCTCCAACAAGTATAGGAACGGGGACGGAGACGGGAACAGGGACGGGAACGGAGACAGAAATGCGAATGGGGATAGAAATGCGGATGGAGACAGAAACGCGGACGGTAACACATATCGTGCAGGACGGGGCCAGGGTCGTGGGCATCGTTCGGCCACCTATTCTAGCCCCTATACGAGAGAAGGGCTTACGTATAGTGCTGTTCGATGAATTCTTCAAACGATTTCCTGCATTCCGGATAGCGGTTTGCCGCGAGCACTGTGGTGCGGTTACGGCGAAGTCGGTTGCGTCACATGTCGATTCGTACCACTCCCATCTAGCTCCAGGGGATCGGCGGCGCATCGTGGAGGAGGGGTTGGCGCTGCAAGATGACGGCTTGCTAGCCGCTAACATAGACGGCATCCGGTTCCCCAGCGAGGTGATACCGGCAATGGACGGATTGCCCATGTGGAGCGACGGCAAGAAGTGCATACAGTGTGGGCATATCCGGCGTACGAGGCAGGACATCCAGAGGCATTGCCAGTCAGCGCATGGTTGGATCAACCCGAGAGGGCGTGGTAGGAAGCTTGGTGCAGGGCCGGTAGGTGGGTTAGGCGAGGTGTGGGTGGACGGTATCCGTTGTCAGCGATTCGGCCGGACGGGCGCGCTGCAGCGGTTGTTCGAGGTGGTGCCACCGGCGTCAGCAGGGGCGGTCGATTCTATGCAAGGTCGAGCCCGGGGCAAGGACTGGTCGATGAGTACCCGAAAGGCCAAGGGGCAGCGGAGAAGAAATAATTAAGAGTAAATTAAAGAGAATGGACTAGCCAGCCAGCCCAACCCATTCCATTCCCATCCGGTCAAGATAGCAGACTCAGAGAAACCGAGAAACGAGACGCGACAATCAACCACTGCCAATAAGGAACCCCCACCATGGCATCGTTCGACGAGTTGTTCATACCGATGCCCGTGTTCCAGGTCGCGATTTGCCGTGAGCATCGGAACGTAGTAACAGCCAAGTCCATCGTAGCGCACGTCAATTCGTACCACCGCCACTTGACCGCGCACGTTCGGCGGCGCATCGCGGCGGAGGCGTCGGCGTTACGGGATAGCGGTTCGTTAGCCGCCGACACCAGTGGGGTCCAATTCCCCAGCAACGTCGTGCCGGCGATCGACGGATTGCCCGTGTGGAGCGATGGCAAGAAGTGTATACAGTGTGCGTATATCCGGCGTACGAGGCAGGACATCCAGAGGCATTGCCGGTCAGCGCATGGTTGGATCAACCCGAGAGGGCGTGGTAGGAAGCCCGGGGCAGGGCCGGTAGGTGGGTTAGGCGAGGTGTGGGTGGACGGTATCCATTGCCAACGATTCGGCCGGACGGGCGCGCTGCAGCGTTTGTTCGAGGTAACGACGCCGGCGAACGCGGCCGTACGCGGGAGCAGGGGAGAGACGGCCGATTTTCAAGCCGCCATCCGCGCCGAGTTCGAGGCGGCGGCGCGGGCCATCAAGGAGAAGGACGAGGCGGCAGCGGCGCTGATCGGCGACCAGTCGAGGTTGTCGGCCAACATGTGGGTGCGGCGGACGGGGTGGCCGCGGCATTTGCGCGGGTTTGACCGCGAGTGGTTGGCAACGACGATACGGCGGCCCGTGGTGGAGGAGGAGGAAGAAGTAGAGGAGGGGAACGGGGAGGGGGGCGGAGAGGACGGAGAGGATGGAGAGGAGGTTGGAGGGCAGGGTGGGGATAGGGATAGAGATGGCAGCGCCCGCAGCGAAGCCGCGTTGGCCGTCGTATGGTTGGCCGTGGAAAGGGTGATTTGGCGGGCGCAGAAGGCGTCGCAGGTCGAGGTGGTCGGGTCGGCGGCGGTGAATTACATCGAGCGGCGGGAGGTCGGCGGCGAGACGAACGAGAAGCCGTTCAACGCGGCGCAGAAGGGCACGACGATGATCAAGTACAGCGAGTCGTGGAAAGCGCTGATGGCGTATATATGGCGGACGTGGCGTTTGGAGCCGGTCGACGAGGGGGATGAAGGGGAGGGAGATGGGGACGAAGGGGACGATGACGAGGGAGACGAGGGAGAGGGAGACGATGATGAGGGAGACGAGGGACACGACGGAGAGGGAGACGAGGGAGACGAGGGAGGCGACGGACACGGCGGAGTAGCGGGAGACGGCCAGCAGCAACAAGCCGGCATCCGCGACCAACGGCCGGCGTACCATTTCACCGCCCAGCAGGCGAAGACGTTCGACCAGGTACGTACGGCGGCGTACGCCATACCGAGGAGCGAGGACCCCGACACGGGCGAGCTCGAGGGCCACGTGCTGGACTTTTTTATCGCGTTGTTGGACCACGACGTGGGCGACAACGAGTACCAGAACGCGTTGTACAGCGGGTTGGCCGTGCTAGGGATCCAGCCGGAGCAGGGATGGCGGAGCGCGTTGTCGTACACATCGGTGTTGTCGGCGGTGGTAACGGTGGCGCGCATGTTGGTGTTGTACAAGGCCAAGCGGGCGCGCGAGGACGAGATCCGGCAGCGGCGGCAGGTGGCGGGCGAGAGCGAGGCGGAGGCGCGGCGGCGGGCGCGGAGCCATTTCGACCGGGTGCGGGAGATGGTACAGCGGTTCATGACGATCATCGCGTACGACGGGCGGCCGTCGCCGATGGATTCGGTATTGCGGTTGCGGGCGTACGGCAAGGCGATCCGGGCGAATACGAACGCGGACGGGGTCGTGGACTGGCACGGGGACGAGTTGTTGTTGGGCCACGTGCAGTTCAGCATGGCGTCGTTGCGGGCGATGATCCACGGGTTGTTGCATTCGGCGCGGGTGCAGTTGCGCCGGTCCGTGTTGTTGTTGGACGTGGACGAGGAGGGCGAGGCGGCCGGGGGGGGCGGGGGGTTCACGGTAGGCACGGCGGCGACAGGGACGACAGCGGCGACGGCATGGCCGGCGATCCAGTGGGACCGGTTGGTAGACAACGCGGCCGAGACGAGGACGGGGTGGAGTTTTGTGGAGGACCGGCGGAACGAGGCGGCGTTCGGGGGCGTGGACGGGAAGACGTGGTTGGCCGGGCGGGTGGCCAGCGAGGCGCGGTTGCAAGGCGAGTTTTTTCGGGCGGCCGAGGGCGCGGGCGAGAGGCCGCGGTGGCGGATGGAGCGGGTGTACGAGTACGGTAAGGCGATGAAGGCGTTCCGGGAGCAGCTGTTGGTGTTGATGCACATGAGCGGCGGGCAGCCGGCACGCGGGACCGAGTTGGTGACGGTGCAGTATAAGAACGGGGTGGACGGGGACGTACGCGGCTTGTTCATCGAGGACGGGGCGGTCGTGTTCGTGACTATGTACAGCAAGACGATGGGGATGAGTGCCAAGGCCAAGGTGATCCACCGGTATTTGCCGCGCGAGGTGGGCGAATTGGCGGTGTATTACGTGTGGTTGGCGATGCCGTTTTGGCGCATGGTAGTGCAGAGGGCGAGCGAGGGCGCGGCGATTTGGGGTAGCCCATACATTTGGGAGCCGCAAGCCGACCAGGCGTGGGCGTTCCCGGAGATCAAGGAGGAGGGTGGCAAGAGGGGCGGCAAGAGAAAGCAGAGAGCGGTAGCGCAGGGGGCGAGGAAGAAGAAGAAGAGAAGGATACAGGCACCGGGACGATCGGGGCCGTCGGCTAGCGCGGTAGGCGACGACGAAGAGGGAGAGGCGTTCGAGCGAGAGTATGGAGGAGAGCACGGAGAAGAGGGGGCCGGGCAGGCGATATGGAGTCAGCCGGATACGTGGAGTACGGACCGGATCAGCCGGCAGATCGGCAAGGTATCGTCGCAGTACATGGGGGAGAAGCTGAGCATCTTGTCGTGGCGGCACAGCGTCAAGGCGATTTATCGGCGGTACATCAAGAACAAGGCGATCATGGACATCATCCAGCACGCGGATACGGCGGAGGGGGAGGACGAAGAGGGCCAAGATCTCGCTGGGCGGCCGGTCGGGGACGCGTTCCACGGGCAGAGCGGGCACGGGGCGCGGATTGGCGAGGGCATTTACGGTCGTTCGATGGACGAGTCGCTGTTCAGCACGGAGGCGCGGCGGATCGGGTTCCGGCGGGTGAGCCGCGAGTGGCACGCGTTTTGCATGTTTGATTCGGTGTTGCGGGAGAGCGGCGGTGGTCGGGCGAGGCCGTCGCGGTTGACGGACGTAGCGCGGCAGGCGGCGGAGGAGGAGGAGCGGCGGTGGATGAAGATGCGGCAGGTGGACGTCGGGGCGGAGTTGCGGCGGATGTTGGGGCCGTCGGCACGGTTCCGCGGGGTGCAGGAGGCGGCATTGGGGGCGATCATGCGGCAAGAGAGCCCGATCGTGGTGGTGATGGGCACGGGCGGGGGCAAGAGCATGTTGTTCATGCTGCCGGCGGCGTGCGCGGCGGCGGCGGGCGGGTTAACGGTGGTGATAGTACCGCTGGTATCGTTGCGGGGTGATATCAAGGACCGGTGCGACGAGTTGGGGATCGAGTGCGTGGAGTGGAGCGGGCGGCGGCCGCACGAGTGGGCGTCGGTGGTGTTGGTGACGCCGGAGGCG
>NT_165980.1:0-142059 GCF_000143365.1 Chaetomium globosum CBS 148.51
GTTCAACGACAGTTGTTTTAACTTAGCAATTCATCATATGAACCACCAGTTTTTCCAGCGGCTTACACTAAACAAGCTAGTATGTAATAGCTCATGTGCTACTTATTTGCTGAAGCTGCTTAAATTTGTGAGCCGGTTTTACCAGCGAGCCGTTCCTGGGCCACGAGCCTTTCCTGAGGCGCGAGCCGTTCCTGAGGCAGCCACCCACCAAATTGACTTAGCGAATTTGACGCGTCGGTACCACGCCATCCTTTCTCCCCGCTGTGCCGCCCGCCCGTCCCGTCTCTGCCGCTGCCCGTGGTGCCCGTCTCTGTAAGTCAGCCCCCTACTTTCAAGGTTGTGGTGAAAGCCATTACCCCTGGTTTCCAAATGCCCTCGGTTCCATTCGCTGCAGTTCACCACGACTTGTGACATCCAATGCGCGAAGATGCCCGGGCATTCACGAGTCATTATGGCGCAACCAATTGCGATGGGACAGTGTCTGGTACTTGCCCTTATTACCTGTTACCCCCGACGAAGTTTGAGCTAGGTACATAGGTAGTTGACATATGCTGACGGGACTTTCGGACAGTATCTCTACCAATCCCGACTGCGTCGTGCCACCCCTCCAGGCCTACTTCAAGCCATGTATGCCCGTTCCATGCATCGTGCCACAACGGCTCAAAGCTGATAAGATGTTAGCCCGTACACTAACAGGCCTTCTCCACGCAAGAGGCCGGTATGTCCAGTTCTTTTGCTGGTCCCTGTATTTGCTTAAAGGCTAATGGAACCCGTTAGCACTGACAACACAAGCCTTACTTCACGCCAGGCAATACCTTGTACGTAGAAGAAGGGTAGAAGGCTGGCTTCAAGTTCTGTATATGACTGATTCGACTAACCGAGATCACTGCGTAGTCCTCTATTACTATACTCTCGCCCCCCGGCGACCTCTCCTTTGTTAGTATACGATCATGGCGTTGGAGCTTGTGGGAGGATATGTAACTAACCTGGTATAGCATCATGTCTAATCTATGGGGGACCGAACTTGACGATAACCTCGTCGATCCCCTCCTGCGAGGCGTATGGCACATTGGACACTTGTGTTTTGCTGGCCAGTACGGGCTAACAGAGTGTTATGGAAGCCGGGCGCGGACGCCAACCCCAACCCCCCCCAGCAGAGCACCAGTATTAGCACGGGTACCAGTACCAGTACCAGCACCAGTACCAGTACCAGCACCAGTACCAGCGCCAACGCCAACGCCAACGCCAACGCCAACGCCAACGCCAACGCCACCAATCCTGTAAGGCTTCAAGTCTCGTCCTTCCTTTCCAAGTTGTGAATGAACCTAGCTGACAGTTGGACTACAAGCTACATGCAAAGAGTTCCTTGGTATAGTACACTGGCTGCTGTCCTCTGCCATTTGACTGACATCTGTTGTGGCAGACCGAGAGAGAGAAGACCCTTTGGGGCAAAACCTCGATGGACGTTCGCCGCGTTACCAAACGCCGCCGTAGACCCGAGCCCGAGCCAGAACAACCGGGTTCGAATGATGACGCAGTGGCGGCCGAGATGGCTAAGGACGACGCCAACGAGCGTAAGCTCACAGACGTGAGTTTGCGGCAAGTTTTCTTGTTCCACCAGCGCAAGCCGGAGAAGGACGAGGAGGTAATATACCCCTGTCTAGTTATTTGGTTGTTAGTTTCTAATTAATATGGCAATAGAACATTAAGAGTATTTACGGCGACGATGTGGACCCTTTCGGCTTGGAGTGGCAGGAGGCCCGTACGCGGTTCATGAACGACCAGAAAAACTGCAAGTTCCGCGTGCTCGAGCATATGGAGGCATGGATCTGTTGGCAATTGTATGGTGGCTAGCACTAATATATGACAGAAACTACTTACAACCCATGCCGAGCACCCTGAGTATACAAACATACTCAATGTGGAGCTGCCAGTCCCTCGGGACTACCTTAAGCGGATGACGGATGCGGCCTGGGCGGAGGAGAGCTTCTTTAAAGTGTGGACATATATGGAGGGGCGGCTGGACTTCAAGCGGTCTTCTAAACTGGGACAGTACTATATACGCAGTAAGTATCATTCGCATGCGGGTTAGGTTGTACTAATGCGAGAGGGAAGCGATGTTCAAAGGCCTGGCCCTAGAGGTAGCAGAGTGGTATGTACTGTATACGCAGGATTGGTGAACTGGCTTTGGGGACTGACTATTGGTGTTGGCGGGTAGGATGCGGGTCAAGAAGCAGGACGCGGACGCTGGTATTGCTCGCCGCGTTAAGTTGTTGTCGTACTACGACGACATGCCAAAGAAGTCGGGTATGTTATTATTTGTCTATGGGATTGCGATGCTTACTGACATCATTGTAATAGAGTATAGGAGTCTCAACGAGACTCACTTTGCGTGGGTCTTCGAGCGGCAGCGCCGCCAGAAGAAGCAGAAGAAGAACTCCTCTGCGACGACCAAGGCCAACCTCGGTAAGTAATCTCCCTCCCCCCCCCCCCCAAGCGTCTGGGATGAATGGGTTGGGTAGGATTGCTGATAGCTATATAACATGTAGAACGATTTGTGATTGACGAGGCGCCGCCGTCGGACAGGGAGGAGTAAGCGGTGGGGGGTTGTGTGGGCGTTTGGCGTGTGTTTTGCCTTTTCCTTCATTATTAGCATGATACCCATTTGCTTCAAGTTCAAATTGCTGTCAATCCAAAGCTTCAATGATCAAAATTGACAATTGTGTTGAAATGAAGTAGTCAAACGCCGTGGAAACAGTGGAAGCAGTTGCGATCGTGGTAATAGTAAGTTCAATTGAAGGTTGGTCGAAGGTTCAGGTTTTTGGTGTATATTGAAATAAGCCCCTTTTCGGCCTCACAACGTACCTTCCATGTTAATAGGCCCGGGCACAGGCACCTTCCAGTCAATAAGCCTTTACAACAACTGCAAGAATTTTCAACCACTCCACCTCCCGCCTCCCACCTCCCACTCTTTCTCGCAAGTCGCGTCGTTATCCCTCTCGTTGATGCCGTTTTTTAAGCTCAAGATGCCACGCGCTTTACAGCATCGTGCGAAGAAGGCGTTGATTCGCCGTCGACTGCAGAAGCGCGAAGCTGCAAAGCGCCAGCGCCTTAACTCGACCGACCGGGAACGTGGCTCTTCGCCTCAGCGTCCTCGTCACAAAGAGCCGACCGATAGCGACGGCGATGGCGGCGATTGGGAACCGATCACATCTGCTACTGTAGGTTAGACCAACTACTCATGTACCAGATCACTAATCTGCTGCCTGTAGGATTTCGACGACTTCGAGCTTGCCCGAGCCTTGATCGATGTAGTGAACGAAGCAGACCACGTCGTCTATCCCAACCCCGAGACCGACGAGTATCAACTTGCAGACGACGGTCCGCTCCAGCAAGAGCTGCAGGAACTGGCCGAGTACCAGTATGCCGCTGATACCATCGAGAGCCACGACGATGAAGCGGAAGGCATCTCCGCCGCCAATGAACATGAAGAGGAGGTGCTAGATACCATCGCGGTTGCCGCACCCTGGGACACCACCGGTCAATACCAAACCTCCGAGCCCGAAGACCCGTTCGCAGCCTCGCAACCAGTTGAGCAACACCGTAAAGCACACGACCTGTCGGAGTTTGCCTTGGGTTTAGGCCTGTATTGCATCATTCACAGTGTATCCCGCAAGCAATACTCAACTCTCCTTCAACTTCTCAAACTGCTTGGTCATTCCGATAAGATCAGTCGGTTGCCCGATAGCCTTGACACTCTGAAGCGCCACGTCCGGGAATCGATACCGCGTATCGACATGCGTGTGGTCAAAGACCTGCCGCTGAACCCTAAGAAGTTGTCGTCGTCCCGGATGTTGTCGGCAATCATGTCGGGTGAAAGCCCTACACAGGACCTCTTCTTCTTGAACCCTGTGGACCTCCTTCGCCGCATTCTTAGCTCCCGCATCTCCAGCACATTACACTTCGGTATGGCTCAACTTGTGGATAACCCGTCGGAGGCGTGGCATTCGATGCAATGGGCCGGCTCGGTACGCACCACCAGCGGCGAATTCGCATACTATCCGCCCTTCCCTTCCATGGAACCCATCTTCCCTGGCGACATTATCGCATACCAATGCGCGTTCCCAGCCTGTACCGGCTGCCATGAAAAGGTCGCTACAAATGTCAGGGTCGCCACGAAAGTCCATCTCGGACAGATCCAGGCAATGTTCCGCGATCATCGCGATAGTTCCCGTCATCTCGGCAACTTCATCGGCGACCCCAGCACCGGGGCTGAGAAGAACACGAAAGGCGATGTTGTCCTGGTTATCTCACGGATATGTTCTGGCAAGTTCATCAACCGACAGTTCGTCCAGAAGGGCAAGGCGATCAAGATCAACCCAGCCGAAGATACACTAGATGACGACGAGCTGGTCCTTTGCATGAGCCCAATGGAGCTTATTTCACCAGCCATGGTCACCGGCCGTCGCGACAACATCCGCTTCGACTATGCGTTTGGCAGCAAAGTGCGGTTCCCGGGTGATCCAATCGCTAGACGTGAACAACCATTGATCACCCGCATATTCGACCGGGAGCATATGGCGCTGGTGCCACCCTGCCTAGTCTCTCTGGTCCCTGGTGCCCTCGAAGTCGATGAGTTTGGCCGCGACTGGCTGGTCAAGACGTTCGCTCAAGGTGCAGAAGGTCGTGTCCGGTGTCTCCCGTGCCTGAACTTCAACGATGGCTTCGCACTATGACCAAGTCCATCATGGGCTGCTATCTTCAGATCGCCGCTATGCCGAGAAGCGAACACACCCGCCAGATCAACGTCCTACCGGTTACACTGGGACCACATGGTGCCAATATGCACGATGTCATGAAGGCCTTGGCGCCGCTGAGAGCTCTCGACCGTGGTATTGCTGTCGATATCAACGGGGAGCGCACTATGCTGTGCGTATCCATCTTCGCCCTGACCGGCGACATGCCACAGCAACAACAGAACTCAGGGTGTCCGAGTGTCGCGGCCAATCTTAGTTGCCGATCGTGTCTCGTCACTTCCAACAACCGTGATGACCTCGACGTCGACGTGATAGGCAATGCCCGTGGCCATATGGAGATGGTTCGCCTTCGTCGTTGGATGGATGAGGAACTGCACCAAAAGTACAAGAAGGAGGCGTTTTCGACCAAGCACGGTATATCTCTTGAGGTGCCTGCAGTCATGTATGTCGCCCCAGCACTGGATCTTATCGGTGGTCGCCCCAGTGATGCCGCACATTCGGAGTTCAATGGTATCACCAAGATGATACACCAGCTTCTCCTTGACGCAGTGAGTACCCCCTTGATATAGCGACCAAAGCTGACATAGAGGTATAGGCTCTGAAGCCCGACAGCGTCGTTGCCTACACTAAAGCCTTGCGTCGAATACCGTTCCCACCCGGATGGGCTCGAATCCAATCCCCATACAATGTACTAAGGTACAGTTTGCAGGAGCATGCCCGTTGGTCTGTCTTGATGACCATAATCTCGCTATTATGGTTGAAGGAGTCTGACCTCAAGCGCCCTTTTGCCCGTGCAATGAAGGCAGTGTTTGATCAGTCCAAGCTGACAGCTAGCACTGCGTGTTCAATTGACGCAACTATAGCCACGAAGGTGGAAGGTAAGAGCCTTATCGACATTCTAACTATCACCTTGGCTGCGATCGTCAAGACAAACTCGGCCTTGTCAACCCCTGAGATGACTATAGAAGATCGCGACGACAAGGCGATGTTTGAGAGTATTCGCCTTAGCAGACGGTTATTTCAGCTAATGTGTGAAGCTGCAGCGCAGTCCACTGACCAATCGACCCGTGCTGCTCGTCGTCGTGGACGCGGTACTGCGGCAAACTCGCGCGCAGCTTCTGTGGCCCCCGCCGTGGCTGGCGGGATATCAACACCAGCAGCAGCAGCCGCCATGGCCAACACTATGGCTACGATGGAGATCGAGGAGGACGATGCTGTCGACAATGATGTCAACATCGACCAGCATACCGTCGCCCAAAAAGCCCACAAGTATCGACAGTGGAGCGCTCGCCCGAATGTGCATATCGGCCTGCACTACATCGACGTGTATCGCCGGTATGGATTGGTTTCGTTGTTGATGGTCTTGCCAGGAGAGATGAAGCATAAGTAAGTGGTATTGCCCTCGAGTGTTAAGCCACGACTGATGCGCTTGGTGGACAGGCTATGGAAGAACCTTGTGGTTACGATGAACCACCGCAACCCCGAGAAGGACTGCCTGTCGTACGAGAATATGATGCAGACTGTGCGCCTTATCTTGCTGGATGGCTTCCAGGACGAGCCGGATATAACCAAGAAACTGAAGAATCTTGCAGCATCGGTACCGACGTTGTTCTCTTCATTGCTCCCGCACGACGAGCTTGCCCGAGATGATGCAGAGGACGAAGATGACCCGTCCATCACACTCAGGATCGTTACCGACGGGTCTCATCCAGCGGCGACTGTATTGATAGCGGTCAAAGCCAGGGTATACAAGGCGATGGGTTTCCCCACTCGCGAGGCTGAATTCCAGCCGGTCTTTGCTCGGCAGGTTCGGGATGCATACCGGGCTGACTATGGTAGGAACATCATCATGAGTACCAATTTACGGGTACGCTGGTGGAAAAAGGTCTCCTTCGCAGACAGGTATGTACACGACCGCCCCCTTCCCTACTACGGCGCATTAACGGATCATTTAGCAACAACCCGACTGGGGCTCGGCGTCTCGTTTATCAGCGAGGGCAGTACGTGGCTTTCCGGATAGCTGGCGACATCGGCCGGCTGGACCACATCATGACGCATGAACCCATTGCAGGTTAGTCCACATTCTACACGGGCCACGGGAGCGCCCTCTGTGCCATCTGCAATCACTGCTTATAGGCAGCCCCCCTTGTCTGGTGGAGTTGCGTACCAGGTATGACTTGCTAACAATGCCAATGATCTGCAGGCACAACTTATGTCTTCCTCATCGTTACTCCACTCCGCAAGATAGAGGCCTCGGAGCCTCTCACGGGCCTTCCCTTGATGCAGATTGCTCAGCCCGGCCAACATATCGGCATGGCACAGGAAGATGATCGCTGTTGCCAGCTGATTGTCGGTTTACCCGCTCTCCATCGCAGCCGGTTGTACATGGTGCCATTCACCACCGAGGCAGGAGAGGATGGTCGGCGCTTGGTGACCAACATCAACCATGACCTCACTGACGACACCCAGCTTCTCTGTGTCAATTGGCGAGTGCAGTTCACTTGATCACAACACAGCATATCCATAGTGCGGCACGCCGGCAATGGAGTATGGCACAAGGCAACTGGGTGGAGCCAAGGGGCGAGCATGGATGCAGGTTGCAGTGGCTGTATGTAGCGATAAGGAGATTGGGAGAATACTGATTGCGATAAGTGAGCTGAGGCCACAATTAAATGGGTCCGTGTATGTGGTCTGTGCATCGATTTGACCGGGCCCACTTCGGGCCCCTGAGCTTGGACCCGGCTCGCGTTACTGAGCGGCTCGTGGTTTGGAACGGCTCGTGGTTTACAAGCCATATACTAACCGCTAGGCAGCGGCTTGTTGCCAATTCAACAGCTTCTATAATTGAACCGCTTCATGCATATGAGCTACTCATTTCTCTGAGCGGTTCAATGGCTATGGAGCCGCTGATCAACGAAAGCGGCTGGTCGAAACCAAGCCGGGATATATTCGCACTTACCAACAAGCGGCTCAGAACCTCGAGCTGGATTTTAATGGTAAATCAACAGCTTATTGAACCCAGCATGAGACGGCTAAGATGACATGCTCAGGTCACATCGCGCCATCCACAGCATCCACGGACAAGACGACGTTGTGTATCCACGCTCCTGGTACAAATCCAAAATCCAATCAACCAACCCATATCCCCCCCTTGTTACATACCACCAAAGACCAAAAGGCTTTGGATGCCAACCCCACCAAAACCATGTTGCCGTAACAGTTCCCGGCCCTGATGAACAGGAAACTCTACCACTACCATGACATTAATGCTTTGAGCACCGACCCCACCTTCAGCCAAGAGCCGTAGGACGGCGGACAGCGTCCGGCCGGTAGCTAGCACATCATCCACGACCAACACCGACGCCCCTTTACGGACCACATCCCGCTCCATCTCGATCCTCTCCTTTGATTCATGGGATGTCGCGGATGAGATATGTGACGAGGATTTAAGGACGGAAACAGTGGGCGGCGGGAGCTTCCCAGCTTCGCGAATGAGCACCAAGGGTATGTTGACCTGCGAGGCCAACGCCGATGCGAAAACAAAGCCGCCAGCTTCGCAACACACCACCGCATCAAGTTTATTCCAATCGCCGGCGAAGTGACTTGTCATCAGCGAGGTGCATAGGGCCAACCCACCTGGTCGCTGAGAGATGTCGAGTACGTGGCGGAACGAGATGCCTAGGCGTGGAAAGTCGGGTATGGAGCGCACCATGGCAGCGAGGCGTTCCAGGTCCTCGTGTAAGAAGGGAAGGAGTTGCTGCTCGGCGAACGTTGCCCCTGCCTCGCTTCCGGCTGTGTCGTTGCTGAAGATAAGACTGGGACGGCTGTCCGTGACCACCAAACCTGATTTCTGGTTCTCGTTGTCCTTGCTACGAACTTGAACAACATCGTCAGCTTTGAGATATCCTCGGCGTGCCCGCCGCGTCTCTTCGTGGGTTTCCACGGAAACTTCCAGCAGCCTGGACCCAGGTACCAGGTGCGACATGGTCGCCACCGGGGCCTCGTCCCTCATTCCCGTTACAAAGAGAACATCGATACCCGAAGCACCATGGACTGCACTCAGAAAGTGTTCCTCTAGGAGTCGGGGACGCTGATACACTTGGGCCTGGAAGTAAGACGTCAGAGCCGGCCGGTGTTGCTCCTTGTAGGCACGGTCCTGGAACAAACGGTCCAAGTTGGCACCGGTAGCTGACGCATATTCGCGTTTGGTCGCATCGCTGATGCTGACTGCTTGTGCCCGAAACTTGTTGTTATTGAAGAACTCAACCCAAAGGTCGGCGCAGTAGTCCTTGCCGGCGCCGTGTTCACCGGTGACAAGGACAATCAGTTTCGGTTCCATCGGCACTCCCGGGAGCGGGCAAGCATATGGTAACACACAGCGGGGATCCAAGGCGTGTTTAAGGCGGGCCAAGCGACCGAGATTCGAACCAAACGCCGTAGCCGCCAGCGCGGCGTCTCTCGGGTCCGGCCCAAGGTCGGCTCCGTAAGCCCCGTTGCTGACGGGCAAAAGCCTCCCGACAACCTCATAAACCCAGCGGACGGACGCCAGAGCAATTTCCGTTCCGTCCTGATCCCGAGGCCAGACGGCGGTTATCACACAAGCAAAATCCCAGTCTCGACAGCCAAAGGCCGTAGAGTCCGGGGGCGCGTCGTTGATTGCCCCGCCGCCGTGTAGTAAATGGAGATAGCAAAACGGAGTGGGACGTGTCTCGACGGCGGCCACGAGGAGACTTGCAACGTCGGCTTGTCCAATGTTTTGAAGGAACAAACTTCGCTTGAATGAGGATGTCTTGCCTCCGCCGTGCCCGCCGTGCATCCCCGACATGTACATCTCGCTTTCGAATGCACCGACGCTGTCGACGATGTCGGAACTTGACGGTGGCCCCAAAATCATGGCGGCAGGGGTAGGGAGAGGCGTGGATGTTTCGAACAGGGTCACCCCAAGGAATAACTGGCCATCGTTCGAATACAGATATGCGTCCGCAGAACAGTTCCGGGGCAATTCTCTCACGATCCATGTGTTAAAGGTGTCGAGTTTACGCCGCGCCTCAAGGTCATCATTGAGCGGCAAAATCCAGTTGCGAACGGAGTATGTTGGGGCTGGGTAAGCCTTGAACATGACACTGACCACAATCCCAAGGTTCGTGCCAGCGCCCCTGAGCCCCCATAACAGTTCTTCATCATCTAGGCACATGGCATTGGGCGGTCGATGCTGGTTAGGCACACAGCCAACGCTGAGCACCTCCCCGGACTTGACGCTGACGATGACAGCACCGACAATTGCATCACACCCCAGCCCGTATTGCCTTGCCAGGTGCCCAATGCCGCCTTGTAGCCACAACCCCGCGCCCACGCTTGGGCGAGCCCCCAAGGGGACCGTTAAACCTGCCGCCATGACTTCACGGACAATATCGCCGGTTTTGCAGCCAGTTTCGGCGTGGACCAGGGTCCCAAACTCGCCGTGTTCCCCGGCCGCAAGGATATGGACCCGATTAAAAGCGCCCATGTCGACAGCCACGACATTGGGCCAAACGCAATGGCCACTATGGCCCCCGCTGATGACGGTCAAACCAGTGTTGTGTTGTAACGCCCATCGGACGCACTCCTGGACGTGGCCGATCTCTGATGGCTTCATGATCGCCGCGGGACGGCGTAGACGCGCTTCCCTGTTCTTGACTGTGTTGCCGCCGCCGTTTACAAACGGCACCACAGCCGTCAGCATCGGCAACGCGGTTGCATGCCGGCTAAAGGTTGCCATAACGTCGGGAGCGGCGAGCAGGATGTGGCCTGGGTCACCTGGCTCACGGCGGCCGAACGAGCGGCACACGTCGCGCCATTTGGATTTGACAGCATCGTCCTGGATAACCCCGCGATAAAAGCAGCAAAAGAGTCCAGTGCCGCATCGTTATGTGCAACGCGCACAACACCGTTAGGAAAATACTTGGTTTGATGGGGCACTAAGCCGTCCAGGTACAGGCCTTCACGATGGAAAACCACCACCAGTGCGTCTCGCGGTCGCTCCACAAGCATTTCAAGCGCCTGTTCGATGAATTTGCGCTTGGGCTTCATACCGTACATGCTGTGACAGAAGAGAATGACATCGAACTTTTCGCTGCAGTCTTGTATCTTGTCTTCTGTGGCGAAAGGTGCCCGATGGATGCGGGGCGGGCTTTGCAGACACGGCAGCGGAGACTCGGGGGTAGGCTGAAGCCTTTCTTCCAACGCTGTCGCAAACAAGGCGTTGGGTTCCCATGCGGTGTATTTCTTGATCTTCTCTCTCAGGGAATCAGGCAAGTAACCAAGAACGGTGTTTGGGCCCGGTCCAATTTCGAGGATGGAAATCTGGAGACGAGAGTCGAAGAGAGGAGAGAGCACTTGGGACAGCTCAGGAACGATGAAGTTCTCGTACGTAATCCATGCTAGGTCCTGAGTGAAGAGACCAAAGCCTGCGCTGTACTGTGTTTCAGACAGCGGATGCTGCGTAGAGGCTGCAGCTGCGGCTGCGGACTGTTGCTTGAGAGCACGCTTGAGGGAGTCGAGAGTAGCCATTTGAGTTTGTTGCGGTGCGTTGTAAGAAGATTGTTGGAATGCTCCGAGCGAAAAAGAAAATGGCTCGGGAACCATAATCATAATATGTCTTTGTGTCTGTTGATGACTGGTATCGTCGCTGCTCGTATTTGCGTCAAATTACGGGACACTGCTTAAGGGGTTGCCGACCGAGCCAGTCATCTGGGTAGCACAATATACGTGGGCTGTTGGCCTCAGCACATTCAAGATTAACTTATTGGATGATGCGATCTGTGTTGAGGGCCATGTTGAGGCCCACAGAGTCATTTTGTTTGCTGTTTCATCTCCGACGGGATGCTGCCTCCCGGCAGTCTTTGCTGGCAGCCGCCCACAGCGGTACACTTCAGGCGACGCCGCGTTTCTCTTTCGAGAGAAGCGGCCCGGCGACAAAAGCCACCGGTTTAGCTGCCTTGACTTGAGACAGGTTCGACACCAAAAGCACCTACAGCCGGAAGATTGGTCAGACGAAGGGCACCGCCAGAAATCACAGTACGGTGACGTCCAGAATCAAGGACGAAAATGACGAAGCGGAAGTTCAAAGTGCAAATGGATGGCGCTTACGGCAACGGCATACGAATGAAGCGGCGACATCGCAAGGAGAAGACTTCCAAGGAGCCCGAGGATGGGCCAAACTCATCGCAGCCAAGCAAGGTACTAAGACCAGGTGGAGAGGAGATGAGCGCACCCATCCCGGTGATAGACCCTAATGGTCTCAGCCGACCAGGTACGTCCTAGACTCCTAGTGCAAGTTCCCATTTCCCCTGAACAGCAGTCTAACTCTCTCGTTAGGCATCGGCACTCGAACCAGGATTGAAGAGTCTCCCGAGCAAAGCGTAAAGCGCCTCGGCAAGCTGGGAGATGCCGTGAGAACCATGCTCGAATGTATTGGCGAAAATCCCGACCGGCCAGGTGTCCTCAACACACCCGAACGATACGCGAAGGCGATGATGTTCTTGACGCAGGGCTATGGTCAGAACATCCATGAGATTGTCAACAACGCCATCTTCCATGAAGGTCACCACGAGATGGTGATTGTCAAGGACATCGACATCTTCAGCATTTGCGAGCACCACATGCTCCCATTCATCGGGAAGATGCACATTGCTTACATTCCTTACCACTCGGTCATTGGTATCTCCAAGCTACCCCGGATCGCCGAGATGTTTAGCCGGCGTTTGCAGATCCAAGAGAGACTAACCAAGGATGTTGCAAACACTATCATGGAGGTGCTTCAACCCCAAGGTGTAGCAGTGGTTATGGAAGCGAGTCATTTATGCATGGTGATGCGGGGTGTTGGGAAATCAACCGCAACGACGATAACGAGCTGCATGCTGGGTTGTTTTGAGGCGCAGGAGAAGACAAGGAAAGAGTTCCTAAGCTTGGTGGGGGTTAACAGACCGTGATGAAACTAGATCTGATATGGTCGGCGACTAGAAATCTACTGTGTAGCATGCTTTCAATGAGTCCATTTGGCTCCCCACACGGCGGGCCTTGTCTTGGTTAAGTGCGAAGCAAATTCCGCTCCCGGAGCGGCGTGGCCCCTGGCGTACTGTAACGGTCTGCCCACTTTGGGCAGATTTTCTCGCTTGTATTCGTGCTCAACATCCCTAATCCTGGCTGCTTCCAAACCCCACCCATTCCGAGCATAAAGGTTGTGGATGAGGAATAGATGCGAGCTCTTAATTGTACAATCCACAATGGACATGGCCAAGTTCCTTCCTTGATCTGTGCATCCCGGTGGTTCCTGTGCTTGCTGTGTTCGCTGTCCCCGTTTCCGCTCCGCTCCGTCGCGCCACGCCACCCACGAGACGAGTGGCTGGACCTGGAGCTTTTGGTCCGGCTTGCCCCGCGCTAGCTTTGAAACGGCAAAGCTTGGTGTCGCATGACAGGAGGAGCCCCGCAAATCGGTTTGCAGCAATAGGCCAGGGATAAGCTCCCCGACGGGAACTTGGTGGTGTGGGAGAAATCATCGATTGCAGATGTTCGGCTGAGGGGTCTGGAGGTTGTCGCGGGTTCCATTGCCCATTCATTTTCGTCCACAGGGCCACTTATGTACCCCACAAACAATAAGGCAAGAAACGTTATCGCGCAGATCTAGGACATTCGCCGGAGCAGTGACGTACACGGTGCATCGATGATCACGCACTGGACCGCACCGGAAAGACTACAGTTACCGCGGTAGAGTACAACTGCAGAGAGGAGTCACACCCGACATACGCGCATCTGCCCACGGCTTGCTGGAAACGCCCTGAGTAGCGAAAGCTTGCTCGAAGAGTGGCCATGCAACCCGAAACTAGCTCGACTCAGCCTGCCGGACGTGACGTCGGCCTCATCTTCGACCTCGCTCCGCTCGCCCTCCTCATCCTCTCGCCCACATGGCGCATCGAAAGGGCGTCAGCTCGCTTCCTCTCCGACTGGCACGTGTCTACCAACGACTGCATTGGCCAGTCTCTACTCCCCTTTCTCGAGAAGCAGCTCCGCCCGTTACGGCCCACGCATCTTGCTCACGTCACCGCCTTCATTGACGATGCTATCGCCGCCCGTGCCGAGCGTACCACTAACCCCTTCAATACATCCCACAACGTCTCCTGGCACGCCCGCGTGGTGCCCGTCTTTAGCGACCATGAGCTGCTGTCAATATTTCTTGAGTGGCACCAAGGCCCCCTGACAGTGACCGAGGACGACCTGGTCAAACCAGGCTTCTTGACCGACGAGGCCTTCCGCATCCTAGTGGATGGTGTCAAGGACTACGCCATCTTCCTCCTGGACACAAAGGGCTACATTGCGACCTGGAACCAGGGGGCCCAGTTACTCAAGGGATACGAGCGCGATGAAATCATCGGCAAACATTTTTCCATCTTTTACAGCAAGGGGGACATCGACATTAAAAAGCCCGAAATGGAACTCGAGATCTGCATGCGAGAGGGCCGCGTCGAGGACGAGGGGTGGCGGTATAGGAAGGACGGCAGCCGCTTCTGGGCTAACGTCATCATCACGGCCGTCTACAAGAATGGCGTCCACGTCGGCTTCGGCAAGGTCACGCGCGATCTGTCGGAGCGCAAATCGGCCGAGTCCCGCCTTATTGCCGCCTACGAGGAGAGCGAGAAGCTCAAGTCGGACTTCCTCGCTAACATGAGCCACGAGATCCGGACTCCCATGCACGGCATGCTGTCGGCCTGCACTCTGCTGCTCGATACGCCGCTCTCAACCAGACAGCGCGACATTGTTGGCATTATGGACGAGTCTGGAGAGGTCCTGCTGCAGATCATCAACGACATCCTGGACTACTCAAAACTAGCTTCCGGTACCTTTTCAATACATTCCGACATCGTCGGGGTAACGAGCATCATCACGTCGGTCGTTCGCGGCGCGCAGACCACGCTGCCGCCTTCGGTTCTTTTTGAAGTATTCCTGGCACCCGACCTTCCCAAGTCTGTACAGGGCGACCCGTTGCGATATCGCCAGATCCTGCAGAACATCGTAGGAAATGCCGCCAAATTCACGGAAAAGGGCAGCATCCGAGTTAAGGCGTCGGTGCAGAGCGAGGACGTGGATAGCTATACCGTGCTTACCGAGGTTACTGATACAGGCATTGGCGTCCCGAAAGAGGGCGCCCCCAGCCTTTTCACGCCCTTTATGCAGTTCGACACGACGACCACCAAGCAATACAAGGGCACCGGGCTAGGGTTGTCGATCGCGAAATCGCTTACCGAGTTGATGGGCGGTAGAATCGGCTACCGACCGAACCCGGATGGCCACGGGAGCGTCTTTTGGTTCACCGCACGTTTCAAAAAGATCAAGAGTTTGGAGAAGATGCATGATTGGAAGAACCCCATCACCGTAACCGAAAGAGTTGCAACACCAGTTCCAAGTTCCGACTTGGAAGAGTTGCAGAAGGAGCTCAAGATAGTCTCCTCTATCAAAAACCTACTGGTAGTGGAAGACAACCTGATCAATCAGAAGGTTATGCTGGGCATGTTGCGGTCTATCGGCTTTAAAAACGTCGGCCTAGCGTCCAACGGTGCAGAGGCCGTCAAAATTGTGCGCGGCAAGCCGGCCGCATACGATGCCGTGCTCATGGACATCAATATGCCCATCATGGACGGCTTCGCAGCGACCAGAGACATCCGAGCCGCCGGCATCTACGTCCCCATCGTCGCCATGACGGCCTATGCATTAAAGGGCGACAAGGAGCGCTGCCTTGAGAGCGGAATGAACGACTATATTGCCAAACCCGTTAATAAGGAGCGCCTGATCAAAGTCCTTGGGAAATGGTTGCTGAGGATGGTGGATTATCGAAAGAACTTCGAGGAGCGTCTCGCTGCAACGAGGCGAGACGGGGGTGCGGGCCTACTTGCCACCACGCCTGTCGCGACACCTGCCGCCACGCCCTCCGAGGAGCCGGGGTATTTTCCAGTCCAAACCGCCGACGGGGCCGCAGCTCCAGAGGCAGGTAACGGGGCCGCTCTAGCCCTTCCAGTCATGACAAAGTAACTCCGATCGGATATAGTCAAGCTTTGCTAGGGACTCTGTATCTCTAAGCGAAGTCGATTGTAGGCTTGGTGGTTGGGAAATTCCTGCTGGTATAGCATTTTTACACCCAGGGAGTAAGATTGATGTGTTTGGATGGAGTTTAAGCAATGAATCGATACCAAATTCATCGTGCTGCCACTCTACTTGGAGGGAGTCAGCATCTAAAGGGCCAGTTATAGGAGCATGGTTTTACCTAACATGCTTTTTTATATAATCCATCAATGATTGCATTCCTCAGGAAATGGAGCAGTTTATGACATAACGTGTGGTTTTCCATTCTAAGAGTCGAGCAAGCGGGTTGAAAGATAATAGAAGCTGAAAGTGTAGTTTCATTCTACTTCATTCTATGAAATTAGGGCATAGCGGAGTATGAATTATAATAATATGGATCGATAACACGAAGGCTTTCAGAACCAAGGACTTGACGCCAGCAGTCTTAGCCTCCGTCTCGCGTAAATACACCGATGCGTCGCCAAGGCCACCGCAGAAACCTTTTTGGAGCTCAGAGACAACCGAAGGAACCGGTGTGCCCGAAATCAGGTAATCGCACCCATTGATGCGCCTCCACCTACGGAAGCCGATAGGGAAGAAACGAACATAACCATTTGAGGATTAGCGCACTCGTTGCGTTAACGCCCGGTGCACTGTATCATACAATGCTTTACGGGCATTTCGCTTCCGGTTAATGCAAGTTTTCAGTAATAGAGAGCATTGCATTTAACCTCTACTTTAGCCACACAGCACAGCCATACCCACAAGCCATGCATTCTGGGAGAGGCCCTCGACGAATTTTTTTTTGACTCGCCTTTACATATGTAGGGAATACCAGGTATCGCGATAGCGTTAGAAGCACAGGGCAAATCCCTTCTTGTTGCACTGCAGGGAGCTCCTGATAGTGGGAAAACGTGAGGTAAAAGTGCCATAATTATGAACAAAGGAGAGGAGCTCTCAGGAGCGGACTAAATACAAAAGAAAACCCCTTTTCCTGCATGCCAACCTTTCAGGGTGAATGCCAAGCTCTTAAGAGCTTACCGAGAGATGCCTATCCTGCGACACTTCTCTCTGGAGGGACGTGCTACATTCGTGGTTCAATTAGATCATGTTCTTCTAACTACCTAGAAATGAGGGGGGCGCAGATTTTGCAGCCGGGGTTGTCGTCCCCGAGGTCTAGGACCACGTGACGACTGCCCCAGCGGTGGATCCCCCTCTGCCCTCCGTCACGTCGTGAACTAGACGGACAATAGTTAAGCATTAAGGGCCTGGACGCTCTGCGTTGTCGCGAATTTCACGGGAAGTTAAACTTTTGAAAAAGTCGAGCGGCACTGCCGAAGGACGGCGAAATGGCGGGGTCGGCGCAGGACCAGATCGTGGTCGAGGTGGCGGACCAACCATCCCCGCTGAAGCGACCGAGCCGCGCCCCGAAACCGAGTGCGAAAGTTCGCGAAGCAATGCAATCGATCGAAGACGCAACCACCGCGTCGAGAAGGACTACGAGCGATGCTACGCGGACCGCCGCTTCGAGAGGAACGCGCGCGCTAGGAGGCGGGAATGCGACCAACAGCGAAGTTGGGACCGGGAAGACAGCGCTACAAACACTCCTAGAGGTGCTCAATGCACAGCGAAACGAGATGCTCGATACAATCATTGAACTACGCGACGTGGTCAGCAAGCAGCAGAACACGATTCAAGAGTTGCACCATCAGCTCCAGGAATACCAACGTCAAATGGAATGCGCCCTAGCGAACACAAAGGCACAGCTATCAGAGGAGCTGAGGCAAGCTCGAGACCAGATCGACGTCCTTATACGCAACCCGGTATTCACGGCCTCGTCCCAGCCAAGCGCAAGAGCATCGTACGCCGAAGTTGCTCGCACCCCACCATCAAGCCAACCAAGCGGGGTGCGCACCCTCTCCTCGTCGAACACGACACCCTCATCCTTTACCGACACGCTGTTCTGCACCATCGACACATCCAGAGTGGAGGAAAACGAAAAGAACAAAGTCCAGGTGGCGGATGTCAGAAAAGCAATCGAGGCGGAGGTCCGGACACTGGAGAACATGGGAGATTGGCGCTGCGCTGCGGTTGTAAAGGAGGCCCGGAACCCGGATCGGGTCAAGGTGGTTTGTAGAGACGAAAACGAGACCAGGATTGTCAAGGATGCAGCACAAAAGATCACTGTCCCGGGCGTACGGGTGCTGAGGGATCAGCTCTACCCAGTGAGGATCGACAATGCCAACCGCACAGCGGTCCTCGACGCCGAGGGGAACGTTTTGCCAGGGGCGATGGAAGCCCTTGGTACAGAGAACGACGTCAACATTGCCAAGATCGCCTGGCTCAGCAGGAAGGATACAGGCAAGGCCTACGGCTCTATGGTCGTCTACGTGACGAAGGGCAGCGAAGCGAGGCGACTTCTAGACGGGCGTTACTTCCATCTGGCCGGAGAATCCGCTTACACGACCGTGTTCGCGCCCCGGGAAGGCCCAACCCAGTGCTACAGATGCCAGGAAATCGGCCATAAGGCCTTCGCCTGCAAAAAGCCGCAAAGATGCGGAAGGTGTGAGGAACAGGGTCACCACCACAAGACGTGTCAGTCCGTGGTCCTGAAGTGCGTGCTATGCAGAGGACCACACGAGTCATTTAGCAAGAACTGTCGGGTACGCTGGTTGAACAATGGGGCCCAAGACGCTTAAGATCCTTCAGCTCAACGTCCGCAAACGAAGAGAAGTGCAGCAGAGTCTGCTAAACGACGAGGGACTCAAGGACTTCGCAGTGCTGGCCATCTCCGAACCATATGCCAGGCTGATCGAAGGCTCGGTGACGACGGTCCCAATGAGTCATCACAACTGGACGAAGCTGATACCAACGACAAGACGAGAAGCCACGTGGCCAATTCGGAGCATGCTATGGGTACGAAGCGATATAGAGGTCGAGCAGATTCCAGTGCCGTCGGCAGACCTCACCGCAGCACGCATCCGGCTCCCAGACCGGGCAGTGCTGATGGTGTCAGTGTATGTGGAGGGTGGTAGTGACGAAGCACTGGAAGATGCAATGAGGGAGATTGACCTAATGATTAAGAGGTTTCGAAACGGAACAGGGACGAGAACGGATATCATACTGGCGGGCGATTTCAACCGCCACGGCCAGCTTTGGGGAGGGGACGATGTCTCACCACGGAGACAAGGCGAGGGAGACCGCATCATCAACCTCATGGACGAACACTCCCTCTGCAGCCTCCTCCCAAGAGGCACGAAGACGTGGCAGTCAGGCGACATTGAGAGCACAATCGACCTGGTACTGGCCTCTGCAGAACTAGCAGACCAACTACTCAGATGCACGATTCACCCCTGCGACCATGGCTCAGACCACAGAGCAATCGAGACAGCCTTTGACACCACGGTGGAGGACCGTCCCAGTGAGACGAGGTTCCTCTTCAAGAACGCGCCCTGGGCGGAAATTAGGACTAGGGTGGCAGCAAACCTCGAACGCATCCCCTGGGACGGCAATGTCCAGCAGCAGACGGACAGGCTCATGGCAGCGGCAACCGAGGCGGTCTACGGCCTGACACCTAAAGCCAAACCCTCACCATACGCCAAGCGGTGGTGGACAACGGACCTGACACGGCTTCGCCAGACATACACGTTTTGGAGAAACCAGGCGAGATCTCGACGTAGGATTGGGCAAACAGCACCAGAGCTCGAACAACGAGCCAGGATGACAGCCAAAGAGTACCACGACGCCATCCGCAGACCGCATTGAATGTAACTTTCGAGGCGCGTCTTTCCCCTCCAGAGAAATTCGAAGACACGAACTCCCACGTACACTCTGTGCTGGTTGAAAGGTAAAGTGACATACTGAGAGCCTTGGACCGGCCTATCCGGCTTAAAACCTGGGTTGAAGGCCATGTCAATTTCCACGGTTGTGGCTCAACGTATGCAGACATCGCCCGACGGACCCCTCTGGTCAGCATTCCCACCCCGCCCACCTCCACCAGTCGGCCGGCGACACCGGAACCGGCGTTCTGCACGGTGGACATATCAAGGGTTCGGAGGATCACGCCAGTGAAACCACCGCAAGCTCATTGAGCATGAGATGCGTGTGCCTGGCGACCAACCCAGCTGGCGCTGTGTTGCCGTCACAAGAGATAGAGGAAGCACCAACCGTCTTAGGGTCATCTGTAGGAACGAAGGGGAATTGAAGAAGATCAATGACATCGTCGAAGCAAAGAAAACGGGGGGTGCGAGAGTCCTTCAAGATCAGCTGTACCCGATCAAAGTCGACAATGTCAACCGTACGGCTGTCCTCGACCGCGAGAGCAAGGGCCAGGAAAACGATGTGCAGATTGCCAAGATAGTTTGGCTGGGCCGAAAGGACACTGCAAAAGCGTATGGATCCATGGTAGTGTATCTCACGAAACTCGGCGACGCCAAGAGGCTCCTCAATGGAGGCTTCTTCTACGCCGGAGGAGAATCAGGATATACGGGGACGTTCGAACGTCGGATGCGGCCGGACCAGTGTTACAACTGCCAGCAGATCGGCCAAAGCGTTCCAGTGCAGAAACCGTCAAGTGTGCGCCAACAAGTGTGGCAAGGACGGTCACCACCATCGCAGCTGCAGCGGGCGACCACAGGAAACTACAAAAGAACCCTGTCAACGTATACCCGAGGCTGTAGCTCTATCCACCCACAGCGTAGGAGGCTTTGTCTCGGGGAGGGCGGGATGATTTTGCAAAGTTTCCGATAGCAGGTGGTGCTCGGGGCAAACCATCCGAATCAGGCAATCTTCCGTGCCTCATTACGGGCGAGGTGGCCGAGGGCAAGGCGGTGGACTTTATGCTGGCGCCCAACCTATGCTCGGATGTAAAGCAAGGCCCTGGAGCAACGAGGGCCAGCACCGCCGAATGGCCCGACGTAGAGCGGGTCAACCTTCAGCAAAACATCGGTCGTTGTCGGCGGCGGCGGCGTTGCGACACTGACGACGAGGAGGACTGTTCTCCTGTCGTGGGAAGCGACGCCGAGCAAGGCAAGGATGAGGATGCCGTTCAGCCGCCCCGAGCGAAGCGCCGCAGGGTAAACACTTCGGCCTCTACAACCCGCAGAACAGCGCCCATGCGGCAGGCACGTCTGCGTTGCACCAACTCCTCTTCACTACAGGCTCAACGATTACCACCAACCCAAGGTCCAAAACGCCGCCAAAGTCAGCGGAACATTTCCAAGCCGCAACCTGCAAGGGGTTCCGCTTTGGAAGAGGAGATACTCGGGACCGCTTGCGCAAGCTTCGAGGAATGGCCACTTGAAGCGGTCCTCAAGCGCGTTTGGGTGGACGGGGTAGCGACGTTTCAGGTGGAGTTCACATGGAATCCTTGTACAAATCATGGACAAAATGACGGTGCACCGGAAAGATCGCGACGTAGGTCACCAGTAGGGAGGATTTCCTCGACGGCGCGCTCTCTCCCTTCAAGAGTTGCCTCCACGACTGAGGAGACTCGAGTCGACGAGTATTTTAAGGTCGAGGACATTCGGGACTGGCGACAGGGAGAAGAGGGGCAGGAGTATCTCGTCAAGTGGGCAGGGTATGGGAACAAACACAATACTTGGGAACCCGCTGCGCATTTCGAGGAATGTCCCGAGGTGCTGGAGGAGTTCCACCAGAGGGCGGGATTGTGACCACTAGAAGCTGGATGATGGCGGCCTGGAACTGCTCGTGATGGGAAATGGTTGGCGATGTCGGCGAGGAAAAGTGGGAGTAGAGGGATTTTGTGGCAACAGTAAGCTGATTGACGTGGAAAGGTGGAGAGGGAGACATGGGAGCCAAGCGTTCGCAGCCACCGGCATGGAAGGGGCATGAGGCAGAAGGGGTTCAAACAGCTTAACTGGTTCAGGAAGTTGACTCTGCTGATAGTGGGTATGCATCCATAACCAGCTTGCGCGAGGGGTGCCATCAGGCCACCCCCGCCTTCAACGCAGACTAGCCTGTCGAGCAACCAAGGCCACAATGTTGTGGACCGCGGCGCGGCGCCCACCAGGGCTCTGGAGATCGAACCACTCCGTCGCCCACAGTTCCAAGATATCGTCCATCTCTTCTTCGCTCTCGTCCATGGTGGTCAGGGCCGCGATGTATGAGTCGGAGATCTTGAATTGCAAGAAGCGCATGTATCGCCGCACGGCTGCAATGACAAAGACACTGGTAGGAAGAGACACGGTCAGTCATGCATATCCCGAAGACGCAAATAGTTTCTTAGTTGGGGGATGGGGGGGGTCGCACTTCTCGTCAATGGGGACAGCGCCCTCCGTCTGCTTCCTCTCGAGGCGGAACGCAAGAGCTTCGCATGTCATTTGACCGAGGAGCTGGTCCGTAAACGCCGGTCGCCCATCCTTGATGACGGCGAACCGTTTCTTGGCTTCGAGGAGGGCTGGGCGGTGCCCGGTAAGGTTGTACCTGCCATTGCGAAGCCGATGCAGGACCAGCTCCCCATCCGCTGTGGCTCCGATCGCCACGTCATAGGCGGTTTTGCCGACAAACCGGCGCGATCCGTCTGAGACCTCGACCAAGTTCGTGGGCTTATAGTGCTGCGTCTCGTGTTGGGGCGGGCAAGACTGGAGAAGGTGGCGGAGGAATGCAGACGCAATCCGGACAGTAGCGTGCTCCGGAACGTCGGCCGCGGCGCGATCTTGGCTAACATAGCCGGGGTCGGAGCCCTGGGACGCCTGCAGAGAGCCGCCCTCGCGCGACGGGCTGGAGGAGCCGACCCGCATTGTCGTGCTGTTGCGGTAGACTGGATTCACTACTTGTGTCCGAACTCGCTTGTGTGGCTGGGAGGAATCGGACCCTGGGCTGTACGGGCGTTTGTCGCCTTCGTCGGCGTCCTCGTTCAAGTCACCGCCCTCGATATCGAGACCTTCAACGTCACCGAACTGGGCAAGGGCGGCCCAAAAGGACGCGAGACTTGCGCCGTACTGGTGGACAAGCTCTGTCTCGGTCAGTGTGTCGTCGAGGTTGGCCTCGCTGGGCCCCTCCAAGAGACCTCGGATGAGTGGTTGGCTGCAGGCGACTTCGGCTTCACCAAAATGCTCCCGCAGATCGGGCAGGACGTGGCCTGGCTCACTCTCAGACCGGACGGTGGCGCTGCGAACCACGAGACGGGCGGCGCGGAGCTGGTCAGTCGACCAGCTGCTGGCCGCAGGCAAGGTTGCCACCCTGTTGATGTGTTCTGACGGCGGCACTGGCCACCGTGACAAGACAGAACGGTCGGTGACGGTGTCGAAGTAGGGCATCTTGGGGTAGGGTGGGTAAAATGAAGACGCTCGCGTAATGAACTGAGGCCAAGGATTGTTGCCCCGGCCGGTCCAGAGTTTTGAGAAGAAAGACTCTTTATGCCCGTGAGTTTCAGCATGAACATTATTTAGACAGCGCGGTCGGTCAGAGTTGAGCAAGATGCCGCACCACTGGCCAAGCAGCGCAGGTCGGGTAGGAGTTGTTCTATCCAATCGAGTTGCGGGGCAGCCACGCAGGCGCTTGCTGGGCGGGGAATTGCCAGCTTCCTGAGGTTGTTCAGAGGGAATGGGTGGGCTGTTCATGAAACAGGAACGTTCCACCCAATGCAGTTACGAGGCTATGCCGTGGGCGCCTACCTGAACGAGGAACTGCCGCTTCATCACGGGGCTGTCCCTGAGCTTGTTCCAGAGCTTATCGTCAAGGTTATCTGTATCACAATTCTCACCTTTGGGAACTTTTACAAGAACAAGATCAATCTCGACGGCCTTCTGAGCCTTGCCGTTGCCAGCGCTCGAGTAGGTTGGTTGGGGCAGCACGACGGTCCAAAGGACGTACCAAGAAGCGCCCTCTTTTGATGGGGATAAAGTACAGCTATGTTCTCTTGAGAGTTGGCGTACGCTCATCCGAAGCAACGTCCCTTTTCCGCTTCTTTCCCGCCTTAACCGAGGACTCACCATGATTCCTGATATGCGCCTTTCCGTAGCCATTCAGCCTCAGTGCCTGGCAGACCCGCTGCGACAAGGTCTGGAAAGGCTCGGCTGGAATGTGCCAGTGGTCTATGTCGAGGCTCGAGCCAACCGCGGGTTCCTGACTTGGGAAATCCAACTTGTCAAGAAAGGAAGCTTGCACATGGGCTACGTAGAGATTTATTGGCTTTGGCCGTCCCTGCCCAGTGAGCAGAATGCGAACCTGGAAGACAACCCCAAGGTTGGTCAGTGGCTTTGACTCGAAAAAGTGAAGGGAAGAAACCCACGGTGAAGCTGGAGTCGGGAGGCAGTGGTTGTGCTACATGCCGGGCGGTCTTTTTGCGCGAGGGCGATGACAAGAGCAACCAAGAATGGATCTTTTTGAGGATCCTTGGGGGTATGGAGCTTTACTAGGGTGTGAGAACGGCGTAATCCTTCCCAATCCGTGTGGCAAAGGTTCCCCGGTGGCCTGAAGTGGAGCTTTCTCTCCAGCATGGTTTCGTTAAAGTCGAGGCACGCCAAGGTGAAGGTTTCGGGGGCGGGCCGCCCCATTGAAACTGACACATAGCAGATCCTAACACAGGCACGCGAGCGTCGATCGAAGTGAAAACTAACGGGCTGGCTAAGTCATCAAAGCGGGGTCAGTACACGGAGGTTGGTTGGGAAGAGTGCGAGAGCGGTTGACGTTGGGCGGACATACTCCATCTGAAGCAAGATGTGACGAGCGTCAAGCGGCGCGAGGAGTTGCGCGACGGTGTCAGCCAATCTTTCTGGGTCCAATTGGCCATTTAGTCGTTTGGCGAGAAGGCCCGCGAGGCGATCTGATTTGGACGACGCGGCCCCGGTGTTCTCCTCGGCGGCAGCGCTATGGGCCTCGTCATGGTGCGAATGGATGCGACAGCCGAGGAGGGCCGGCTGCTGGTCAGTCCAGCGCAGCGGATGAACCAGCAATCGTTCTCGGGGATGGAGCGCGAGGAGTCGGTTGATTGACAGCGGTGGTGGGAGTAGCGGTGGGGGTGGTGGGGTGGGCGTGCTCGAGCCATTTTGGCGGTCGTCGCCTTGGTGTTCGCCGGAAATGGCCATCTTGCAACACGAGTCGCAGGGTAGATAGATGGTAGGCACTGGGGTGCGGGCGCATCGGGTCCGGTTTACTTCTTGTTGAGAAGCCGGAGGCTCGATGAGGAAGCGGGGCAGACGTTTGTGGCAACGGGTCAAAATACACACGCGCCTGTCACCAGTTCACGTGACGCACGCGAGTGCTCGAATCTCTGCCAAGCGTTCCGCGCTCAGATCACGATAACGTTGACGAACTCAAGGCACCCGGCAACCTCAAGTTTGCAGACTTTGGCATCGCGAGCGAGACAGACAACCTCAAGACCATTTGCGGCACGAGCGCCCCAAGAAGCGGGCACGCCGTAGTACGCCTCGACGAACGGCTGGGCCTTCCGCGCAGGGCTCGATACCTTCAGGATCTGCTGCACCTCTGCCGGCCTCCGCTGAAGAATTCTGGTCCTGGAGTGACGACATAGGGGAGTATGTAGGGTGCTTGCGAGCCGTAAAGTAATCGCTCGCTCAGAGTGAGCCGTTGAAAGTCAGCTTAGTTCATTTAAGCTACTTATAGTTGCAAACGTTTCTATATTTGAACAGCTTAGTAGACGAGCCGTCAACCAACCGCTCGTATATAAAACGTTTCCCAAAGACACAGCCGCTCTCTGCGTTAAGCCATTATCGTACCACTAATTGTAAACTAACCATCAATGTCCAACTCATTGGTATCAAGCTGTATATGGGTGTGAGCCGCGTTTTTTGATAAGTGGCTTGTGACAATTGAGCCAGCAGTTACCGACTTATGAGCCATGAGCCGTTTAGTTCCATGAGCCGCTTGTCTCCATGAGCGGCTCCGAGCTCTGAGCCGACAGTGATCGGTTTGAGTCGTGAGCCGCTCTTGCTATAAGCGGTTGCGATAAGGTAAGCCGGTGGGGGACGGCCTTAGCGTCTATCCATGACGGGGATCGGCGTGGCGGCAACTCCTTCCTACTTTCGGTGCGTCGAATTGACTGTTGTGTGGTAAGTGATGCCCCCCTCTCCGAGCCAGCGATATCCCACTCAACCCCACTATACCGACCAATTTCCTCTCCCACTCTCTTGCGGTCTCGCCCACTTCAACATCCCTCCAGTCGTGGTCGTAGTCACTGCGTGGACACCAACGGGTATCAAAACCTGCCCATCGAGAGACGGATCGCATCTCACATCGCCGTGCCGAGCTTGGCGACAGTCACGATGCCCCGCGCACTCCAATACCGAACCAAACTGGCGATCATTCGGCGCCGTTTACAGAGGCGGGTCGACAAGCGACAGCGAGAGAGGTCTGAATCGCCCAACCAACCCGGTAACGATACCCCATCCCAGCGACCGCGTCACGCAGACCCGGTAGAGGTAGACGACGATGCTGCGTTCGCCGATATTCCCTCCGGTTCCGGAGATTTCGACCAAGGTAGCGACTTCGGCGACGATTGGGAACCGCAGGCTGTAACCGTAAGTTTACTCAGTACCTTTCGCCCTGATGACACAGAACTTACTGACACACTTTTCCCAGGACTTTGACGAGAACGAACTTGCCCATGCGCTAGTTGATGCTGCAATCGAAGAAGACCACGTCGTTTATCCCGACCCCGACCCCGACACTGGCGAATACCAGGTTGCCGACGATGCGCCACTGCAGTCGGAGTTACGGGCATTGGCCGAGTACCAATACATTGCTGATACCGTCGAGGATCAGGACGACGAGGTCGATGCCACAGATGCCGAGGATGTTGCCGACGAGATCGCCGTTGCTACGCCTTGGCAGGCGTATCACCAGTATGGCGAGGATATGACGGATCCTTTCGCGGCGTCGGAGTCGATCAAGCAACCCCGCAAGATCCATGGACTGTCTGACTTCGCCCTTGGCTGGGGCCTCTACTGCATCGTGAATGGCGTGTCACGAAAGCAGTATGCCACACAGCTAGAGCTCTTCAAATTGCTCGGTCGTGACGCCGACAAAGTTAACCGGCTACCCGACAGTCTCGATACGCTCAAGCGTCACGTCCGCGAATCGTTGCCGCACATCGATATGAGAACCGTCAAGGACCTGCCACTCAACCCCAAGAAGCTCTCCTCGTCACGCCAGGTGACCGCCATGACGACGGGTGAGAACCCTACACAGGACCTCTTCTTCCTAAACCCTGTAGATTTCCTCAGCCGTATCGAAGGTTCGCAACTGGCCAAGGGCATGCACTATGGTCTAGCCGACCTCGTCGATAGCCCTATCGAAGCCTGGCATTCCATGCAGTGGGCTGGTTCAGTGCGTACCACTAGCGGCGTCTTTGTCTGGTACCCGCCGCTTCCAGCCAGCCCAAAGGACCCGATCTTCCCCGGCGACATCGTCGACTTCGAGTGCACATTCCGCGACTGCAGGCACTGTCACAGTGCAGATGACACGTCAAAGCCTCACGTCGGCCAAGTTATGGCAGTATACCGCGACCGTCGCGACAGCACTCGAGACCTCGGTTTGATAGCCGCATCAAACAACAACGTCGACCAGGCTCAGCAGGGTGACGTTGTACTCGTTATCGCGCGGGTACTCCGTGGCCATGTTATCAAGAATATCGTTGCGAACCAGGCGATCGAGATTAAGACCAACCCAACACGCGACAACGTTACAGACAACGAATGGGTATTGAGCTATAGCCCGATGGAGCTCGTTCCATCGGCCAAGATTCGCGGTCGTCGCACCGATATCGGTTTCGATTATGCATTTGGTAGCCAGGTGGAGTTCGACGACGATCCACGCGAGCGCATCGGCATGCCACTCATCCGCCGCATCTTCATGAAGGAACAGTGTGCTTTTATGCCACCATGCTTGGTCCCACCTGTCCCCGGCGCTTGAGGTTATACAGTTCGGTCGAGAGGTGCTCATCAACAAGTTCGCTATTGGCCCTGAACAGGGTCAAGTTCGGTCCCTCCCATGCTTGGACTTCAATGACGGCTTCGGCTTGTACCGCACGATGACGAAGTCGATTATGGGTTGTTATCTGCAGATTGCAGCGATGCCGAGAAGCGAGCATACACGGCAGATCAACGTCCTGCCGGTTACCCTAGGTCCGCACGGCGCCAACTTCGACGATGTGATGAAGGCCCTCGCCCCACTCAAGGCCCTCGACCAGGGCATCACCGTTGCCATCAATGGTGTGGAGACCCTGTTGTGTGCCCCGATCATCGCCTTCACTGGCGATATGCCGCAGCAACAGGATAACTCGGGTTGTCTCAGTGTGGCGGCTAACCTGGGCTGCCGTAACTGTAGGATCCCTGTCGAGAAGCGCGATAAACTGGACTTCAACATACTCGACCAGACACGGGCCCATGTCGAGATGCTCCGACTACGTCGTGCAATGGACGACCTGCCTCAGAAGTACCGCAAGCAGGCATTTTCGACGAAGCACGGTATATCGCTTGACCGTCCTGCAGTTCAACAGGTTGCGCCAGCACTAGATCTCATCAGCGGTCGTCCCGGCGACGCAGCACATTCCGAGTTCAACGGTATCACGAAGATGACTCACCAGATCCTGATTGATGCTGCGTTGAAGCCTGATGCCGTCGTCGCATACTCGAAGATCCTCCGCCAGATGCCTTTCCCCCCTGGTTGGGCCCGAATCCAGTCCCCATATAACGTACTCAACTACAGTCTGCAGGAGCATGCGCGATGGTCGGTTCTGATGACCATCATCTCGCTATTGTGGTTGACGGAGGCAGATCTGAAGCGCCCTTTCGTTCAGGCAGTACGGGGTGTTTTCTCGCAAACCGAGCTCACCCGCGGGCAAGCCACCAACACTGATGTGGCTATAGCATCCAAGGTCGAGCACAAGAGCGCTGTCGAGATACTGACACTGGTGCTAGCGGCAATCGTCAAGACCAACGAGATCCTATCAGCACCTGAACTCGATGCGAACGACCGCGACCCTGCGACTATCATGGACACGATCCGAATTAGCCGCCGTATGTTCCAATTGATATGCGAGGCTGCGTCGCGCTCTACTAACCTTGCTACTGGCGCTGCCGCTGCTGCCGCTGCCCGGCGTCGTGGCTCACTTGCATCATCCCGCGCCGGATCCGTTGCCCCCTCCGCGCCTCGTCCCGCAGCTGGCAACACTATCGAGCCGGTCATCGAAGAGGACGAGGAAGCTGTCGACGATGATATCAACATCGGCCAGCTTACCGTCGCCCAGAAGGCCAGCAAATATCGACAGTGGGCGCAGCGTCCGAACGTACATGTTGGCCTGCACTATGTCGACGTGTTCCGTCAATATGGCTTGGTGTCGTTGATGATGGTTCTCCCTGGCGAGTTGAAACACAAGTAAGTGATAGTGCCCCCTGAAAAGTCTAATAGTGGGCCACAGGTCGATGAAGTACCTCCTTTCCGACCGACCCTTGCTCGAGTCTCCGACACCCACCCCCCGCACGCCAAGGAGAAGTACCATGGGAAGGAGTACCTCCCATACTCTCGTCGCGACAGGGCTGATACGTGACCAGGCTCTGGAAGAATATCGTGCTCACGATGAACCATCGTAACCCCGAGAAGGACTGCCTTGCGTACGAGAATATGCTGCAGACGGTTCGACTGACACTACTCGACGGCTTTCGCTATGACGACCCCGATATCACCACCGACATCAAGAATCTGGCATCGGCAGCCCCTTCTCTGTTCTCATCATTGCTACCGCGCGAAGGTCTCCAGAACGATGACGACGATTCTTCGATTTGGGACATCATTGTTGGTGACGACCTGCATCCCAATGCAAGTGTATTGGTCTTGGTGAAGGCTCGTGTATACCAGGACATGGGCTTTCCCGTTCGTGAGGGCGCATTGGTGCCAACCTTCCTTTGGATGCTTCGCGATGCATACCGGGTGGACTATGACAAGAACATTATTGTGACGACGAACTGGCATATCAGGTGGTGGAAGAAGGTTTCGTTTGGAGACGGACCCATCAGCACCAAACCCAAAGGTGTCCAGCGCTTGGTCTATCAGCGGGGCCAATTCGTGAAGTACCGCGACGGCAACGTCGGCAGACTTGAGCATATCATGACGCACGAAGCAGTGCATGGTGAGTCAGAACCTTCTGATCGACTCGTCATCATCCCATATGGAGCGGGGTATCCGACAAGCGTCCCGCCACCACTCTATCGATCAGCAAACTGCGCTTGACGAGACAACGGACCAACCACGCCCAGAGCGCTAACAAATATTCCTGTCAGGTTCTGGCCAGTTCTTTGTGTTCTTAGTCATCACGCCACTCGCCGACACCGGCAGCACCGAGCCCCTGACCGGACTTCCGATCTTGAAGATGGCCGCGTCTGGTGCCAACATTGCCATGGCGGCTTCGCTCGAGGACTGTCGACACCGACTTATCGGCCTGCCTGCTCTACGCCGCGATCGCCTTTATATGGTACCTTTCACGACTGGTCCGGGTCGCCGCCTGCTTACAGGCATCGGGAACACTGAGCTGGAGGCGGATACCGAGCTACTCTGGGTTAACTGGCGCGTGCAGTTCACTTGATGCGCAATGGACGGATGGATCGCGAGGAACGACAGGGCATGTAAAAGAGCACCTCATTTGAGTGTGCTGGCTCCCCGGGATATGCGACGTGTCGCGCGCGTCGCATGTCCTGGCGTGCCAGCAGAATTGACCAGTTGAGCCCTGCATAAGCGTGTATTTGAGTGGGTCAGAGTGGATCCGGCGGGCGTGGAGGGGCGCGATGCGAGCGAACCGGGTCGGCAACACCGCGAACCGCACACATTGAATAAGCGGCTAAACGTCGGAGCGGCTCACAACAACAAACGGCTCACAGTTTACAAGCCGTTGTGATAACGGCTCAGTTAACATTTAAACGACTCAGCAAAACTAGCGGCTCAATCGCAACAAGCGGTTGATTTACATGAACGACTCAATGGTGTTTCAGCGGCTTATTTAAGTAAACCAGTCACATAAAACGAGCGGGGTGATATTAGCTTATGATATTCAGCAGTTTAGACTAAGGAGCCGTCAACCAACGGTAAGTCAACGGTTCATGGAGGCCAGCATGCGACGGTAAGGGAGTGCCAGGTGTGGTACCATGTGAACGAGGGCGGGAATTGCCACCTGGTGTGATTGGGAGTAGTATTGGCATCATAGGTCTTTTTGTATCTATTGACTAGGGTGGGCTTCCCGGTGTAGCTTAAACTGTTCCTTTTCTCGATGGCGTCTTTGTAAATGCCCTGGCGGCTGTCTACATTGGGCTCCTGTTGGCTTCACCAGAACTCGTGAGCGGCTGAAATGATTCATTGGTACCAGTCCATGTGATGTCATGACACAGCACAACCACAAGAATAATGCCTTGCAAAGCACTATACACACGGAGAGACAACCAACTACAATGGAGATAAAGCGTCGTTGAAGTCAGCGCTTCCCCAGGCCGCGATCTTCGGTGGCGTCCGCTTTACGAGGAGACAAGAGCTGTGTGGATCCGCAGACGCGACAAGGCGCACACAGCAGGTGTTGCGGGGGAAAGCGGGGCTCCCACTAGGTGCGCGGGTCCGGCCCCCACTAGACGCACACATGGGCTCCCACTAGGCGCAGTAGTGTGCGTCTAGTTAGACGCACACTACTGTGCGCTTACGTAAACCCAAAACAGGCTTAACTAGATATATAATCCACGAAATGTATCTAACGCGGCATTGCCCCTCGCCAGAGTCAACACCAAAGTCAACACCAAAGTCAACACCAAAGTCCCAAGGCAAGAGGTAAGCGGTGCAGCGAGAAAAGAGGGAAGGAGTAGGGGGCTTGTACGAGTTAAAAGCAAAACGATTTGATCCGGATGTAGTTAGCGTGCTAAGGCCCTGTAGGCCCAGTGCCTCCGGGCGAAATACATCCATCCATCCATCCACCCATTTCCTTGCCACCACAGACAAGATACCGCCCACCCTGCCGCCATGGCCACCTTCCCAGACGACTGCCTCCCTCCAGTAAAGCGGTGATACACCTCAAAACCACACACACCACCAACGCTGGTCACGTGCCACGCTCGTTGTGATGTCAATGCAGCATGAGAGAGGAGATGGCTCAGGAAACAACTTTCGATGCCACGGATCCTACGATCGTGTTGTCGGTACGCCTTCGCGTGTGGCCCTCTGGCCAGTGGGTCGCGGTCACCGTGACCGCGGAAAGGAGTCACTTCTGCAAGTGTTGAAAGAAAAGAGTGAGAATTGTCTGCCCCCTTAACCCTTGAGAGGGCGGGAGCTGTCTCTCCTAAATACATGAGAAGTGCCAAGGTGGAAAAACGGAAAATAGATAACCCTACCACTCTGGCCACTGCAAGGCGTATACCCCAGTTCACCAGAGGGCATTTTCGAGACCCGTAAAGCCTTATTCGAATCCATCAATGCATACGCAAAGCCTCGAGGCTATGCTTTTACAACCCAGAGGTCAATACGCGGGCCTGGTGGCTTCTGGAGAGTCTTCTTTGCATGCGATCGAAGTCGCCGACTCCCTTCGTCGCCAGAGCGAGATCGCCAGAGGAAGACGACTACCCGTATGACGAATTGCCCCTTTTCGGTCCTCGCAAGAGAGTCTAGTGAAGGCTGGACTCTAAAACACCGTCAAGATCGTCGCTTTGCAACCCATAACCACGGACCAAGCTTACATCCAACTGCACTGTCACAGGACCACGGTAGGTCTGGGAAGATAACTACGTTGCTCTATGAGGAAGGGAAGAAACTATGGAGATGCAGAGCCTGAAGATGGGTATATCGGTCAGGCACGTGACTAGACACGTGACCTGTGGACCAACGGTTCAGTGCCGTGACAGTAGTCAAGGATTCCAGCGTGCTTCGCTTTCTCCTCATAGGCTTCGCTCCACTCATCCCAATCGCTAGGCTTGTTGAACTTGGTGTATTCGTGGTCGGAACCTGTGGGCATAATGGCGGTTGGAAAGGTCGAAATGGTGAAAATGGTAGGATCTGATTGGTCGAAAATCTCGAATAAAAGGGTCTGATGTCGTATCCGATGAACTTTTTGGTGTAACGCAACGGCTTATGATCGTTGTGCGGAATCTGACTGTTCGATGGGCAAAGTGTTAGCATTAAGCCACCCTGAGAGATCAGTTGCTGGTATCCACCAGAAGATTCCATGTGGCGAATCCAACACCTCCGGGCCCAACCAGCGACGAAGTTCCTCTTATCGTACTTTGCGTGCAAACCATATCTTGTGATTCGCCGCTCGGCTGGGAATGGTGATCGGCTCGCTGCCTTCCAATGTTGGTCGACTCTTAGAGGGTTTGGATCTCCATACCCACATTATTCTGTGGGCATTAAAAAAGAAAGAGGAGCTTACAAGGAGGCGAAGCCGCGGCTGTGGAGCCTGTCAGCTGTCTAGCCCTGCCGATGAATAACGCTGACGAGCTGCAGCGTATTTCCCATTTAGGCAATACTACGTACCTGCGAGACCCTGCGATCCCCGACGACGCGGATTATAAAAGTCGGAGACAACTAGCAAGAGAGATACCATTGTGGTTTCATCTTTACCAGACCACAGCATAACTTTACTCGAGGGATAGTTAAACAAAATGCCTTCTACAAAGTCCTTGCTCCTCGCTCTCGGCATTTCCGCCGTGCAGGCTGTCCCCAAGCCCCAGGGCGGCGAGGGCATTCAATGGGGGAAGTGTAACATTGAGACCAAAGGTCTGCCCGTCGAGTGCGCCACACTTCCCGTGCCGCTCGACTACTCCAACGACTCTTGCGGCGACACCCTCGACCTCGCCCTGATCCGATACCCGGCGCAGAATGGGCCTTCTCAGGGGACCATCATACTTAACTTTGGAGGCCCCGGCCAAGATGGATTAAACAATATGATCAGTTACGCACCAATACAAGGACCGTAAGTAAACTCTTATGCATCATTCCTGATCCCTCCCGCGCTAACAAAAGCTGGGTGACTAGAGCTACTGGTGGCCAATTCGACCTTGTTAGCTGGGATCCCCGCGGGACTGGCAAGACACTTCGGTTTGCCTGTTTCGATCCCGAAGAGATCGGCCTAACATTGGCGTATGAGCTTCCCGACGAGTCGCCCGAGGTCCGCCAGAGGGTATGGGACGAGGCCGGTTACATCGCAGGAAACTGCAGCGAGCGGCTCGGTGACACAGGCGACCTCGTAGGGATGGCGTTCACCGTAAGAGATATGTTCCAGATAGTCGACGCTCTCAACGAAGATGGAAAACTGCGATACTGGGGTGAGTGCGAATTTGGCTATGAGATAAGAGCGAGGGGGACTAACTAGTTACTAGGTATTTCCGGCGGCACTACGCTCGGTGCTACGGCCGCTGCTATGTTCCCCAATAGGATTGACAAAGTCGTTCTCGACGGCGTTATGAACGCACACGAATATTACCATAGCGTAGGGTACGAGAATCTCCAGCTTGCATTGATCCTACTTGTCCTAATACGTCGAATAGAGAGACGAACATCGTTATATCGGCGGATGATACCTTCCTAGGTTTCATCCGCGCCTGCTTCGATAATCCCAAGAAGTGTCCCCTCACTGCCGTCGCAGACTCTGCCGACACGGCCCTCGACGCTATCGTCAATACCTTTGAGAAGCTCAAGACAGAGCCGCTCCTCATCCCTGTAGAGAACGCCGATCCTATCCCCATCTCCTACTCCATCGCCAACTCCTTTACCCTCAGCACTCTTTACCGCCCCAACTCCTACCAGCTCCTCGCTGCCATTCTCACGGCCGTCATCCAGGAAGACACCGACGCGCTAGTAGAAGCTTTCTCAGGCGAGGGCGGTCCCAGAGCCGTCCCACAGGAGGCCCAAGCCGTTATGGGCATTCGCTGTGGGGACAAGATACCTCGCGAGGATGAGCTCTCGGATCTGAACGAGGTGGATAAAAAGTTCCGCGATACTAGCAAGTACTTCCCTGGTTTTGGGGTTGGCTACTACGTTTATGCCTGCGCGCAGTGGGGCTTCGTAGCCAAGGAGCGCTACGATGGTGATTTCCGCGTCCGCACATCGTCCCCGCTCTTGTTTATTGGGAATACCTACGACCCGGTTACGCCGCTCGCGTCAGCACAGAACATGAGTGTGGGCTTCGAAGGGTCCGTATTGCTACAGCAGGATGGATTCGGGCACACCTCCATCGCCCAGACATCCA
The DNA here is from genome assembly GCF_000143365.1 of Chaetomium globosum CBS 148.51. Classification (NCBI taxonomy): domain Eukaryota; kingdom Fungi; phylum Ascomycota; class Sordariomycetes; order Sordariales; family Chaetomiaceae; genus Chaetomium; species Chaetomium globosum. Next base: position 35,041 of record NT_165980.1, read on the forward strand.
ACTGTACGAACGAGGCTATCGCGAAGTATTTCGCTGATGGGACACTACCGAAGGAGGGTACTATCTGCGCGACGAACGACCCGCTCTTTGCGAACGACGAGGAGATTTAGGCCTAACAATAAGGCCTTTGTCGCGTCCAGAGGGACCAGAATTCAGGAGTGTGCTGTAAAGTAAGGTGGCAGGTGTAGAAGAGTTTCTAAATAAGCAGTGGACACAAAGGAGAGTAGAGTTCAATATATAGTTAGTGGGTATAACGTAAATTTATTATTATTATTCATACTCCGCTATGCCCTAGGGCGTGCCGGACCCTCAGCTATTTAGTGTACTGGAAAACCGTGCCCTCCTGGGCCGGGTGAAAAACCCATACCAACAGTCAAGGAACGATGCGTTCTGGTGAGTCTGCGTATACAAAGAGAGGAGGCCTCCTGGCCTCCGGACGGGGGCGTTTCAGGCCGCCGCTTCCAGCTCGAGCCTCCTGGCTAAGTTGTACATCGGCAGCTTCCCCGAGTCCATCAGCCAGTCGAGACTCTCCTCGCGAGCCGTGCAGTCGTGGGATTGATGCCGTGTAGAACAGAGTAAAAGTCCCGTCGTGTCCGAATTCCAGTTCTCTCGCATCTTCGAGTCAACGGTGGGGCCAAACACCACACTACCAGGTGTTCGGCAGTCTCTCGTCCCTCGCCACACTCGCAGGCAGGAGTCAGAACCTCCGGGACTCCCCGTGTAAACAAGAAGTCCCGTAAGCCTATTGCTCCCGTCCGGATTTGAATCAGCAGTGAGCTCTTCGCCTTGCTGAGACCGTCGTGCCTCCTTAGGGTTTCGTTCCGGAATAGCGTCTCCTGCTGATGGTCAAAGTCGTCCGCCGGCCTGGTGATTGCCCTGCCGTCCCGTTCCTTTAACCACCTCGCTTTCCAAGCCTCTTCTGCTACCCTGTTCGTATCAACGGTTCCCTTCGTCCAGCGCATGACCGTGCCCGCGGCTCTCTCCACCGCCGTAGGCCCTTGAGGTCCCAAGGTTCGCGGTCGGCCCCTGTTGCCCCTCCTCGAGCAAAGTCTCTGCTGTATCTTGCGGCAGGCGGTGAGGACAACGCTCGCCGCCGTCTTCTTGTCGCCTCGGCCGTCGTCCAGATCGGGTCGTTGGAGTCGGTTTTCGAAATCTGCAAGCCGTTTGTTTAGGTACAAGTCTAATGGTGGTACCTATGTCTCTGTCTCGAGGTTACGGATGGGGGTAGACTTAAAGGCTCCCGCCACAATCCGCAAGCTCTTGTTCTGGGCCTTCCCGAGGGAATGTAAATTTATTAGAATAACTACTTTATTTAAGGCACCGCAGCAGGTAATATCGCAGGTTCATAATGTAAACCTAACTGCTGAGGGTCTTGGGTACGAATAATATTTTACAGTATGTTGTAATTAGAATCTAGTTATTATGTATCTTCCTGAATGCCGAGTGAACACTGCCTAAGCTAGCAACCATAACACATCTGAGATCTTCCGCATTTTACAACTTCATTCGAAGGTATGAGCTAACATAGAGTACTTATTCAGAATACAAAACGGGTAGCAGGCCGTTGAAAATAAGGATTTCTGCCTATTTAGCGGAGTTATCAGTCTCGATAGAGGCCTCTCAATGGCTCAGGTAGTGCAACGACGCATTGTCTTCTACCCCCGGTATAGAATCATACTAGGAAGAGCGGCTCGGCGCACGCGGTCCTGGTGGTCGCTAGTGTCTGTAATGGCCCCCCTTGGAGCCATGGGAACTCCGAGATGGGAAGTGTTGTACTGCTATAGCGGCGGCCCATCCCTATAGGGGATAAGAACAGAGTTCACTCCCCCCTTAGACTATTGCTCTTGCGGGTCGATACGCCCCTTGTAATCAGTATCGCTAGTATTGCTAGGTCAATGTTGGTCATCCTATCCACCGCATGTTTGAGGCTGTACTAGTTATTCTCCTATATCTTTGAGATTTCGCAAGACACGATCACGTCCACTGTAGGCATACACGATGCCACGAGCGAGCCAAGTCCGGGGCTTTCCGAGTCTGCGGAGCAGTCGAGGAAGAGGGAAACATCAGTAAAGTAGTTAAAGACAATGCCACCACGTTCTCGTAGGGAAGATCCGGAAGATAGGTTACAGCTGGGACAGTAAATATCACCTTCGTGTTTCGCTCAGCCGCGTGATCCAAGAGCCGCAGTGCTAAGTCGACAGGTGGCTCGTTGACCACCAAGCTCCCCGCCATCGTAGCAAGCATGATTTGGCTACATCTCGCCTCGGCGGTTAACGAGGCGAGGAGTCGTTCTTGTGTGTCCAAGTTTAGTCCATGTAGCGCGCTGGCCCAACGGACCAGGTGTTCTTGTTGGACAACGACACGAGATGCGTTGGCGCGTGAGAATCCCAAGACTTAAATGTCGGCCTGAGGGTCCAGTCCAACAACACCGTACATGTCTTCTATAATGGGCCGCAAAGTGGATGCTGCGACATCGGTCAGAACGTGACCGGCGTCGACATGGAGACAGTGCTCGGGCGGTGCCTCGTAGAAAGCATAGCCACTAGTCTGGCTGGATCGAGCTAGAATGAGTGGACATTCGGAGGGACATCTGGCCTGCACGATGGATCGTTTGGAGGCATTGTATCGGGTATTTGCTGGTTCCATCGGCTGTAGTCGTGGGATTACGATACGGCCCCCTTCCTCGAATATCTCCTGCTCCATTGTGTAGAGAACTCCGCGAACAGAAGCTTCTTCCTGTGTGAATCGCAGACGGAGAAGTGTTTCTGCCACCAACCTTGCGTCTGGCTTCTGGGAAAAGTCAAGGTCGAGAAAGTGGATGCGGGTGCCGGGGGTTTCTATGGCTATCGACCGGCCAAGTCCCAGAGTCATGTTCATATATGGCTCGTCAGCACGAGAGCCCTGTGCCACCCATAGAATTGTCCGTTGATAGTCGACCATGTTCTGTATGGCTCGTAAGGATTCATCCGTGACATCAGAGAAGATGGGTCGGTCCAGTCCGGTCAGATTCAGTATCATGGCCGTGGCAGAGATGCTAGCATCAGTGAGTTCCTCCAAGGCTAAGAAGCGAGTGATCTGGAACTCAAAGTGCCGTTTCAGATCCATGATTGTGTCAATCAACAACACCGTCGTTAAGCTTTGCCCACCGATGATCACCAGGTCCCCATTGTCGGCCGAGACAGCGTTGGACTCGTGGGCGTGCATAAGCGGTTGCTGAATGACGCTTACGCGCCGGTCAACGGCCTGGGACGCGATGACGGATGCGGGCCGGGGCAGAATGTCGACTTCAGGTGTTATGGTGTCGATACCTGAAAACCCGGCTCCCAAGAGAAGCTGGTGCCATTTGGTCGAGGTCACACACGGAGAGTAGTGCCGGCCGTCATCTTGGCCAAGCCACCAACCCGACAAGCCACTCATGGTAAAGCCAGTGCGGACAACGTCTTTGCTGATGAGTTCTATAAGAAGGAGATAGCCACCGGGCTTGAGTAGCCGACGGGTCTCTTGTAGAGTCTTGTCGAGATTCTTGGTTGCGTGCAAGACCATCGAGCCGATGATGAGATCGTACGAGTGTTCTTGGTAACCTTGGTCGACTACGTCCTTCTCAATATCGAGGGTTTTGAACACCATCTTGTTGGTTACCTGAGGGAACAGCTCCTGTGCCTTCTCCATTAACGCGGCGGAAATGTCGGTAAATGTATACGAGGAAAACGCGCTTCCAATCATCTCCGCCATGATGGCCTTTGTTGCGCCACCAGTCCCAGCCCCAATCTCGAGGATATCCATGTGCGGGTAACGATGCACGATCTGTGCCACAGTGCGTGACAGAAACCCGGTGTATTCGCTAAAGGCCCAATGCTTCGACGTAGTATCGGTTCAGGAGATTATCCCGAAACATGTGCTCCTAAATTTGAGTTTGTTCCCGAACGACGGACTCGAGGTTCTCGCCGACTGTACACATGATCTTGATGTCAATGTTGGCAGGGTATTTGCCCACTATGGCCGAGATCTGATCCCAGGTATCACCAAGCCACTCCTTGCTGGTATATCGCTGCCGCCCCTCAGCCGTCTGGCGGAGCACGTGTTCGAACCAGTTAAACATGGCCTCGTGATGCCATTTCAAGCCGCGGCGCTGACTTGGTGGCGCATCGTGAACCAGTTTTTTCATGTAGTACAGGGAGAGCCGTTCCAGGTTTGTAACAAGCTCATAATCGGCCAGGGTAGCACGGCTGTTTGTTACTAGCACAGCATCGGGCATGCTCACCCCCCAGATATGCTCCATGAATAATGTTCTGTCCGCATCACTAGCCCGCTCAGTCAGAGGCGTCACCCGGAGGCCTTGTATTTGGATGAGGGGTGTTTTCCCGTCACGACCATAAACGTCAATATAACTTCCAATAACGTTCGTAGTCAGTGGGTTGTTTGTCAAGAAGGACTCAAGAGGAAGTTGGACCCCTTGGACTAAATCTTGTCTTCAGAGAGACGCATTGATCGAAAGACTGCCTAACCCTGTAGGTAGGTGTAGCTGGTCGAGGCTCTTGTCAACGGGATGGCAGTAGGTGAGGAAGCTTGCCTGTAAAGCCGCATCCAGCAGGGCCGGGTGCAGAAAAACCGCATCAGCAGCCGATGTATGACCGGGAACACCCACGTGCGCCGAACCGTAGTTGATCTTTCGCTTCAGGCATGACAGGCCGCGAAAATCGTCATAATATTTGTAGCCGAGCTCCTTCAGCGCGGAATAAAAATCCTCCTCCCGTACCTCGGCGACATCAGATGGTTCGGGAGTTCGCTGCGGCACTAGGCGATGGAGCGTATCCGCAGCCTGACCAGCGTCACTCTTGTACAACGCGACTGATAAGTGACCGGTTGCTAAGCGGGAGAGCAGATCAGCCTCAACACCGATGGTAGCGTGGAACGTGAAATCCGCTGTGATCTGGTGCGTCCCAGCGTTGCTCAAAGATCAGAATCTGATCTGATCATCAGATTGTAGATCAGATCTATCAATCCAGAGCAGTCCAGTCGATTCAGATCGGCCATTTCTTCAGATCAGTCGGATCAGATGAGGCACCTTACAAATCTGATAATCTGATTGTTATCTTTACCTTAGGTACTTTTGGCCCTTGGTCAAGGCGCCGAATCCCTTCATTTTGAGTGTTAATGGTGGAGAGGTGGATGAATAAGTCGGGTATTACTTTTCCGGACCAGAACACCCCCTGTCTCGAGCCAAATTGCGGATTCCGCGCGTCGCTCTGTCCACTGTTTGTACGCGCGTGTGTGTGCGTGTGTGTGACGACCACTGAGGCTGATCCAGTTAAAGTTAACCCAACTTCGCAATGTCGACTGCTGCACAGAGCAGCTACGCAGCCTCTGCTACAGACGATGCCAACAACGTTGCAGCAGTCTTCCTCCCCCACCCTCGATCTCGACTGCGCACCATCGCGAAGCAGTTCCGATGAAGAGGGTAACGGGGACGAGATTGACCGGTACTACAACATGAAGGTTGGGGGCAACGTCGATCCGGCTGAATGGTGGATCAGTAATAAGGCTCAGTTCCTAAAGCTGTCTCAGATGGCCCTTGACGTTCTCGCTATTCCGGCCATGGCAGCTGACTGCAAGAGGTCCTTTAGCATTGCCAAGCTTACTCTGAGCTCCCAGAGGCATGCAATGAAGTGGGAGACTATCGAGATGCTTCAGATGCTGAAGAACTGGCTTAGGAACGGCGATATCGTCATCGGAGGAGTCATGATGGGCAGCAGTCCGGGTTGGGGATCGATTAAGGGGCAGCAGGGTTACGAATAGCTGCATTTGTATGTCAGTTCAGTCCAGTTCAGTCCAGTTCAATCCAGTTCAAGGGCCGAGGGAATCAATCAGTTCAGATCAGGAGGGTCTGACTGATCTGAGAGCAGCGCTGGTGCGTCCCTCGCTTGGCGATGTTACAGAGGACGAAGACAGTCTCGACCCCGGTTTTCTCGTTGTTGCCATCAAAAGCCAGGGCCTTGCCTAGCTTGAAGTCTTGATTTCAATCGTGTTGATGAGTCGACCTTCGGCAAGGAAAGCACACGATTCAATGGCAGTGGAGAGATAGGTAGCAGCCGGGTATACCATCTGACCCTGGAGTTGATGGCCACTGATCCATTGGAGCTGACTGGGCGGTATAATGTTCCGCCAACGCATCTCGTCGCCCACGCCGTCCGGGACCCTCTTGCCAAGGAGGGGGTTGAAGGCCTCCTTACGGTTGCGAGTGGCCCGAGAAGTTCGAGATTCGTGCCAGAACACCCTATCATGATCCCATTTGTACGTCGGAAGGCCGGGAATGAAGCGCCTCTGTGAAGCCGGCTACCCTGTTGCAACGGCCTCGTACTTGATGAAGTCGACGATGGTCGTTGCGAACCGGCTCCATACGAACCCGAGCGTGGCAGACAAAGCTCCAGTGTCTTCTTCTGTGCCACGCTGCAGGGTACCCGTGTATATCGGCGGAGACGGCTGGCTCCCTTCATATATGGCGGCCAGTGTTTCCGTTGCTGGTCCTTTTAGCGCTGGATGAGCGCCTACCTCAATGGCCATGTTGAAGGGCGCATCTTGGTTCATCCTGGCAGCTACCTCAATGGCCTGGGCAAATAGAACCGGCTGTAGCATGTTGTGCTTCCAGTACTCTCCTTTGAGGGATTGAAGATGCGCTGCTGTTCCCATCATTGTACCAGAATGCACGCTGGAATACCAAGCACAGTTATTCAACGGCGACCGGGGCTCGATCTTGGAGCGGTCCAGGGCCTGTTCGTATGGTATCGAACAGGCTGTCATATAGTGGGAGTGGTATGCTTTGTCGACTTTGAGGACTCGAGCAAACTTCTTTTCATCATTGAAGATCACCTTTGCCTCATCGATGGCATCAGAATCACCAGAAAGTGTAACACTAGACGGGGAATTACAAGCCGCCACACACTATAGCCGGCCATCGAATTCCTGTAGACCGCATAGTTCGCTCCCGTTCTCGAGCGAGGTCCCGACAGCCATTATACGCCCTTGAGCCGAGACATACCGCTGAAGGCACCAGCCACGATAGTAGGCAATTTTGATTGCTTCTTCGGCGCTGATCATGCCTGCAGCGTATGCTGCCGCTATCTCCCCCGAGGAGTGGCCAACAACGGCTGCAAACTCAACCCCGGCGGCATATAGCAGGTCTACCAAGACGATCTAGATGGCAGTGCACAGCGGTTGGGCGACGAGTGCTTCATCAAGCCGTAAGGATTGTGCATCTGCGAGGAATTCGTGAGAGATGAACCAAGAGAGCTGCTCTGCTGTGGGGAGACTTGACAGGGAGGTCTCTAGAGCATGGATGCGATCACGAACGAACATCGATTCTTGATGAGCCTCTTTACCATGCCCGCCCACTGTGCACCTTGGCCCGTAAAGACGCCCAAAATTCTGGGGCGCGCCGTCATCGGTCTGATACCGATGCTGATGTCAGGCGCCCCTTGTGTTTCTGACGAGCACGGACGAGTTCTAGGTAGTCTGTAATAGAGCAGGCGAGGCGTTCCGGTGACATCGAAGCCGGTAATGCCACTCGCACCCCTAAGCCGGATCTTCTAGCATATAGCGTGTGGGAAAGGTCGGGTGGCGAGAACTGTGGTTGCTCGGTCAAATGCACAACGTATGCCTGTAGCATCTCCTCGAGAGCTGTTTCGGACGCCGCAGAAAAGATGAAGGGGGTGAAGGTGGCCGGATGTTTGCTAGTGTCTCTGATAGAATCCTTGGCCACCCCAGCCGCGGGGTCGTAGTTTTCAAGGATGATATGGGCGTTGGCGCCGCCGAAGCCAAAGCTGTTGACGCTCGCTCTCCGGACGTGATTTACCCGGGGCCACGGATTTGCTTGCGTGGCAACCTCCAGTCCGTTATAGAACGGCGCCGCTGGCGGGCTTAACCGGTCGAACAGCATGTTGGGCGGGGTGGTGCTGTGTTGGACAGCCAGCGAAGCTTTCAGTAGCCCGGCCAAACCAGCCGTACCTTCGGTATGGCCGATGATTGTTTTGATTGAACCAACATAGAGCTTGCTCGCTTGAGTTTGGGTGGGTAGGCCTTCTTGATTACTGCTTGGACCGAAAAACGCCCGGCTGATGCCCTCAGTCTCCTGCCTGGCAGCCAGTTGGGGTAACTTGACGATAATAAAAAGAAAAACAGAAAGAACCTACACGGCAATCGCCTGCTTCCGTACCTGTACCATGGGCTTTGAAGAACTGGCAGCGTTCCTCTTCCTTCGTTGGGTCTAACCCGGCCTTTCGGTATGTCCTAGTAATCAGATCTGCTTGGGCTAGCTCGTTGGGCATTGTGAGCCCTTTGGTGCGGCCATCTTAATTAATGTCAGACTCGCGGATAACGGATTCGATATGATCCCCATCACGGATGGCGTCGGAAAGGCGTTTTAGGATGACGTATGCAATGTCACGATTATGGCCGCTTGCAGGCGACCGCATGCTGGCAGTGCCCTGGACCAATCAGTTAGACGACAGTACTAACCACTCAATAGAAGCAAGGTGCAAGTGACCCGCACTGATCTCTGGGAGATCACTGAACGGGACACAGATCATCAACTTATCCCCTTGATCTGTGATGAGGGCCTTCGTGGATGACTTTACAGCGTGGATCACGGGACCTACGGCGCAGAGCAACCGAGAAGGCATAGAAGCCATCATCAGGGACGCCCTAGACTGGGAGACAAGGAGTGGTGCGACCTTCAATGTCCAGGAGACAGCAATCATACACTTCACTCGCACAATCTATAAGACCGACGCACAACCATTCACCATCAAGGGGCAGATTGTCAAGCCTCAAGACCATGTCAAGATCCTTGGCGTGCTCATGGACACAAAACTAAAGTACAAAGAACACATTTGGAGGGCTGCGTCCAAAGGCCTGGAAGCAGCGATGGAACTGAAACGCCTCCGAGGTCTGTCCCCATCAACGGCGCGGCAGCTGTTTACATGCACAGTTGCCCCCGTGGTAGACTACGCCTCCAATGTGTGGATGCACGCATGCAAGAATAAACTCGCAGGACCCATCAACAGGATCCAGAGAGTGGCGGCGCAAGCCATCGTGGGGACCTTCCTCACAGTGGCAACGAGCGTAGCGGAAGCAGAAGCTCATATTGCCAGCGCACAAGATCGGTTCTGGAGACGGGCCATCAAACTATGGACCGATATTCACACCCTGCCATACACCAACCCATTACGCAGAAACACGTCTCAAATGCGAAAGTTCAGGAAAAGCCACCGCTCGCCACTCTACCAGGTGGCAGACACACTGAAAGACATCGCAATGGACGAGCTGGAAACCATTAACCCGTTCACATTGACACCTTGGGAGAACCGTGTACAAACTGTCACTAACGAGCCGACGACAACACGCCGGAATGCCAACGACGATATTATATGCATCGCCGTAAGCAGCTCGGCGCGAAACGGCCTGGTGGGAGTTGGCGGAGCTGCGACGCTGCCGGCATCTGCATACGGCACCCCAAAACTTGGGACCTTCTCCTCTACGCTTGGCTCAAGGTCAGAACAAAATCCATACTCTGGGGAACTTGCGGCCATCGAACGAGCGTTAGGCACACTGCCAACGTTTAGATCTAGCCGCATCGAGCTCTCAACACGCAACAAAGCGGCTGTTCTCGCGATCCGACACGCTCGACGACAGTCCGGGCAACGGCACATCTGCCAGATATACCAATCAATCAGAGAACTACGCAGGAACGGAAACACAGTATCAATACGATGGTTCCCTGCAAGAGAAGAAAACAAGCTTTGGGAAATCGCCAAGGGGAACGCAAAACATGCCACTCGACAGGGCGCCGCTCCGGAAGTACAAATGCCCAGGATGCGGTCGACAACCCTCAACGTAGCACGGTCCAAGAGAGACAGCGGCAATCACCTGCCAGACAAAGTCGGAGCTCATTCCAAGCGAGTCGACGCAGCACTACCAGGGAAACACACCCAACTGCTGTACGATCATCTATCTCATAAGGAGGCTGCCAAACTTGCTCAGCTCAGAACAGGCATGGCAAGGCTCAACGGTTACCTCCACCGAATCGGAGTAGCACCGTCAGACCAGTGCGCATGTGGACAAGCAAATGAGACAGTGGACCACTTCCTATTCCGATGCACAAAATGGACAGCGTACCGAAGAAAGATGCTCGAATGTACAGACACTCAGAGAAGCAATATTTCCTTCTATCTAGGAGGGAAATCGCCGTCGGACAAGAACGACTGGACTCCTGACATGGCTGCCGTTCGCGCAACCATACGGTTCGCAATGGCGACGGGCCGACTCGACACGAACGAACCACAGGCCGACTAAATCACCTAACCCACCACACCCGACAGCGCCGACCCCCTCACCTCGTGACACAAATAGCAGGCACCGCTTCAGCTGCTGAAGATAGGACGTTGAACACTTGGAGAATCGCCTTCAAGCCAGCCTACTAACAGCCCTACTAAACCCACGAGAATTCGCAGTGAAATGGTAACTGTCGGAATATGAACTAGAATGAACTTTACGGGCTTCAAAGAGATTAAGACATATCTTGGGAAATGTATCGTCAGATTGTAATACTAGTTGCCCTTTCGGTTGACCCGCCGGGCGTTAATAAACTACTACTACTACTACTGTGATGAGGGCAACAAAGATCACGGAGATCAAGTACAAGGTACTTGATCGTTTAGCTAGTATATAGTCACTCATTCTGGAGAGCTCTGGGAGTTTTCCAGTTAGCAATCACAACTACAGTTCGCTACAAGCTCGAGAGCCTACTGTTGAGACAAGTCTTTGTTGTGCACCTTTTGGCTGCACCGAACCTAAGCACCCTTGAGAGATTACCTTCAACCGAAGCTGAACCCTAACAGGACAGGGTCCTGAAATAGGTTCGTCACATGCAACGCCTTCGCCCCTCGCATAACCATCCGCCCCGACATCCCACATCCGGGACCGGCCAGTTGGGGAGAGCATCTTGAGTTTAGACTCAGCAATGTAGAGCTCTGAGCCGAGGATGATGTTGGACCCAGCTGCCACAGCGAGGTCCAAATCCCCGCTACGCAGCAGCTGCACAGCTTGGTGGACGGTAACTAGGCTCGACGAACATGCCGTGTCAATTGTCATTGAGGGGCCGTGCTAATCGAAAAAGTACGAGATTCGATTGGATATAAGGCTCCTAGCCGTTCCGGTTGCCACATACACGGGCATAATGTCTATGTCTCGCCGAACATGCTGCATAAAGTCGTCGCACATGACGCCGACATAGACACCGGTCTGCGATTTTGCCAGCGCTTCGATCGACTGACCAGCGCTCTCCAACGACTCATATACCACCCCCAGAAGGATCCGATGCGGGGGGTCAATCGAGTGAGCCTCGACTGGTTTGATATTGAAGAAGCTTGCATCAAATAGCTGTGGATCCTCTTGTAAGAAATAGCTGTGGGTGACATTGCCGGTACCGTGATGCGCGCCATCTGGATGAAAGAAGGCGTCCATGTTGAAACGGCCAGTTGGAACTTTGGATAGCAGATCTCTGGGTTCACGCAGAAACTCCCAGAGCTTCGATGGATTGTCGAGCGAGCCCGGGAATCGACACGCGCTCCCAATGATGGCGATGGGCTCATTGCTAGACCGCCTTACCTGAACCATGGTAGCGGACTTTTTTGATGAAAACGTTCAACAAGAGGGGCTCGTGGGCTGCTACAAGTTGGTTGATTCTGTTGAGAGAATCTAGCTTTGGCGAGAGCATGTACAATGTCGTACGACTAGAATAACGGGATGGTTGGTGACCCTATACCTCTACTGCCTCTATCTAAGTAAGTGTAAAGGGTATTTCTGTTCAGCCGCGGTATTATCCTTACAGTCTAAGGCTAGGCCTAGTTTCCGGATCATTGGTTTGTGCCATCCAGACCCTCGCGGCTCCGCAGTCTCATCGTGCAACCGGAGGTTTCGGTCATCGGTGCTCGGGGTCATCAACCTCTATATCGGAGGCTTAAGTTCGGCGATATACTTGGGGCTGGTAAAGTGAAAACAGTAGTGTAGGGATGAACCCACGTAGCACCTGAATTCGGCATATGGAAAGGAAATAGTTGGACATGACTAATAAATTTGTAGTTGATGAGCATGGACGGTGTTCTGTTGCAAAACGTGATGATTCATGGATTCTAGGTCAAGTACCTATTAAATGACAGGTTTTAATCCACATCATCTCTTCTTCACAGCGAATGCTCCTCTACCTAATACCCTTGGTGTGTATCAAAAGATAAAAGACAGAGAGCTTGGCACCATGTTTTTCCATTTTCGAACGAAGGTTAAGACCGTAAACCAACCAAATCTGCCAGTTCACGGTTTTCTCTGGCAGCAGGGCCTGCTCAGAGAAGCCTCTCCCATCGTAACGTTCATCCATACCCAACTCCCCACCTTGGACGCTGGTCACGAAACCCGTCCCACCATTACCCCCTAAGAAATCCATCTCAAACATCTTGGTGTCGTGGCCATGGTGAAAACGCCAGGTTTTCCCGCTGGTTGTGGACACGAACTCGAGTACCCGCCCTATTGACCTGTCGGCCAGGCTGCCGCTCAAATTTCCAGTAAAATCGGGCCAGAACAGCACATGGTCGGCCTCTCGGGATATTTCGCCAAGTTGTGTGCCTACGAGTAGTTGGCCGTCTTTGAAGAGCTGAGCTGACAGGTACGAAACCTCGAGAACAACCGGACATATGAGATGGTGTATGGGCCGAGATATCCACGGACAACATGCCACCCGCAACAAACCTTGGCCCAGCCATCCTCAGCCCACAGGCGGGTGTGAGCACCATGGCCGGTAATGCGCATGATCTTTTTATCCATTTGCACGCGAGCCACCATTTGGCCTCCCGAGATAGGCTGGTTGAAGTAGAACCCAGGTCCTAGCCTAACGGCAGCATGGCGTTGGGGTCGAACGCTTTCCTTTGCGGACCAGAGCAGCCTGTTTGCCAAAACCGGCGGGGTTAGCGAGTCCAGCGTAACGATGCCTTTCCCACGCTTAATCTCCCACCACACTTTTGCCGAACGCATGTCTTTTGACACTCTGAAACCGTACAGATGATCGGAGCTGTTTCATATACCTTTGACGTAGTCCGCACAGTCAATGATGGTGGAGTGTCGTGTATACTGCATCTCCTCGATGCGCGTGCCGTCCTCCAGTGTCATGTAAAGTTCGATGCTAGTTTCCTGCCCGAATAAGGTGAACTAAGGATCTCGGCAGAAACCCATGATGAATCCGCCCTTTCCGGAGTCGGCCACGCCGTCAACTTTGCACTGATCCCATGCTATGGCGTTGATTGCCGCTAATTTAGGGCTTTCTGGGTGTTCCGTCGCGGAAAGGGACGGCTTAACCGGACCCTCAACTTGGTCAAACGCACTCAGGTGGCTGATAACGCATGATGAATCGTCTCTTTCCGGATGGCTGAATTGGTGTTGCCATTCTCCGGAAAATACGTAAGTTAGCCAAGGGTTGTTGCGCCAAGTTAGAAGCTCCCGCGGCCAGTTGCAGAAACCTGAACACCGACAAAAACGTCCATTAGATGTACATGTTGAAAATTGGGCAATGTTCAAAATTGAGTTCCGTACAGAGTGCTTGCTTGGGTCAAGTGGCCTGGGATGATGAACTGGCTGTGCCCAAGGAAGAAGAACCTGTGGTCTCTAAGATCCGGTCTTCATGGGAACATAGGTAACTCGGCGAGTTCTGATACGTGCTAGTGGCTAATCGGGCTTGTCGGGGACGTGTTTCTCGCTTCTCGGAGGCGTGTGGCGGCCTGAGAGTGAGACCGAACGATGACCGGCCAGCCAATTATCAATTGTGGTTGCCACAGCGCGGTCTTCAAGCGTGGGGTGTCAAGACCCGAAATGCATCGCCTAGAGGATAGACGTCATTCATCCCCAAACAAAGCTGTAAATAGATACCTAGTTTGATGAAATAGCAAGAAGCATGGATCCGGCTCCGACTCCGAGTCCAACTCCAACTCTAACTCCAACAGCGTCGTCCATTTACTCGAGGTAGGTTTCATTTCTTAGTTCACTTGACAAAGCTATCAGCTAACCGTATTATACATCTATCACTAGTTCTTTCCGTGCCTTCCGAAATATAAGGTAGTCATGGGTTCCTGGACTGCAAAGCCATCCCAGAGGGTTAATGTCCGTTTACGGCCTTTATTCGCTTCTCTTGCTCGGTCAAAGCCTTGTGTAAAAAGGACATGTGGAAATACCTTAGCTCACCCACCTAGGTACCTACTTACCAGGTAAGGTAAGGTAGGAGGGAGTGTGGGGTTCAGCGATCCGCCTGACCTGCCCTCGATGCACTCAGCCTCAGCCGGCTGTGCCCGGCTTCTTAGGTGAATTAGGTAGGTACCTGACCTACCTGATTATCAAGAAAGAGGGGTGAAGGCAATGACCTTTTCTTTCTCCTTCCGGTCAGCGCCCAGACTTTTAGGTTCCCTCGTAGATAGCCGTGATTCTTTGCCCATATTTTCATTGTCGCCTCTTGCCTTTCCTCCGGATTCCAACAACTTGGTTGTTGTGAATTATCACCGCACGATCCAGATTACTACCTCAAGCGACCCCCTTTCCAAAAAAAAAATCACTGTGTACGGCGTCCACGCGCCACACCCATTTGACCATGTCAAACGGAGCTTCCAGCGGCACCGCATTCTTGATGGGTCCGGCAACCGACACCGTGATACCTGAGAAAGCCGCCGAGATCAAGCCGAAGGCGAAGAAAAAGTCCCTCTACCAGCGTTATGTCGACGCCAAACGCGGTCGCAATGTTCAAATCTCTGAGGCGGACTTGTTGAAGTACACAGGGAAGACCAAGGACGAACTTCAAGCGTGGGCCAAGGATCGGCCGGGAGTTGCGGGGAACCAGCCTGCTGGTAAGCTTGCGATGGGATCATCGACGGGTCTGGGCGGCATGGGGGCCGCTGAAGGATACGGCGGATGGGGACCAAGTGCGGAAGCGAAGCTGAAGTTTCCACCAAAGGCTCAACAAGAAGCACAGGAAGGAAAGTAAGGGGTGGAGGGCGGGGACATCCCGCACTTGGTCCGTGAATCGTCATTTTGCTAGGTGGATGTGAGAGAATGGGTACAACTGTAGTCTGTAAGGCGATGCCCGATGTCGGTCTTTTGATGTGCCTGGAGGGGATAATCGCAGTCTGGCCTTACGTCACGGAGATTTTGTCGAGCTTACGGTTGATGTAGGGAATACCAGGTATCGCGATAACGTTAGAAACACAGGGCAAATCCCTTCTCTCTGGAGGGACGTGCTACATTGGTGGTTCAGTTGGATCATGTTCTTCTTCTCTCCGGAATGAGGCGGGGGCAGACTTTGCAGCTGGGGTTATCGTCCCCGAGGTCCAAGACCAACGTGACGACTGCCCCAGCGGCAGATCACCCCTGTTCTCCGTCACGTCCCCGTGCGGGGACGTAACTCTGGCGTAGATATTCCGACAGGTTGCTACTGGTCATGATTGAACATATAATTTATTATGAATCCAACGCTACGGTGCAACCGCTGTCTAAAACCACTTGAAAACCGACGGATCCGCGTTCTTGACAAGCATCTGGGCGTACTCGTCAAACCATTCTCCAGCCCTGGTGGCGCCGGCCAGGCCGCACTCGCCATCACTCTCTCCGCCGGGCTTGACCCAGACAAGAGCGTCGACGACGGTGTTGTTGGTATTTGTGGTCGGGGCCGGGCCAAAGCCGGCGGGCTCGACGTTGCACCACTCACCCCTAGCACATATTAGCAATTGGATACTTGCAAGACATAAACAGTTGCGCTCACCATTCCTCCCGGGCTCCGGGTAGGGCAACACGACCCTGATCGACAATGAAGTGGGCTGGAAGACCCTCGGCTTCAAGGTGCGGGGCGAGCGACGTGGCGTAGTGAGACTCGTCCCACGAGTTGCTCCACTCGGTGTAGTTTTCGCGCACCACGGCGTTGAAGGGGTTGTAGTTGGACACATTGGTAACGAAGCCACGAATCTTCTTGCCTTTACCAGCCAGGGCGACCACCTCAGAGAAGACCTTGGCGGCGAGGGGCAGGTTGTCGTCCCAGCCGAGCCACCCGCCGTGGGCAGCATCAATGTAAAGGTGGACATGGGGGTGTTGAAGTTCCGCAATGGCATGGGCGATACCCTCGCGGTAGACGGGGGCCGCGTTGGCGCAGAGCTCAACGCCCATGTTGGTGACTAAGTTGGCTAGAGAGTCAGGCTCAAGGACGATGGCGAAGTCCAGGTCCTTGGCGGCCGCGACCTTTTGGGCATAGGGCTTAATGAACTCGTCCTTGTACAGCTGAAGTCCGTTCTCGTCGCTGTGGAACTCACCAGCGCTCTCGCCGGCGCTGCAGTCACGGTCGGGAAGGTTGTAGAGCACCAAACCCACGATCTGCTTCTTGCCTGTCTTCTTCTGCGCCTTGCGGGCGGCGGCAATGGCGTCGTCAATGTTGGAGAGGCCGGCGCGGTTGGAAACCCAGACGAACGAGGCCGTATTCTGGACCTTGTACGTCTTGGCGGCGTTGACGAGATCACCCTTCCGTAGGAACGACCGCAAGGTCTGGCCCAACTTGGTCGCCCACGCCGGGTTGACGAACTGGGTTTTGCCCTGGAAAGGGTTCACATCACCAGGCGCCGGCGGCGTCGGCGGCTTGGGGCTGGGCGCGGCAGACACGAGACCGCCGGTGGCCAGGGCCGCGAGGAGACACGAGGGACGCATGGTGTATGAGCAGATAGCACGACGAGGCGAGCAACAGTGAAGGACCAAGTACCAGCAGGCTCAGCTCGACGAGGGTGAAAAGGCGGCGACCCCTTCAAGTCGTAAAATGCTCTGCAAACCACACTCTTATAAAGCCATAACAAAAACCGTAGTGGTCACCGGCCGGCAGCTTACCTTCCGTTCACTGGGGCGGCATGAGCCGTGTCAACTTGCTCAGTGTTGCTGGCTCCGGAGGCCAAGGTTTCCATACCCAGCCGACACTACATGGCATAAGTCGTCAGTCTGAAAGGAGATCGAGCGCCGTCGGCATGGATGTCGACGAGTGAGGCCCCGCCCGGGACGACACGGTTTGTTGGTAGGCTAAGCCCTTGGTTGAAGGGTGCCTCCGGATTCATAGCCGAAGATCCGCATCTCCACTGTCCTAAAGGGGCAAGACGCAAACACTCCGTCTCGCCTTGTCCCCTGTTCAAAGGCCGAGAAGGTGAGTGAATCGCCAGGGGAATCAACGCCATTGCATCCCAATATCTGATCTGGGCATCTGGCCAATTGTGTTCAAGTCGTCCTGCGTTCTGGGGGTTCTCGCATTAATCGGCACCAGAGCTGCGGAAGCACGCAACCGGGTAACAGTATACCCTGCAGTCAGCTAAATTTGGTCTTAATTTATCAGCGTCCCTCCTACCTGGTTTTATCATGGACCACGGGATAGTAGTCCGCGCCGTCGTTGCTCTCCTTCCCTCGGTTTTCCATATCACAAAAATGGTGGGGCAGTTGGGGAGCACATGAATGGATCTCACCATGGAGCCTGGAGAGTTCCAGAGCCGAAGTTTTTCCTCGGCGCGCGGGCAGGAGGCAAGACATAATGCGGGGCAGGTGGGGTTCGGATTCTCCAGAAACACGGCGGGATCACATCAGAAACCGAGGACCTGACTAACGTATGCCAAATACCTACTGCGACCGCTTTTCGCCCGGTCAACCCGTCCCAACTTTCAATTTGACCCCTGAGAAAGACGACAGATTCTTAAACTTCTCTCCTTGAACTCAATGCGACCATAATACCCATTATTCGCGCCCATCCGAGACCCCCTTGCGCGGAACGCTGGACCTAACTCGCGGGCCGAACCCCAGATTGCGCCCAGTCGGAAGGCGCAGCGACATTGCATCACTCCCACAATGCCGGGCTCCGAGTTGGGACAACAGTCGGACGGGCTCCGCTTACCACCTTTCTACTCGCCGCGGCCAAACGCACACATTGCATCGCAGAGCGACGGAGACATCGAACAGGCCGGCTTCTCGCTGTCCGCGGAAGATCCGGCTTCGGCAGCCGCCAAGGACGGTGAAGACGCGGCGATTGCGCAAGAATCGTTGCCATCAACACAACCCCCGCCCGACTCACTCCTCTCCCCGGCATTCACACCACCCTCAACACCGGGAACAACCACACCGAACCATGCTGCCGCAGCAGCCACACGTGAACCACGCAGCATCCCGGTCGACAGCTCAGTGCCGACAGGCGGGTGCGGCACCAAGCAACCGCGGCTTCTCGAGACACTACCCGAGGTCGAGTGCATAGTGCGCGCGCGGATCCCGACAACTACCGGGGCTGAGATGTTTCTGCATCTCTACACGAACAATGTGGACAGTAAAGAGCATCTGGCCATTGTGTTTGGTGGCAAGATTCGGAGCAAATCTCTGGATGCCGTGAGGGATGGGGAAACTGAGATGGATCGCCTTGTGCGAGGAGCTTACACCGGTCGCTTATTTCCCGGGAGAACGACAAGCGGACTCGCGGTAGTTGCGCCTGAGGGCCAGGACAACACTTCAGAGCCGGCACCGGGACCACCGCTAGTCAGGATACACAGTGAGTGCTACACGGGAGAGACGGTTTGGTCGGCACGCTGCGATTGTGGGGAGCAACTCGACGAGGCGGCAAGATTGATGTCTCTGCCCAGCAACGAGGCCGGCGGCATCATCATTTACTTGAGGCAAGAGGGTCGCGGAATTGGGCTGGGAGAGAAGCTCAAAGCCTACAACTTGCAGGATTTGGGGTCCGACACCGTCGAAGCGAACCTGCTCCTGCGCCATCCGGCCGACGCCCGGAGTTACGGCTTGGCCACGTCAATGCTGCGCGACCTCGGGCAGAACGAAGTCCGCCTCTTAACCAACAACCCGGACAAGGTCCGCGCTGTCGAGGGCCCTCACCGCGAGATAGTAGTCAAAGAAAGAGTCGCCATGGTGCCGCTTTCTTGGAAAGGGAGGGGTGGCTTTAGGGCGCCCGAGGTTGAGGGTTATCTGAAGACCAAGGTATGCAGCCCGCTCACTGATGATTCTGTCTCCTGGAACTGACTTTGTAACCATATCGTAGATCGAGAAGATGGGTCACATGCTAGACATGGCAAATCTGCCACGCTGAACGCTCACGAGCACGACAGATGCCCCTGTAATCTACTTGTATTTGTTATAGATACCTTTTGTATAGACTTGGCGTGTTCTTCAAATCATTTATCGAGAAACAAACAAGCTGGGGCCAAAACATGTCATGGTAACGAGAAGTGAAAGGCCAAGCCCAAAGGCCAAGCAGGCGCTGACTAGGTGTGATGCCGCCTGAACCGGGGTTCAGGGGGATTTTTGGGATCAGTGCAGCGGTGGTCGCGATCGATAAGCAACCCGATAAGGATCCAGGTGCTCTCAAACCGCCGCAATTGCCCAGAAAGTCCCCTCCCTTCAAGTCACCATCTTTTTTCCAGAACGAAGCGCGACTTGGTTCATTTCCCTGTTTCATGGTGCGAAACTAACACCATCAACCGGCATTTCCCCCGCAACCCAAGTTCGGCCGCCCGGTCGCCTGCGCAAAGCCCACGCGGCTCACTCGACATTTCGAACATGCGCGACAGTAATACCCTTCGCCTGCGGCTGGTCATCCGGCGACACGCGCTGCCTGAGGTCCGGGTAGTTTTCGCAGTACAGTTAGACACGGATCCAACCATCGCCCATCTGCTAGAGCAAGTCAACGAGATCATCCCCCTTGAGAGCAATGATTGGGGCCTCGAAGATTACGCTGTCGAGCTCCGCGATTTCGACGGCCGCGGCTTTGACTGCCTCCATTTTCAGCAAGTTTCTGTCATTTTAAAAAAAGACGAGGAAGTCTTGTGAGTTTCCCACTTCCCCAACGGACTGTCATCTTGTCTCTCTTGCGCTGCATCATCAACGCTAACCTTCGTTCGCTGCAGCATTCGACCACTGGATACCGGGGACAGGCGGAAACGCCGGTTAACTGGCCGAGACCAAATCTCGGCGGATGGCAAGCATCTTATTGATGGTGTAGCCTTTGGCCGCCCGCGCCTCAAGACCCCTAGAGACCGACCCACCGTCGACATCCCGCCCCTTAAGCGCCGAAGAATCACCTACGAAGATGAAGAAGGCGAAAACGAGGAACCGAGGTTACTTCTTACAGAGCATGGCGAAGATGGAACGGCTGGCCGACGAGGGCATACCCATGTCAAGTTCAACGACTTCCAATACGATGGAGCAGACGGGGACGAAGACGACGACGACGAGTTCTTGGACGAGGAGACCGATGAGGAAGCAGATTTTGTCGTGGAAGACAGCCTTGGCGGCTCTGATCTTGAAAGTGAACTTCGTGATCTCCGAGCGGATAACAAACAACCATACGGCGAGAAGCCCAAATCGGGCAGGGGGCCAAACAAGGCGGCACACTCTTCCGCCCCAGGACAAGCGGCAGAGCTTAACTTGCAAACTCTTGACAAGATATCAGCACTTCGAGCCGATTTCCCAACAGCCCGTTTTGAGTCTTGCGAAAGGGCGTTAGCTGAACATAGGGGTGACCTAAAGTCGGCAGGCATTGAGCTAGAAACTCGACATCGACCGTCTAGATTGGCGGCTACCGTGCCCGCTATTCCCACTCACATTCGCCCCGCAAGCAAAATCATCAGCGCAGACAATGGATTGGACGACAGCGAGAGCGAGGCAGAGTCGGTGGCTTCGATAATCAAGCACTACGACCAGCACGGGTTTCCGGGCGGTTCGATCCTTGCAGGAACCACCTCTGCCCAAATTGTCGAAGCCATGCGACAGTCCGGCCACGCCGTGAAACCCCCGGTCCACACGAAATTTGACGACGAAGCTCACTCCGATCAAACGCCATCCGGCGCCTCCCTTCATCGTGGGGGGATTGCGGACAAGCAGCATAACGAGATTGGAAGTGATGGTGAGAGCGAAGACGAGAGGGACAGTGAAAGCGACAGCGGCAGCGAAAGTGACAGTGCCAGCGAGAGCGACAGCGGCCCCGAGGTTGCATCCTCGAAGGCGCCGGATGAGTTGAGGGACCTAAACGATCTGGGTCAACAAAAGTCGTCCGTGCCAGGTCTTGAGAGCGAGAGCGAGAGTGAGAGCGAGAGTGAGGGCGAGAGCGTGAGCGAAAGCGAGAGTGAGTCGGACGCGAGCGATAGCGATCACAGCAGCGACAGTGAGGAGCGCTCTGATGACAGTCACAGCAGTGACAGTGATGAGGCCTCCGATAGTGAGGACAACATCGACAGCGATTCCTCGGACTCGGACTCAGAGTCCTCCAGCGATGATGACTCGTTTGACAGCGATGTGGGTGGCGCGGCAGAATCTCACAAAGCCCCAAATCAGGCCACGCAGAACGCCTGTGTCAAGGGGCGGCACGCCACAGTACGCTCAGAAAACAACGGAGCCTCGTCAGAGACCCAAAATTCAGTGCCACCAGGGCAAGGCACAACCGCAACACAGAAACGGAATGCACGAAGAAGAGCGGCTCGGGCTGCGCAGAACTTTGCCGCGGGGGGGGTCATGCCCCCATCAGGCACACAAGACCTTCATGAATCAGTCGCCGCCAAAAAGATAGCATTGCTACAGAGAATCGGCACAGCGCAACAAACCGCGGCGAACCCCGAACCGACGCTTACCGCGGATACCTCAACTGTAGAACGGCCGGCCAGCGATAGTTCAAATCGAGCGTGCCAGGGCCACACCTCAGCTCGTCAGTCAGAGGGAGAACTCGCAGTGGAAGATCAACCGGAAGCATGGCGAGACCAGATCGTTTACCGCGCGGTGGAGTGTTGCCAGGACGGAGTCGAGCTGAGCGAGCCACCGTTTCCGTTTGTCCAACGATGGGATCCACAGCAGCAATACTTCCATGGGGATAGGAACAAACGAGGCGGCCAGTCAAAACGGAAACAGCGGGACGGGGAAGAGTTTCGTGATGAAGCTAGCCGATCCAACATAAAAAGAAGGCGTGGAGGGGGCTCGGGATATGACGCTGGTTACGGCAATGACGAATCTTACACCAATCACGGCGAAGCCCCTGGCTTTGACGACACGGTCCTTAACTACGATGATGAACAACCCGAAGAGGCAGAGGAAGAACAAGCGCCGTCCCCAGATATGGACGAAGAGGACATGCCACCCCTCCCTGAGGATCTCTCAACTCTGCCGATTCTCCACTCTGGCCAGGCTGTCGCGGGGATGGTTGTGACATGGAAACAGTGGCTTCTTTCCAGAGCCACCAACTGGCAGCCTCAGATATCCTCCCTCGCTGGTGTCATCGTAAGCGTCCTCGATGACAACGCCTTGGAAGTTCGTCTTGCGAAGCGCGACCGGAGCCTTGATCACAACGAGAAGGTCTATGATGATGACGGGAACCGTGTGTATGACAAATTCGAACTGCCTGGCATGGACGATGAGCATGACGTTGCCGCTGAACAAGGGTACCGGACCTTGGATTTTGCCGATATGATTGAGCCACGCATCCTCTCGCCTACGCCCGAAGTGGCCAGGACCACGTCTCCCGTCAACCAGCTGTCGAACGCCGAGCAAAATCCTGTGCCTCGTGATGCAATCCGGGCCGCAGAACTCAAATCCCCCGATGATAGAGTATCTGTAACTCCCGAAGTAGTGCAAGTGGAAAGGAACGGGGTCAATGCTGCACAGGCAGGGATCAGCGCCCCATATGATGGTGGTCAGAGTATGGTATCCGAGACTTCAGTTCTCCCGGCACCTATCGTCACCTCCATCCCAGAGGACCGCCGGCACGAAATCAGCCTCATGATTGGCGATGCTGGTTTTCGGAAGGATGTCGACCCCACTGTCACTCACATCACGGATAATGCAGGCTTGGATCTGAATAGCCCCTCACAGCAGCTGGAAGAAATGGCCCACGACTCAACTTTCCTCGCGTCCGAGATCTCGCGAGCACAGGGCCGCACCAGTCCTCAACTCCCGTCACAACTAACATCCAACAATTCCGACTCCCAGCCAATCCGACTTCAACCGTTCTATGGATTCTCGGATCCCACCCAAGAGCCCCCCGACGAAAGGCAGGTGGCGTACCCGACATTAAATATCCCCCCTTCTGAGACAGGCAGCCTTCACAGCGGGAGGCAAGTAGATCCCGACTTCAGTATCGACTTGGGCCACGATTCATTACATGATCTTGACGGCCCAGCCACAATGTCCCGTTCAACGATAGGCCGCACAGATGACGAGCAGAACATACTGAGGGGAGAAGCAGAACATGACGGCGGAAGTACTTCAGAAGCGGACCTATCTGACTCCTCCATCCCATCCCTGAGCGACATGTGGACATCCGCCTCAACCATCGGGTCCAAAATTTCCAACAAACACGCCGGAAAGTTTACACTGAAACCCAATGTTGCGCCAAACTCTGGGTATGAGGGGACCATACGGCATCGTGGCAATTTTGGGCTGTCCGAGAACAACAATACCAAACCTGCCTCCAAACTCGCCCAGAGACTCGTCGAGAAACCCATCGAAAAGCCGACACCAAGAAAAGTGAAGCGTAAACAGAAAACATCGAATGCGTCCCCAGCCCCCCACATCAAGAACGAACGTGTGTCACTCAGTCCCGACCGTGCCGCTCGTGCCAACTCCAGTGGACGCAGCTCGCCGTTTGTTGTCCCCAAGGGATCCCAGGTCGTGTCGCTTCTAACTAGCAGCCCGGAGCCCGAGGTTGAAGAGGACTACGCGGAGGACAGCATTGATGAGACTTACGAGGAGATCAGCATGCCCACCGGCTCAGGCTGGGTTAGGAAGCCGCGGGCTCGCCGTGGAGTCAGCATGCCAGCAGCAGCGTCGCCTGCGCAAGACACAGCAGCGCCGGAGAGGTTTACTGTTTCGCAGTCGAAACAAACCACCGATAAGCGGACAACCGCTGCATTGAGTTCTCTTGTGCGGGCGAAAAAGAAGGTCTTATCAAGTATGGCTTAGACTTGTACAATCGTGTTTTATACCGTTGTAATTACATTTATTCGTTGCTTCCGGTTGTACCGAAACTCTTCAGCTTCATTTTGGCTCCCGACGGAACTGGATTGGCTTCGTTCAACTGACCATCAATAAATTGGCGTTTCCAGCTGTGTTTTGTGATCCCAGTATCGGCCTTACCATCAGGTCTCTTTTGGGCCAATGCCTTGCTGACATTAACCTCGCCACGTCTGAGAATGACACAGTTAGGGGTTGGCTGGTCTCCCGGGTTGAACCTCACAGATACCTGACACCTCGGCGATGTGTGGCTGTACCTGTCTGTAACGTTGGCTGGGGCCTCTCCCTCGATCCACCAGGCGGTGAACCCGAGAGAATGCAGTAGCGCGTCCACACTCAAAACCTAGGGCCGCAAGCAGAAAACATGCGAAAAGTCCGAGAGGATATCTGAAGGTGTCCGATCTTCGCCATGTCTGGAAGTGGGATGGATGTGAACGCACCCCAATGATCCAAAACAGCCATGCCACAGGGTTTATAATTGCAGGACCGAGCAAGAGGGAAAGTGAGGAGGCGCCCTGCCCTCTATAACCTTAAAAGACTATCGGTCGAGTTGGTGAATAGTTAGGGCAACTCGCGTAGCTCGAAAGAGCGGCCGTGCCCCTCGGATCGTGTGGTGGGTTTCGACATCGTGGGGGGCGAGACGGCGAACCTGGGCAGGCGAGAACGAACTTTCCAGTCGTTTGGTTGTTGGTTGAACCTCGGGGCCCTGAAACTTCCGTGTTATAATGCCATCTATGACGCAAGAAACACCTGTCACGGCTGCGCCGGAACGCGACGCGACCTCTCCATCACGGCGAAACGCGACTTTGGCTTGGTAACCGACGACGCCCTGTATTGAATGCTATTGGTCTTGCCACAATCATTGAGCCCCTCACGCCTCCATTATGGATTCCAGTTGCATGTTCACGGCATCATATTGGCCGGATGCAACAAGCAGTCCAGGGTAATGCACAAAGCCATAGCCATCGTCCCGCCCGCCAAGATACCCGGTATAACAGACGACGCCAAAAGAAAAAGCCAGCCGCTCATTTCTCCTTCTTCGCCTTGGGGCCCTTGACCTTCGCGGTACCCCGGAGAGTCTTCTGCCGGTTCTTGCGCTGCTTGCCTGTTGGGAGGAGAGATTGTCAGCCATCGCCAGTTCCAACCAAGCAAACCTTCCTCTGCCATCAATTCTTGAGGTGTCCAGGATGTGGGGAAGGGGGACGTACGCTGTTGCCTGCTCGCCTTCTCGATCTTGGTGGCCATGCCGACGCGAACCAGCCTGAAGTGAGGCTCGAACTTCTTCATCGCCTCGGGGGAGTCGTAAACGAGGGCGAAGCCGGTGGTCTTGCCGCCACCGAACTGGGTGCGGAGACCGAAAACGTTGACCTGGTCCTTCTGGGCCTTGTACATGCCGGCAAGCTTCTCGCGGAGCTCCTCCTTCGAGATGTTGGCGCGGTTGGGGTGGAGGATGTCACTGTGAACAACAAAAACCAACGGTCAGCGCGCCGTTTCCATTAATCAGCAATTCCGCCGTCCCGAGATCCCCCTTGGTTCGATCGATGGCGTTTCAATCTTCGCAAACCGGTCCATCGCAATGACAATTTATCGCGCGGCGTACTGAAGATGGGAGGGGTTTTCGGGAGCGCGGGCAGGGCGGGAAACTAGGGGGAAACTCACACGACCATCTGCTTGCGGCCGAGCAGAGGGTTGCGGATGAACTTGCGCGTGCGCAGCGTGACCGGAGAGTCGGAGTCGGCCATCTTGGCGGTTTGATGGCTGTCGATGTTGGCGATGCTTCCACGATCTCGAAATCCGAGAGGTTTCAAGTGGGATTTTCGCTTTGGTGGTGATTTTTGCAGGGTCGGGGCGCTGCGCCAGGGTGGAGCTCAAAAAATTCCGGTCCGGTTGGATGAATTGTGCGCGAGCCCTAATTCGAGCTTTGGCCTAAATTGTCAGGCGGTAGTGGTAAGTGGGTCCGTGCTGGGGAAATGCTCCACCTCCTCCAAGCCGCCAGTCGTCTGCCAATCTCATGAGGGAATCGGCTCATAAGTTTCGTCGAGTTCCTCGACAATATCATTCACGACGCGAACCCATGTTTAGTCAACCATAATCTGCTGTCATTTTCTCAATTTGCATATGTGTATGGGAGTTGCGTCGCTGTAAAATGGACCGTTTTGCTCGCTCCTCGGCAGAATTGGATACGACTCGTGGGCAACGGTGAAACCCCGTTTCCCGCAGACTTCCAAGAAGCGCTCAAAGGTCGTCCTGTTTCGTTCCGTCGCGGCTATCAGGACAGACAAGGCCGGAAAAAGCCCTGCCAAATCCTCCAGAGTTGCAACTAGTGCCGGAATCACACTTACATCGTAGGTGATGTCAGCGCCCAAGACCGTGTCCACCCCTCCTCCGCCCACTTCTGTGCCTGCCAGCGCGTGTCCCCATCCCAACTGCATGGGTTTGATCTTATATGACCCGCTCAGCCCGTTAAGGAAGAAGCTCTCGCTCAAGTGGTTGACAACCTCGTCTGATCCGTCGGATGCGATAACATGGTCGGACCCCAGGTACTTGGCACACAACACCGCGAGGTAGCCTGTTCCAGTCCCCAACTCAAGAACACGCCTGTTCTTGACGGAGGACGGGTCGGCGCAGAGGTATTGGCCAAGATGCAGGGCTGCTTCCCATGTACGTAACCCAGTGGTACCAGAAGCCGAGATGAGTGAACGGGACTCAAGAAGATGGATGTGTGGAGGGTCGACCTCAGCTGGCGGGACCTGAAGAAGGGAGAGGTGGTATGTCACATGATCTCTTTGCCGGGCGGCGTCCGTCTCGGACGGTAGGGGTTGTGAAAGCAGCTGCGACAGCGCGAAGGTGAGGTTGTCAGAGATTCCTCTGGTGTCACTGTCAACGAATGGGCTCAGTTCCTGGAACGGACGACCGTCGCAGGTCAGCAGTGCAGCACCCACATGCTGGTCCCAGTCTTCAATCGAAGATTCGACCTTGGCCCATCAACTCTTTCAAGATTTTGACCTGGTATCGCCGCGGCGGACGAAAGGGAACCTCGCTGCTAAATACCCGCTTGTAGATGGTTTCCTGCACCTCCTCCTCTCGAAGCAGCTCGGTGTCTGGGAAGACTGGGCTTGGGTCCACCTGCAAGTTCTGCCAGCAAAAGCGGGAGACTTGGGGGTTTATTTGGGTACCCATGGGGAAGATGGCGAAGCCAGGCCTTATGACGGTTGTTTATCGATGACAGGGAAAAGTCACGGGTTGGAGGTTCATCGCTTTTTCAGTGCCACAGTTGGAGTGCGGTGCCAAGCCAAGCATTCATCTCGACGTGGAAGTTCCGGGTTCTTGTGTGCAACTTCGCCAGACTCCATCCAAGCTCCGTTTGACGGTTCATCGCCATCGCCCCAGTTTACACGGACCGACGTCGTAGCCTCCATTCCAACATCCAATAATGTACCATGTCCTGGTAATAATCACTGCTTCAGCAGTTGGGTTACGACGCCATCCCACGTCAAGCTCCTTTCCCAAAGAGTTCCCCTCCGCGGCCTGTAGGTTTTCCCTCCGCGGCCTGTAGCCCCACTCTTTGCACACCGCCTAAATTTCCATGGCACACCATGGACAGCATACAACCACAACGGAGCCGCTCGAATGCTTAGCAAATCAGCTCAATTCGCAGTGAAGCCATTCCTAGTCTAATATATCATACCCGTGAAAATCATGGTGTTGCTGAATCCACCTCTATCCGGTCCTGATGCCTAATGCTGCTTGACAATGATGTAATCCTGCGTGGCCTGCGTGGCCTGCGACGCGTGGCCGGCCATCCCGGCCGGTGTACTCGACGAATTGGCTGTCAGCGCCATCTTGGACGCAGACGCCTTCCGCTTGGCCGGCCGGACGGCCATCGCTGCCGCCGCCTCCTCAACCTCGGTCACGCCGGCCTCCTCCTATTCAGACCGGTTGCGTCGAACTGATGGCTTTGTTGGCTGCGGGTTATCTCGGGATCCAGGGACCGGCGGTGTCGAATTCTGCAGGGCCGCCGGCGCAGTTGACGGCGGTGCCCCAGACGCCGTGGTGACCAGTCCTCCAAAAGGACCACTACCTCTAAGCCGGCCCTTACTCTTCACCACTGAAGGAGTCTTTTAAATTCAGGATCGGAAACTCCTCGTGCGGCCCCAAGCGTTGAGGGCATTTAGCAGAGCTTCCAGGGTATTGTAGGGCTGATCGGACAGGTCGGGACCCCCCTGAGAGGTGTCGTTAGTCGTCTACAGGCCGCTGCTGGGCGGTATCAGCGTGGGAGCCTCCGGGGCCGCCATGACGACGTCTAGGAGACTAATTTGTATCAGGAATGTTGATTGGCTCTGTAGAAGTCGAAAAGGAATCGTCAAAAAAGAATGAGGCCGAAATTGTTGGTGGGCTGTTGTGGGGCACGCGCTGAGCAACTGAGAGCAACGAAGTGGATGTCTGATGTCTAAGTTGTGGAAAAGGATGGAGTGCTCGACCAAGTGGCCCAGACAACATGGGCAGAAAAAGCAGGCGGTGTGAATTTGTCCGGCAGAATTGTGGGGCTACAGGCCGCGGAGGGGAACTCTTCCCAAATCTGGGCTGTCAGAGGAGACCATGATTGCTGTGATACTATCAGAAACACCATCTTTTCTTTCCACTTAGGCACACGCCGTGATCCAAAAAAAAAAAAAAAAAAAAAAAAAAAAAAAAAAAAGACAACTTAAAAAGAAAAAGGCCTGTAACCATCCCCAAACTTTTCTACTGCGCTTGTTCCTTGCAAAGCACCCTTGCCCCGGATCCAAAATCATGAAAGAGCCACCATGGCAGCAAAACACACTACAAAAAATGCAACCCACTCAGACTTGAACACGAACACGAGGCCGGGGTCAGCAGCAGGTGAGAACACCGCATCGTGTTGAAGGGAACATATGATCAACGTATGGCGTGGGAAGCTGACATTGCCAGTCAAACGGCCGGTTTCGCCCGTCACCCTTCCTTTCGAACCTACAAAGTGAGATACCGCCGACTGTCGAGGCTCGGAAGTTCCAAGTTACCTAGAACACGGCGTCGTTTATGGGGATGGATTAAGTAAAGAGTGTAAACCCAAGGCACCGAGAACCGAAAACGCCGCAATGTTTCGATCGCAAACGTGCATGCACACTAGTAAAACCCCGCCGATTTGAGCCACACGAAAAAGGGAACGTCTATGGTTGGCAAAGATTGAAAACAACAAAAAGCGGTTGGCTGGGTCCGTTGGTCAAGCGGTGTCTCAACAGCATGGAACTGTCTGCCTGCCCTGTGCTGCCTCCCACACCACACAGTCCGGCAACTGTTCCGCCAAACGGGCTGGTTCGATAGCCATTGCGCGTCGGAAACTCGTGTTGGGCGTTGGCAGGTGCTTCTTATCCCGCTGTGTGACCTCAACCATGCATGGGATCGGCGGTGGCTTAACGCTAGCTCAGGCCCCAACGCAGCGAGAAACATGTCGCCAGACCGGGACCGATGACATGCATCCTGGGTTCGCTTGTTGACTCGGGGATGCAGGTCGAGGATGCGCAGGGCTCGAATTGTGTAACGTCCGTTCAATTCAGGGGATCAGCCAACCCGGAGCTTCTGGCGTCATGGCCGTCGACCTTCGGGCCCGGGACGTTGCATATCGCCAACCAATGTCAATGACGGTTAGCCACAGCAACATGCCGGTCATCTGCGTGCGCAGCATGGCTAGCGCTGCTCCCCGACGCCAGAGCCTGGCCATGGCGGTGGGCGATGGGGCTCGAGGGGGAATCGCTCATGTAATTCGAGGGCATGTGGCGCTGTGAAGAGGCGTGGTGATGGGCCGCGGCCTCATGGGAGCTCTCGCCGGGGACATAACCGTGGCCATTCCCCGAACCACCAACCCCGGAATTGCGGTGAGGGGAGGCCGTGTAACCACCCATGTCGAACGCTGAACCCTGGCTCTGAATGCCGCGTTCCTGCTCGTTAAAAAGGCTCTCAGGTCCGGAGTAGCTGTCCGAGTTGGAGCGAGACGAGGACGATGGGTGACTGGAGAGGCTGCTGCTAGTGGCCGAGGAAAACGAGAGGCCGTTCGTCTCGAAACCGCCCGCATAGCTGGCAGCCGTTGCTACGTCGGCGAGGGTGCTCGCCGCGAGACTGGAAGTCGGTGGTGGCTTGATGGGCCCCGGATAGGGCAGAGTAGAAGATCGTCCGGTAGGGTTAGGCAGTAATCGGTCCGGGCCTGGCGTGCTGGATAGCGGTAGTGACGCCGCGACGCCTGAAAAGGAAAAGTTGGGAGAGTCCGAGGCCGCCGAGTGCGATGGCCGGTGAAGCAAACCCGAGCCGCCGTAACCACCATAGGTCCCTTCCGATTCCATGTACGGCATGCTGCCGAACACAGGTGCTTTGGCCCGCGGCCCCCCAGAGCTCCAATGGCCAGGCATCATACCAACAGATTCCGGGTGCATCACTGGCGGAGATGCCACTCCAAGTCCGAACTCGAAGTCCTCGGGATAGGGAGCACCATATGCGTGCATGGCGGGATAATAGGCTTTGGTTGCCGGTGTATATGGGTACCCTGACCCAGGGCCACGGTACGAACCCAACCCATCGCCCGAGTTTAGTCCTGGCAAGTCGTGGGGGTATGGGAGCCCATGGGTTACGGGGGTTCGGCTGGCGTAGGCCCGAGCATCTCCGACGCTGTAAACAAATTCCCCGTTCTCATGGCGCAGGGGCGCTTCTCGAGATGACACCTACCAAAGACCGAGTCAGAAACAGGACATAAACATGCCCGTGCTGGAAGGAAGAGCACGTTGAAGAACTGAAAGAGTTGAGGACGTACCCTTAGGAATTGACATGATTCCACTCCCGCGTTCTTGCAGTTAGTGCATGGATGGCCGTGGCCCGGATCACCACTGCATCGGATCTTTCGTTTGCGGCAGCGACCGCACTAGGCATAAAACAACCAGGTCAGCTGCGATGTTCCAAGCCAGGGCGTCGACCAGTCCCAATAGGGGATAAAGCCAGGTGTGAAAAAGCAAAGGAGGCAGAAACGGCGGCATGGATAAGAATATGAGGGAACATATGCAGGGGAAGGGAGTGAGGAAGGAGGTGGGGACATGGACTTACTGCCACAGCAATGCGTTTCCTCTGAGGTGCCGACTCAGAATCCAACTGGTCCACCATATTGATTGCCCGTGTGTCGTGCGAGGACAATGGGAACCGCCGCTCCGTGGGTGAGGAGAAATACAGCGGGTACTGACGGCTATATCGTCTCCCGTCGTGGGTGCTGTAACAAGCCTGGGACACCATTGCGCAACTGTCGACGAGTGTGTCCTTTTGTCTTCCTTCTCTCTATTTTCGGAGTGTGATGTGTCTGCTGTCCGCTGCTGGTAGTATCCCCCAACTCGATTTAATTTGAGCCTGGCTCTTGGGTTCTGAATCGGCCGCAACGAGAATCGAAGCTGAAAGTGTCGGAGTGGCGACCCGGCGCCTGCGGCAGACAGACGGGAGGGATGGGAGGAGCACCGGATACCCAAAGCCTGTGGAGCAAGCTAAACACAAGTGATCGCGACCCCAGCTTGTGAAAACCCAAGGTTCGAGGGAAACAACTTCGATTGGGTCGTGAGAGGGTCTGGTTGAGAGTGTTTGCAAGGTGTACCCGCGTTCGGAGCTGACACCAGCAGACCTGATTGAGCACATGAGCGACATATACAACAGAGCTGGCGGGATCTGGCACCTCTAGCACCTCCCCGGCGCCTTGTGCCCCCGCACACTCGCCCCTCTCCTGGTCTTGCACTACCCGGCCGAGAAGATGCGGTACCATGGCCTTCGGGGCAAGATGGCGCACTCGTTGACGCCATCAGAACGAAAATGTATGAGACATACCTGAGCCGTACAAACAGGGGCAAACCTGGGCAAGAGTTGGCCCGTGGCGTCCTCCTTCTGTCGATGTGCCAGTGGGGGCTTTTTCAGAATGCTATCGCTTGGGATCTGTGGTTGATTGTTCTAACTGGTGCAAGGCTGGTGCAAGGCTGTTGATGTTGATAGTCGCTTCCCAAGATGCGGAAGGTTAAAGACAAAAAACAGGAGTCCAATCAAGAAGTGAACCCAGGAGTGAATTCAACAGCGCAAACCTCAAATGTGGCGGCTGGCGAGTCGCGACGATCCACGTCAAATGATGAGTTGAGCTGTCTTATCGACGAAGTCCCCAACGTCAAGCTAGGGAGAAACATCAGAATCTGAGAATTGGGGAAGCAGAGATAAGGAAGAAGCACGTTAGGATGCAAGTGTTCTGGTGATATAAGGGGTCGTGTTACTACTCCCGCATCAACTTCTTGTTGGCATTTACCAGTGGAGACTGGCCGTTTGCCCCTGGGCACCATGGATCTCCCAACTTTCTTTTGCCAATGTGGTGTCCATAGCGACCGAAGCAGCTGCTGTACTACCTCAGTTGCTCCATCCACGATCCGCCTCCGTTTCCATTCCATCAAAAGTACTTGGGTAGTTACACGCCATTGCAGCAGAGGGATCCATCCCATGCACACTCACCCCAAGGTCTGGGCTTATTTGTGGCATATGCGGATATTTGCATATAGACACACCTCCCTCGCCCCCATCCTTAGTGTATCATCATCATTGGCCCTCAAGATTTTGCTACTAATGAACCAGCAAGGTATGATATTACTAAAATACATTTATGTAAGAAGCACAGACAAAGTTGAATGGAAAGCTTGAAGCGGATACTCCGTTTCCGCCTAGAATGGTTACAGTAGTTAAGATATTTGCGAAGTTGTGGGTGCTATCATTTGCCTCACATTATCAATCTTTGGACATCTTGTAATCCTACCAATCGGGGCTTGCCGGGAGTTATCCTCATGTCATCACTTGGTGGTTAGAGGAACCGGGTTGAAAGCTTGACATCCCCGTTTAAGTTGAGAGGCATGGTCGCGGTTGAAGAGGAGACAGGAGGGGCATTTCACAAAAGTAAGGACATGGGGTACCTAACTGACTTCATCACAAGTGATATGTAAACATCATGTTACAGAGAACTATCTACCTAAGTTATTCGTTCACATCACTTTCTTGACTTAGTAAGATCAGCACACCCTGAGGGCCCTGACTTTGGCCAACGGACAGCGCATCTGGACCACATCGGTTCAGCCAGACGATGGACTGTGCCACGAGATATTGGGCGAACGTGTGACAGCGGCAACAAGGCACGTCCCACGGGCCTTCATGCCCCTACAAAGCTGCCGGTGGGCGAGACCCGCAGAATAGAACAGAATTAGTTGTCTCCCAACAAAAACAGTGCCGCTCGGCCAAAAAGGAAATTCGGTCTGGTACTCTCGCACGCGGACCGATTGTTTTGCGCGGCCGAAGACGGAAGCCAGGGCCAACAACAGGATGATTTGGTATCGTTTGATTCAGGGTACCTCTGGGTTTAGGGAAGCAGGCACTGATACGCTATATGTAGGGATAATATGTACTGTACGGTACGAAACGCGTTGCCTCCCTCGCCTGGCCCAGCGGCTGACGCAGCCGACTTCTCAGGGTTATATCAAACGCAATAAGAATCAGTATGTAGTAGGGGGCGGTTGGTCACATATCATCTTTGGCGCCGGCAGTTTGCTGTCTGGCGCTAGGATTTCATGCAAAATCTGGCCAACGGGAATTCGCAAGCTTATGACCGGACGGTGCCTCCGAAAAAAGCACACGAGCCGGGTGCAGAGAATAGTGCAGGCGCCACCGGATCCCAGGGAAAGGGGATCGATCGGGTACAGCGCCGGGCTGTGGTGTATCCATGGATGTACATGATTGTATACTCGACAACTCATGGGGGCGGGCGAATCGGGGGCTCGCGTTTCAGCCATTAGCCCCGAGAAACAGAGAAGCTTGAAAGCACCAGCAACTTGATCCAGTCATACAAGGAGCCTAGCACATTGTGGCCCCGCTGGGCGTATTCAGGGACAGCTCAGGCCCTTGTCGGCTCTTCATGCGAGCAATCCGATCCCATCGTTCCAGAATGCAATCCGAGCGATCTTTTGCTGCACTGCTCCATTCCCGCCTCCCCGTGGGGGGAAGTCATCCGATTTGGCAAAGGATGGGGGCGTGGCCCGCACTCCGGGTGTTGCAAACGGGGAGTTTTTATTGCATGATACTAGCTGCATTCGACTTCTGTATGTACATACTCCTGCAGGTTGCGGATCATCCTCGTGGTCGTGTTCAGAGTCAACCTTTTCGTACGCTGCGGATATATTGCGTTAGGTGAGTGTCACAAGCTTCCAGTTTATTGCCGTGTAACCTTGGTCTTCCGGAGCCTTGATTTCGGACCGGTGCCAGGCTCTCTGCCCGAACGAATGCTGGCGCCCTCTCGGTCCCGTGAAAGTCAAGGGCGCAGCGCGCGCCAGGGGGGCCGACCGTGTCAAAAGTTGGAGTCTGCGCAACGGGTAACCGGCCTGGTTTCACCTCACCTGAGTCAACATATCCTGTCCGCAAGGCCAGAGCTAAACTAAAACGAGATGGTCTTCATGACTGCTAGCCGCTGATTTGTGCTGATTGTGGCGGTAATGCTGGCCGGCAGGGCGAGGCTGCAGCTTCTTCGGAGCCGCCAATACCATGTCAACCGGCAACACTCATGACGTGGGTGCGTTGAAGCCGACGTGCCACAGGCCACTTGCCCCTTTGAGTTTGAGTGGCGAACCACCGCCCGGCCAGCCCGTTGCGCGCATCAAAAAAGGGGACCGAGCCGCCATGATGACGGACAGGTGGTGGCGGCAATACTGTGTAAGAGCACATGGCAACGGCCGCGGAAGCCTCAGGCTGAGTCGAGACACCGCACCTGCGCACAAACATGGTACTCCGCTGAGTGAGAAGACGCGGAGGATTTGCGGACGACTCCACCATCGGATACTCGCAGGGTTATCCCATGACGAGACATGCTGTCAAGTCTCGTCTGTTGCCACTGAACCTGCAGCGTTCCGACGGAACGCCCAAATGTCTCTGTCGCGGCCAAGGGGGGCACTAGAATTGGCTTCGATCCAATTAGAATGCTGCCGCGCTCGCGCTGTGCCCAGGGGTAACGGACAATGTTTTACCGTTGCCCACATGTACCCGCATGTTGATTGTTGAGCCCTGGCTGCCATGTTTTCCAACCAGCACGACTCCTATGGATGGCGGGTAGGCCCACCAACACGCGATGTACTTTCTCAAACGGCGGCAGATCCTGACCTTTTGACAAGGTGAACAACGAGAGTCGGCATCTCGCGCACAGAGGGTGGGCTAGGCCCATCAGCTGGATATCATGGTGACACGAGACCTCCACGAGAGGCAGGTGGGCGGACACTTTACGCACGGCTTCTCTTTACGCGAAACCAAGTGGGAAAGGACGTGTTTGAGGACCCAGCCTCGTGGTACATGCGCAAGGGCCGGAATCGGGGCTGGGGTACACCTCGCAGGGACCCCTCCGCGGGACCCCTCCGCGGCCCCGGGCCGAGAAAGTAGATACGTGCAGACAGGCTTTGACCGTGGTAGGTATCGATCACAAATGGTCAGTCGACAACCACCGACTCTTCAGTATGGCCGAGAAATAGGTCACGTAGACTCGGGTTGCAAACTTCGAGGCTTCTAGAACGACTAACTTGAGTCGATTCCACGACGCTAAACCGATATGTCGCGCCTTTGAGATACTGGCGAGGGGTCCGCAGAGTTGAACAAAGAGTGTCATCTGCAGGGTGAGAGGGTACCTGGGAGTACAAGCAGGCATGGACAGCATATGATGCAGCGGTAACCGGCGGTAGCGTACTCCGGCACCCCTTGTCGTCTTGGGACCGCCACTGCCACTTAGTGTGGGCGCAAGCAGACGGCCCGCCGTGGATCTTTCTAGCATTCAGAGCAGCCACTCCGACGCCCCTAGGGCAGCACTCATTGCCGGACGTGCGGGAGAGTTGCCGATACCACCACCTTGGGCCATGAGGAAGCCAAACGTCCAAACCTTTGTCCAGACCAGATTGCTGAAGCGCGTATCAGCCCGGGGGTTTAATATATCCTGCAGGCGAGATGTGAGGGAACACGGCCGGAGACAGGGCAATAAGTTGTTAAAGAGGAGGCTCCAGAGGTTGACCTCTGACCCCTGAGGGCTTGCATGTGGATGCCGATTGGGTGCTGACGCAGGAGGGTCGGTCCAAGTTGACAGCCACCATGACAG
This sequence comes from Chaetomium globosum CBS 148.51, assembly GCF_000143365.1. Taxonomy (NCBI): domain Eukaryota; kingdom Fungi; phylum Ascomycota; class Sordariomycetes; order Sordariales; family Chaetomiaceae; genus Chaetomium; species Chaetomium globosum. Next base: position 71,312 of record NT_165980.1, read on the forward strand.
AGCGATGCGGCCCGAACCCGAGTGCCATAGGCTACGACCGTGAGAATCCGTTTGAAACACGTGTCCCATGTGGTATGAGAAGTATGAGGTATCGGGATATCGCCTGCTCAGTAATACAACGTGGAGATCATCATCCAACCGTGACGGCCCGAGTTCGAGGGGGCCAAAAAGCAACGCGCCTTACCCACACACGGCTTCAGCCCGCCACGTATGTAGATTGATTGAACTCGTATACCGTGTTAAAATGCAGCGGCAAACAGGGTAAGATATTGCGTTTGTCACAGGCGACTGCATTCGGGTGTAGCTGTCCCGGAAGATGCCGTTCACAGCAAGACCTGGACTAAGAGCCTCCTCGCCGTGGTGGCCTTGCTGATCGCCATGCAGCCACCACTAGCGCCTGGTAGGCAAGGGCTCGGAAAACGTGCCGTTGAGGGCGCTGCGAGCGACACTGGTCACGCGTCAAAGGACGAGGACCCAGTCGTCCTCACCCACACACAAGCCAAGCAACGAAGCGCTGATAAGATTTTGACGTCTGACTTGGTCAGATCAAACGGTAACCTGGGATAACGAGGGAAACTAACCAAGAGGGTACGGTGCATATCAGGTCATACCCATGGACGACAAGGGTTGCCGTTTGCACGACCCAGACCCAGACCTTGACGAGAAAACGCGCGACGTATCATTGCATTATGCAAACAGAATGCAGCAGTGAGTCGCTCATCTGCCCCCGTAATCGTCGCGTCCGCGGTACCTATCCCTCTCCTTCCAGCTGCCTTGATCACGATCGGAGTCTCGTCGATCTCGGCGGGACCATTCCCTGTCGTCCCTGCGTCGCCCAGCGGGTGCCGGCCGGTCATGCCCGCTATCCCTGTAGCGATCCCTCCTGGGACTGCGGCTGCGCCGTTCCACATCACGTTTCCTGTCAACAGGCCCAGGCCTATATCCATGGCCATATCGTTCCGGCGAGCGCTCTGGCCGCTGGTTGGTTCCTTCTCTTCGACCAGAGATCTGGTTTCTCGGGCCGTTTCTCGGAATATCCTCGTCTTTTCCATGGCGGCCGCGGATGTCTTCCATCCCGTGCACCATTCGATAACCCCTGTCGTCTTCAGGCTCAAGGTCTTGGTTGCGGTACTGCCGGCGCTTCTCCAACTCTTTGACACCTCCCCAACCACCACCGCCTCTTCGGGCGGCGCTCTTCCGTTTTGTGTTCGTCTCGTTGCGCCAAACGTCGCTTAGGCGACTCACACTTTGACTAAAGTCGACGTGGATTCGGCGGTCGTCGATCAGGACTGAGTCCATCTTGGAATAGGCATCCTCGCAGCTCTTCTGGTCCTCGAACTCGATGAAGGCGTATTGCAAGCTGTCCCCCGTTTTCTGGTCCCGAATCACCTCGCAGCTTAGAATCTTGCCGAAGCGACTGAAGATCAATTCCAGGTCGTCATCCGTCGTGACGGGGTTCAGCTTGCAGACAAAGAGGACGTTTTCTGGGGGCTTGACCTCAGCGAACGGCAGGTCGCCCATCATCTCTAGGGTCAGCGCCTGGGCGGCAGCTTCCCGTTCCTTCCTCCTCTTTTCGGCCGCGGCGGCTGCTTCCTCGTTGGCCTCTTCGTCCAGTAGTTCCTCATCCTCGCCGATGCGCACCGTGGCGAGCTGTGCCTTTGTTGGGGCTGGCGAGCTGGAGGGTTCTCGCAATCCCGGAGGATCAGGGTAAGGGTCGTCGAGAACCACAGTGTGTTTGATGCGTATGTCGACAAGTGGATGCCCGCGCTCGTCAATGATGGCGTCGTTGATCTTCTCAAGCACGTCGAAACCTTCCACCACTTTCCCGAATATGGCCGCTTTTCCGTTTAGATAATCTGTGTTGTCACCCAACGTGACAATGAACTGAGAGCCAGCCAGACGTTGATCCGCGTCGGACGGGTGTGGTGCTGTCGCCATGCTGACGGTGCCTCGCTCGAGATGTTTCAGCTTCGGATGGAAAAGTGCAGTGAATGTTCGGTCGGCCGCATTATCGGAGAGCAAGCCCCATATCGAGGTGCCTCCGTCGGATTGGGGGGCCATAGGACCCAGAGGGTCGCCAGTCTGGAAGGAGAAGGACTTCTGGACGGAATGGATCGGGGAGAAGTTGTAGTATTTGACTTTGCAGAGCTTTAGGAAACTGTAACAAGGAATTGGTTAGCGGAATAGTCCCAACGCGGTCATGGAATGAAGTGGGATGAAGCTGCTTCCGTCTTACTTTTCGCACATCTTGGGCGCGTAGTCGACCAGTAGGTCGATTACGATGTCGCCCGCGCTGGTTTCGAGAAGAACGGACATGCTGGGGCCTCGCTAAGTGTCAATGTTGTTGCATAATACAGCGTCGCGATTAGGGAGCGGCGAAGACGAGAGGATCGCGATGGATGTCACGATCGCGCAGGTTGCCTGCCGCGAGAATCAAACAGCCCACATCGCTCCGGGTTAGGGTTGAGCTCTAAGTCTCGCCAAGATGCCAACTTCGGCCAGTTGTTGCCTCAACAGGTTTCAATTGCGCGCACAACACATGCATGCATGTCCTGGCAGCAGGACTCCATCAACAGCACATGAGAAAAAAAAAGAGAAAAAAAAACTCAAGACCCATTGGAATTATCGTTGATCGAAATCATAACCGACCCACGCCTGAATGTTCATGCTTCGGCTGTGCTTGCTTGCTAGCCCCAATCCTTTAAGCCTGGAAACCAAAAATGTCCGTCGCGAGCCCATCTCGCGCTTCTTTCCTGAAAAAAGCCAGCAGAGACAGAACAGAAACCCAAACTCCAACCCAAACTATGCGATGAGTTTTCAAGGGCTAATTACAAATACCTGTAATATGCCATCCAAGAGAAGCGAAAATAGGATGCGAAAATCCAGGATCTTCTTCCTGTCTTCCATGGCCCGACCCGACCCAAAAGAGGCCCACCGACAAAAAAAAAAGAACAAAGCGTAGGTAAGGTACCCAGGGAGGTTGGTCACGGTGTCCACTGGCCATTCGCAGCCGGGGATGACCTCACCATCCTATCCCTTTGGGATTGGATGAGCCATTTTGGTTCGGCCCGACACCGGCGACGATCCCATGACGACCCCATCACGGATATGTTGGGGCGCTCCGGCGCCGCCTGCCGCTCCGGAGCTCCCGCTCCGTGTCCATGAGCCGGCACTGGACCCACGTGCGGAATGCCATGTCGCCGCGCACCGCCTCGCAGTTGAGCAGCTCCGTCAGCGCCCGCTTCATGCCCTCGGTGACCCCGCACAGCTTGGCCTCCTCCACCGCCACCTCGGCCAGCGGCGACGACCCGTCTTCGAGGTTGTGGTAGCGATGATGATGCTCTGAGTCGTGGTGGCTGCTGGGGTAGGAGGCCTTGCGCGCGGGCAGCGAGAAGCTGTGTTGGGGTGGTTGGCGCCGCGGCATGTCGGGCGAGAGGGAGCGGCGCGTCGGGGAGCTGGCCGGGCTCGGCGAGACGGGCGTGTACAACGAGTTTTGGCGCGTGGTCGTCGGCCGCAGCTCGTCGATGTGCTGGCGCAGCGATTCGTGCTGCTCGTGTAGGAGGAGGTATTTTTGAAGCGCGAGGTCGGTGCAGTGGTGTGGGTAGGGGCGCACTGACGACGTCGGCGGTTCGAGGAGTGTGTCTATTGAAATTGGGTTCGCCATGTTCACGGTGCGGAGGTTCATGTTCCCGGTCGTAGACTGTGGTAGAGGCTTCCAAGTGTGTGCTGCTTCGGGCTCAAGAGGGCGGACAGTCGAATCATTGGAAAGCGGGGGTTCGAGGTGATGATGATGGTTGTGGTTACTCGCAAACGGTGACCTTTACCGGGACTGGGTGGGTTGGATAGGTGAGAAGGCGAGGTAGACAGGACCTGATGCGGCTGTCCGGGTGTGGGCTCGGGAAATTGCGTGAGACTGCCAAAGAGATGGGGAGTTGAAGTTGGCAGCACAGGGGTGCGTTCTTGGTTGTCGAGCGGTGTTTGCTCATATGTTGCCCCCAAAACCGCGTGTTGAGGGGCGGGAGTATCGATCGAGAGACAAGGATATCAAACGTGGGATACTGCGAGACTGGGAGAGGCTGAGTCGAAGGGCTGTGGGGAAGTTTGTTTCTGAATAATTGGGCCAACGTCTCGACTAAACGTTGCGGCTCTTTATTCCACGGTCAATGGCGCTCCGAAAGGTTTGTGATCGTCAGATTGTCGTCACTCGAACTCTCTTTGGCATTGCTGGTACGCAAAGAAGCTGCCAGTGGTGGGGACAGCAGCCGGGAACTGAGCCCGAGCCGCTGTATGGTGGTTGATCACGGTACGCCGGAGACCGAATCGACATTGGGATCCTGCCGTTTGCTGATTGTGTGTTCGGGATTCTTCAACAGGAACGCAACCGAGTTTTGGGACAGTTCGGGCACGAAGCTATCCATATCAAGCCAGCAAGAACCCCCAGCTTGCACAATATTGGCGTTGGGTATCATCATTTCAGCTGGAAGGGGGCTGATAAGATGAGGTACCTTTGAAGCGACAAAGACAGCCATTGCCGCCGGTAATTCGTGGTGGGTCCTAGCCCCTCCGTTATTTCCATAGGCACGAACCGGGATTGTGCCCTGGAATTCTCATGGCAAGCTTCCCTGCAACCGCATTGGCACTAGTTGGGGAGTGCAGACGATGGTGAGGTGCCGAGGGCGCCTCCAATGGCCGCCCGGCCGAGACGCACAAGAGCGAGAATACAACGGTGTGGACACACTCGCCAAGGTATGGGCTGGGCCAGACCATAAGCGGGTGGAGCTCAGCAATTCAAGCCTGACACGTTCCAGCGTGGTGCGCCCCTCCTCCTGAAATAGGTGTTGGTGGACTGATCTTATGACCTTGTCTGGCCAATTCCGACTGCATCCGCTCAATTCCCACGAGAACTTTGCATTTTGTCTGCTGGCTAGTTATTCCGGAACAATGTTTGCTCTCTTCGGAAGAGGGCTAAATGTCTCGACCAATGTTACCAACCCGTGGTTGTGACGTATTCAGGGGTTGGACGTGCTGAACGGCTGAAGCATCGGGGGATCGGGATCGAGTTGCCAGTCCCCGCCAGCACACCGCTTGGCATCGGGTGGATGATGACGGTCGAACATCAAGGCTGTCATCGAGAAGCAGAAGAAAAAAAAACACAAACGAATCCATCCACTCGGCGTCATGAGTTGCGATCCAGCCAGCCAACGTTGCGAATACCCCGTCACGCACCCCAGGCCTGCCCGACAGCCCGGAACGAATCCTCCCTCGCATGGTTGCACAACATGCTGTGTGGGCACATGAGGCAAATGATCACGTCAAGTATTGAATTTGTTCTGTTGCTCCGTTTGTTGTCATTGACTATCTCCGCGCTTATCGTACAGCCATCCACTTCTCTCACAGCACCCTCCCGGCGCGAATATCCGATCGCCACCCAGCAGACCCTCCGCCCAAGCATGTGTGACAATCTGGTTGCCTGTAGCGGCTCTGCTGTTTACCTTGACTCACCAATCCGCTCCAACTCCCAAAGAACCATGAATCGAGCCGAAGAAAAGCGGTTGCTGTTGATGGCCTTGGGCCTTGATTCATAGAGCAAGCTCAATCATGTCCATCCTCTTCAGATACGTGTAAACCGAGTCACACGGGATGTACGCGTTATACTCTCTCATCCACCAAGCGGCAAACGAGTTGGACCGGGGCCTAGGTGAAAAGACGATCTTATCCGACGTGAGCATGGCGACCTCCCCCGTGTCGTTGGGCTCCTCCTTCCCCCGCACCTCGCCGAACCCGAGCAGCTCGAGCACCCACGCCCCTTGCAGCTCGGCGAGGATGCCGACCGAGACGATAGCGATGAAACCGTCAAGCGACTGTGGGTGGCGCCGAGGGAAGGCGAACTCCTCGTCGGCGATGTCGGTGGCCCGGTCCAGCGCCGCGCACATGGCATTGCCCATCTCGAAGCGGCCCTGCTCGACGTACTCGATGACGTCGTCGAGGCAGGCTTCGACCATCTTGCGGTTCCAACGCCGGTCGCCCACAACGTCGGAGATATCGGTCTGGAGGGCGTCGTCGTTCCACTCGGCCCGCCACAGCAGCTCCGCCACCTCGCGCGCCACGTCCTCGACGCCGCGCGTGTCTTGGACCTGGTAGCCGGCCTTCTCGTCGTACTCGTAGTCGGTGATGGGGTCCGGAGTGGCATCGCCGCCGTAGTAGCTCATAGCGTCGTGCTGGTGGTACGGCTCGTTGTCCGAGTACAGCTCCGCCATCTTGTCATCATAGACGAGCTCCGTGTACCCTTGCTGCTTTCCCCGTCGGCGGGCCATGCACTCCAGCATTGCGCGAACAATCTCCATTGCGGTCTTGTGGAGTGTTTGTGAAGACGAGTTCTTGGAGAGCTTGATGCTGATGTGTGAGGAGGAAAACAGAGCAGTTTGTGTGTGTAAATTGTCTAGCGAAAGCCGAGTAACAGGCTGTTGCTGCAGGGTGAAGAGAGGAAGGGTAACTAAACCCTCAGAGGACAAGCGTATTTATCTCTGCGAACTGCTATGCCACACCGAAGAAAATTTCCACTACTTGGAAGCAAAACCTATTGTGTAGTACCTGGCCCTACCACGGCCTGGGCAGGTGGCCTGCCGGTGGCGGACCTGGGGGATGTTGGGGTTGGGCCGGCCGACAGACCGGGCGCCGGCCAGACTCTCGGCCAGGAGGCTTAAGCATGAACTCGAGGCAACCTAGGCTGAGGGCGAAGGCAACATTCACGCCACTCTGGAGGTTTGGGGAAGAGTTTGCATAACCTACTCGCATTTCGGATCACTGATCATTATCGCGATCGCTCAGCTGACCCAGCAAACAGATCGGGATCTTTGTGGTTGACCGAGGCCAGATGGTCGGCCTTTTGGCCACGGCCGCTCTACACCAGCATTAGTTGTATGATTGACAGTACTTGATGCCTTATAAAGCACCCGTAGTCGTCGGGCTTGGAATTAATGTTGGTTAGCGGCCGGAGGAAAACGGCATGCACGGGATGAGCGATGAGATTTGCAGGTCGGCACCGAAAGCCATCTGTGTGATAGACGGGTTGGACGCAGCAAGATGGTGTGATTGAAGTTGGCTGAGAGTGGCCGCAGTGGTAGGCCGTTCGAGCAGGCGGCTCGCCGGCGAGACAGGATCAGGCAGTCTACTGCGCGGTAGAGGCAAGCTCGTGGACACATCTACATGGTTGTTTGCAGTCCCCCTGTAGCGCATACTAGAGCGCTTACAATGGATCGGCAAACTGTATTTTCCCATTACGTAGAAAGCATGAACAGCGGTGAAAACAGCCACATTATTTTCACTCCAAGCAGGAGGTGTCCAGTTACGGTACCCAGACCTTGGGCAGCCGCCTTGGTTCCCTATCAGCGCGCCAACTGGCGATCTTCCACACCGCTCGGCCGACTCGCTCCTGGCCTTTCATGCGTCACCCAAACTCCGATCCATCTAAACGCCTCAAGCAAATCAACAAAACCCGGGGCTCCGCGCCAAGCTGCGCGCAGAAGAAGGCGGGGAGGACAATTGGCGTGTCAGGCCAGACCACACCTAGTCATCGGGCGTGCCGGGGCGGCTACCCTTGTACAGGACAGCCCGTTGCCCGTCGTCCTCTTCCTGATCCTCCCGCCCAAACTTGGTCATGCTGAACTCGGGCACCCGTCTTGACAAAGGTCGCAAGAGGCCGCCGGGGTTCTGCTTCGCGCGCCGCGCCTTTTCCATGTCACGTTCCTTAGCCGCAAGAGCCCGCTCGGCATCGTCGTCGAGGCAAGTGCCCTCAATGCTGAGGTAACCGTAGTCGCCAGCCAGGCCGACGTCAAAGTTTTTGATGCGGAACCGCAATTTTCCGCTCAATTTCTTGCCCTCCCCGTTGACCCAGTAACCCGTGGTGTGGATCTGCTCCACGACTTGTAGCTCCTCGCCGTCGAGAACATCCTCGGCTTCTTGGCCCCCCTGCTCGCCCTCATTCTCCTCAGATGCCGCAAAGGCGTTCGGCCGTGCGCCACCCTTGGCTAAGTCGATCCATTTCCAGCTTTCGGGCAAACGCTTCGCCTCGATGCTGGCGTTGAACTTGCCCCAGCACACTACACCAATGTGGCCCTCGCTCTGGAGTTGTACAACGCCTTCCATCCATTTGCCTCGGGAAGGGACGAACAGTTGGGCGTCAAATGTTAACCAGCCGAAGCCGACAGCATACTCGTCAATCGAGTGCAGCAGGGCGGGCGTTTCGTCTGTTGGCGGGTGTGTGATGCTGGCTTTGGCTGGCCTGTCGGAAAGGTTGAGATTCGAGTAACTGAGGAGGACGCCGCGGAGTAGAGGAGAGTAATGGTTCAAGAGCGGGTCGAGATGTTGCGCGGCGACGTTTGTTAGAGGCTTGTCGAAACCGATGGGGAAGAACGGGACGTAAAGCGAAATGGTCTGGGTGAAAAAGGGGAACTCAGAGTCCGATGACACCTCAGCGACCGACTCTTGGGTGGACTGCATCTCTTGTGTGGTTTTGTTCTTCCGCTTCTTTTTTTCTTGAGGTCCGGCATCCGCTTCAGGCAGCTCATCCCTCATCTCGTCGTCCCTGTCCAGCTCTTGTTTTTTAGACTTCTTCTTATCCTTGCGTTTCCTTTCTGCCCCGCCAGCCTCCTCCGGCGGAGCCGTTTCGGGCAGGTCGACATCCATAGGTTCTGCTCCTGCCTGTTCGACATCCTTTGCGCGCTTCTTTGACTTCTTGCGCTCCTTCTTCGGCTCGTCGGCTGCTATTATCCCATCTTGCCCATTCTCGACCTCTTCAGGAGCTCTTTGCTTCTTCTTCTTCTTCTTGACGGCCTCGTCGGCAGAGGCCTCGATGTGTTCGGGCTGGGCTAGTCGGTCTTCTGCATCTGCGCTCCTGCTCTTCTTCGACTTCCTCGGGATTTCTTCCACTACCGTAGCATCTTCTTCCTCCCGCGCCCGCTTCTTCTTGTGGTCAGACTTTGACCGTTTATGCTTTTTGTCGGGTTTTTGACTGCTGGTGGCTATCGTATCTTGAGAGCTTCCGCCAGCAGTTGCAGACATGATGGGCGGCGAGTGTTGCCTCGATTAGAAGAATCGTCGGGTGATCAGTTTGCAGCCCTCGAGTTTCTTCCAGCGCTGGTCGCAAAAAAATTGTCTGGGATGCCTGCCGCGATGAACGAACATTGGCCAATGAGCTACGCGAAACCGCAAGAGCGTGGTGGGGTTGATACCCACTCTCAATGTGTGAGGACCGAACCAAACACTCAAGTCAACAATTGAACGAGAGCCTCTATAAACGTCCGAGACAACTTTCGGTTTCTTCGCAATACCTAGCCCCAGTCCCAATAACTCACGGTTTACGGTCAAGCATCGTATGGGGAAACCATATGCTATGTGTTGAAAAAGTTCCCAGTCCAAGGAATGAAACCGCTCGGTTGAGCAATACCTTGCACCTCACAAAGTCGTTCACAGATTCCAACGAAACATGCTCTAAAAAAACAATAGGCGAGCTCCCAGGACAAAGTATCTCCCGAGACACCTCCGGATAAGGTGCCAGTTCCACGGGGAAACGGCTTGATCAGTGAGGTACACCCGCGAGATAGTCAGCCTAGTGGATCACCCCTTGCCGGAATGGATGGAAGCCGGTGATATGCGCGCCCTTGAATTACAAACAAGGCGGGGTCTCGATGAGGGGCAGCATGGCGCGATGGGTTGCGAAAGTTGGGAATTGAGGCATCCAGTGAACCACCGCAACTTCTTCAAAATCTCTTGAAACCTAGAAATAAAATTCACATCTTTTGAGGCACCATCCACTGACTTTTGAAGAACACCAAGTCGGGACGGGGCCCAGGGAGATAGTCACCAACACATCACAATCCGTGCTTGAACGTTTACGCCGAAATTGAGTAACCATGTCGTCTTTTACAGCATCCAAGATCCTCATTTTCGGCGGCACGGGAACCATCGGGCGCTACATCACGACAGCCCTCCTCCGCACCAAGCTCTCCTTCCAGCAATTGACCCTTTTTACATCGACTAACAGCGCGAAAGAGAAGGCTCAGCAGTTGGAGAAGTGGAAGTCGGAGGGTCTCAAAATCATCGTTGGCGACCTCACGTCCGAGGACGATGTTAAGGCTGCGTACGATGGCATCGACACCGTCATCTCAGCGGTAGGCAGGGGCGGTCTTCAACACCAGATCAACCTCCTTAGGCTCGCCGAAGCCTCGGAGACGGTCCAATGGTTTCTCCCATCCGAGTTTGGCACCGACATCGAGCACAATGAGAAGAGTCCAAATGAGCCCCCTCATCAGCTCAAGCTGCAGGTGCGCAAGTACATCCGCGAGAACCTGAAGCGGGTCAAGGTCACATACGTGGTGACTGGCCCTTACTTCGACATGTGGGTGGACGCCGCCCCTGGTCTCGAGTTCGCCGGCGGATTCGTCCCTGCCAAGAAGCACGCGTACTTGATCGAGGATGGCAACGGCAAGGTTGGATTTTGCACAATGCCAGAGTGAGTCGTCTTAAACAAACGCTGATAACATGCACGCTGACATGGTTGGTAGTGTTGGCAAGTTCGTGGCCGCGACCCTGAAATCACCCGATGCGTCTTTCGGCAAGGCGCTCAAAGTTCAGAGTTTCGTCGTCACGCCCAAGGAGGTCTTGGCCGAGTATAAGCGACAAAGCGGCGGCGAATGGGGGACGACCTTGACACCGCTTAATGAGATCAGAAAGTTCGAGGCCAAGTTGTGGGAGGAGAAGAATCCCCGCGCGACACTTGTCACGCTGCGGCGGATCTGGGGTGAGGGAGGCACTTTGTATGCCCAGAATGATAACGACGTGGTTGCGTCGCACCTCGAGGGACTCGATTCACTTGCAGCGGCGGTCAAAAAGGCACTTGCGGGGGGTTACAAGCAAGACACCTTTTAGGGTGATGCTTTGTTTGAGGCATGAACTGGGAAAGCGAACGCTTAGATGCATAACCGAGCTTAGTGTGGTTGGTTATTCGCAACCAACCAACAGCTGATACCCTGCAGTTCAGCTCCCCGCCAATCTGCCCGGGTGGTCTGGAACGCTTCCGACTTCAGACTGCTTGCTTGCCTGTGCAACTCAACCTTCATGCTAAGCCCAGCTCATCAATCTAATCCATATTCCACCATGCCTGTCAATTAGCGACTTACTTAGCTCAACAATCAAATCTTTGTTTGCGATGACTTCGGCGCTTGGGGATGTCACGCCGTACCTGGTGTTGCTCGTGGCGGTGGCCACCCTTGGCCCACTCCAGTTTGGCTACCATTTGGTGAGAGGCGGATGCCAAACCACAACCTCCGTCTTCTATGTGAATTTTGGGCGGCTTCGCTAACGTTGTGCTTCCAACACCGGTAGGCCGAATTGAACGCGCCCCAAGATGTCATCACTTGCCAGACGAAGTCCGTTACGGCGCCGTCGTTCACGGAGAAGCTGATGTTTTTCGGTTCCAGCACGAGCTCAACCACTGCTGCCGACTGTATCCCCATGACCGCAGCGTCGTTCGCCGCCATCTCGGCCGTATTCACAGTTGGTGGGCTGGTCGGGGCGCTGGCTGCTGGCCCTTTCACATCGCGCCGTGGCCGCTGGCTCTCGATGCAGGCGACGGCCGTGTTCTACCTTTTTGGGTCTGCCATCGAGACGTTCGCCGCGTCGGTTCCGGTCATGATAATCGCCCGGTTTTTGACAGGAATCGGTGCTGGCGCCAGCACAGTCATCGTACCGTTGTACATCAGCGAGGTGGCCCCGCCTACGAAGCGTGGCTTTTTTGGCGCCTTCACCCAAATCAGCATCAACGTTGGTATCCTGTTTACCCAGACCTTGGGGTACTTCATGAGCCACGACAGTGCCTGGCGGTGGATTTTCGGCGCTGGTGTTATCATTGCGGGTTCCCAGGCCGTCGGCCTGCTGATTGTTCCGGAAAGTCCGTCCTGGACGGCGAATGTGAAGGGCGAGATCGGCCATGCCCGCCGCGCTCTGCAGCGAATTCGGGGTAAGCACAGCAATATCGATGAGGAAGTGGAGGCCTGGGGTGCCGGTGACGGGAGGCCGCCCGGCGAGCGCGAGCGGTTGCTTGCTGCGGAGGACATGGAGTCGGCCGAGGCTGGCACCGGGTTACAACCGCCGTCATCCCCCGGCTCCAAGTCACCGAAGGCCCACCTGGGGTTTGTCCAAGTCGTACGTGACCCGTTGTATCGCCCGGCCATCATTGCTGTGGTTGGTATTATGTTCGCCCAGCAGCTGTGTGGCATCAACTCTATCATCATGTACTCCGTATCGCTACTCAACGATCTTCTCCCGATCAGCTCGGCGTTGCTGACCATCATGATCTCGGTCATCAATCTGGGCACGACCATGGCCGCGTCACCGCTCCCGGACCGACTCGGCCGCAAGACTTGTCTCCTGATATCCGTCATCGGCCAAGGCTCGAGCTCGTTGGCACTCGCCCTCTCTATTAGGTTTGGTTTGAAGATTATGTCGGCGGTCGCCGTTCTCCTCTTCGTTGCCTTCTTCGCGATTGGCCTTGGCCCCGTGCCTTTCATCATGGCCTCGGAACTGGTCGGCCCAGAAGCTGTTGGCGCCACTCAGTCTTGGGCGCTGGGGGCAAACTACATTGCGACCTTCCTCGTCGCGTACTTGTTCCCAATTGTTAACCAAGCCTTGAACGACGCTTTGGGTGGTGCTGGATGGGTTTACTTCATCTTCGCAGGCTTTGCCCTTTTGTGGACGGCATTTATCGGGAGAAACGTGCCTGAGACCAGGGGAGAGGGATGCGATGAAGTCTGGGGCTGACAAGACGCACCGACTGATAACGATGGAACGTAAGGTGTCTGATTGGGACCAGTGGGGTGGGTTTGCAATATTTGTACATGTGTTTCTTGCCTCTTGAATGGACCCTCATCATGGTTTCCGAAACGCGCGCTTGCTGCGAACCATTTGCTCTAATAACCCGATGCCTCCTCTCACACCGTCAATGACCAACAGTTCGTTGGCTTTCTCTTGGCCATATTCGTCAACGGCCACAGATCGAATGATTTCCTCCAATCCGGCCATGCCCGCGCAGCCCATGACGACACACTCAACATCACCCTTTTTGAGGAGCCTCGTGGTAGCCTCCATTAACTTTTCTCGCACAACTTCGGGATCAACACCCCCGTGAAAGTCGCCCGCGTTAAGACCTGTTGTTTCAACCCCAGCAAAATTGGCATTGGAGACATTAGACTGAATCCCCAAAAAGTTATCCAGTCCTTCGGTTAAGTGTTGCTCCCAGAATTTGCCCGTCGTCACGATACCCCATTTCTTCCCGGGCCTCAGCAACGACAAGCATGTCAAGATGCTAGCCTCAAAAATACCCGTCACCGCGAGCTTGCCGAATTCGCCGTCCTTATCGGCCAACATACCAACCAGTGGATGGACGCTGAAACAGGCCACCAGCACTGCGTCGTAATTTTTGAGTAGCCCCGTTTCGTCTAAGTTCTGAGTTACAATCTTGGCGCTATTGTGTACGTCGTTGCCATCGTTGATGCTTGCAGGGCTTTCGTCGGGGGCGGTGTAAGTGTGCACTTCGGTGGACTGGTCGGCATGTTAGCTGCCTAGCTGGGTATTTTTGTTCCCTTCTTTGCTAAACCGTCAAGCTGTGGGCCGGGCGACATCGCATACTTGTGAGAGCTCCATTTCTCTGATACCTTGCTCTAAGCCATGTGTCATGCTCTTGGATGAGTTGGGGTTCAGAACCAAGATTTTGGTCGTCCGTCTAATGAAGTGGGTGGCCATTTTGGCGGTTAGGTCAAGTCTCCGGGACTTTGAGCCTGTCGACTCTCATCGATGCATTCGGTGCCGTAGCTGTGTTGTTTGCTTCATGGAAACCCCACTTGTATGGTTGCGCTGCGGGGTATCACGTGGGGCCGGCCTCAGTCCCCTGCATCCCCAGCCACAGCGTTGCTGACGCACTGTGAGAGGCAGCTGCCAGGGTTCCAGGAGGTGCTGCCCGCCGCAACCCCACCACCACCTCAACCCGAGATCGCCACGCCGTAGCTTGTTATCGACACCCAGCGGCTCGCCGGTCGCAACCATTTCTCTGTCCAGCTGTTCATTTTGCTTCCAGTAGCTGCTGCGCGGTTTGACAATGGCGAACCCGCCCCCCATAGGTAAGGACGATCTCCCCCCCATAGTTAAGGACGATCTGCCAACGAGCGACCGCATTATGGCGCCCAGCAGAGGGCAAGCACTACAGAACACCGGATTAGAGCTAACCTCTTTTGATTTCTCTTCTAGTTCTCGATGGCGGTACCGGCTTTCTCAAGGTCGGCTATGCCGCCCAAAACTTCCCCGAGTTTCAATACCCGTCTATCGTCGGCCGGCCGATCCTCCGTACCGAAGAAAAGGGCGGGAGCGACATGATAATCAAGGACATTATGTGCGGAGACGAGGCCGCTGCCGCACGCACCATGCTTCAGGTCAGCTACCCGATGGAAAACGGCATCGTCAAGAAGTGGGACGACATGCAGCATCTGTGGGACTACACCTTCTACGAAAAGATGAAGGTCGACCCGCGCGGCCGCAAGATCCTCCTGACCGAGCCGCCCCTCAACCCTCTAAAGAACCGCGAGCAGATGTGTGAGGTCATGTTTGAGCGGTACCAGTTTGGCGGAGTCTACGTTGCTATCCAGGCCGTCCTGGCGCTGTATGCCCAAGGTGCGACCCCTGGAGTCTGAGCGCTGGAGCCTGTTGTTATGCGGAAACCTATCCCTGGACTGTCGCGCTAACCCCATTACCTTGTGCGTAGGTCTCAGCTCCGGCGTGGTTGTCGACTCTGGCGACGGCGTGACGCATATCGTCCCCGTTTACGAATCCGTCGTTCTAAACCATCTCACGCGCCGCCTGGACGTGGCCGGCCGCGACGTCACACGCAACCTCATCGCCCTCCTGCTGCGTAGGGGATACGCGCTGAACCGGACGGCCGATTTCGAGACGGTGCGCCAGATCAAGGAGAAGCTCTGCTATGTTTCCTACGACTTGGAGCTAGACAAGCGGTTAAGCGAGGACACGACGGTCCTGGTGGAGAGCTACACATTGCCCGACGGGCGGGTTATCCGCGTTGGTTCAGAGCGGTTCGAGGCCCCCGAGTGCCTGTTCCAGCCGCACCTTGTCGACTGCGACCAGCCAGGCATCGCCGAGTTCCTCTTCAACACCATCCAGTCCGCTGATGTCGATGTTCGTTCGTCCCTCTTCAAGGCCATCGTCTTGTCGGGTGGTAGCAGCATGTACCCCGGTCTGCCGTCACGTCTGGAGAAGGAAATCAAGCAGCTGTGGCTCACGAGGGTGCTAGGAGGAAACCCGGAGCGGCTGAGCAAGTTCAAGGTCAGGATAGAAGATCCGCCACGGAGGCGGCACATGGTGTTCCTCGGCGGTGCAGTGCTGGCCAACATCATGGCCGACAAGGAGAGCATGTGGATTTCGAAGCAAGAATGGGAGGAGCAGGGCACCCGAGTCTTGGAGAAGCTCGGTCCCAGATAGGTCGGTTCGTTATAGCAAGCGTTGCGTTTTTAGACGACGAAAAGAATCGGTGTGTTGATGATGCCGAGCCAGCGCCTCCTCGCCGTGATTGACCGTGTTATTCGGTGCCTCCCTGGTTGATCTCGATTTGCTCTCCGAATCTCAAGGGGCGAAGTAATCCAGGGAACTCGTGCGACTAACATATTTTCTAGCCAACTCGGTCCGGAGTTGTTAGGACGGGCTGTCTTTCGGCCGCCAAGCTCCGAAACACCCATGGAAGCCCCACCTCTGCGCAAACCATCCAAACCATGTCTCATTCGCAACATCAACCGGAAAACTGGTGTGTCCCATCCATCCATCACTCCTGCCAATCGTCATCGCAGTCCTTCCTCGGTTTGGGCAGCAATGAGAGCACACGGCAACGCCGGAAATTTCGCTACATGATCTCATGCACCCGACTTCTCCGCACTTGCCCGCATTTGCCCGCGCTTGAGCGTATCCGTTTGGCGGTTTGCTGACTCGTCTCATCCGGTAATCTTGCCCCATCCTGGGTCCAGTCGCGTTTGGCTTCCGGGCTTGTCCCCTGCTGGCCTCCAACCCACTCGAGCCACCCATCCACCCATCCACCCCAAAGCCATTAGATGAGCCTCACAAATCCGCCCTCCTCAGCTACCGGGCCGGGGTCGGTCTCCGCTGCCCGAACGCAGTCATTGAAGAGGAGCGTCCAGGCCGCCTTTGAAGGTAATGTGGATGTTACGGGTTCCATCATCTTTCATCTCTTTTCCCGTCCTGTGTCTCGTTCATCAACCCCCATCAGGGCCAACCTGGTCCCCCGTTTCTGTAACGGGGCTGTGGCTACCCGAAGAGCCCGAGATTTGTCAAGTTTCTGACTTACTCGGTCCTCTCGCCTCTTTGGGGGAGCTAACTCCGGAGGGGGTGTTTTGGAGTAGTTATTTTACTTTACGTCCCTCGATGCTGCAGCATGCGGTGCTCTTCTTGATCGGGCCGCGTTCTACTTGGACCGTTTCATCATGAACAACCATTACCATCCAACCGGACACCGAGACGCCAAGACATATGCCGGCGATCGACCCTGGCCTCAGTGGCCGGGGGTTCCGTCTGGTTTGTCCAGCTCATCGGGGCTCTTGCAGAACCGTTATTACGCACCCGCCGGTCCCTTTCCCCTCCTCCCTTACTTCGGCGAGCTCGGAGCAGGCCCGGACACAGCCATGAACCAGGCCAAACGCCAGAGGGCTGAAGTCAGCTACCAGCAGCCGAGGCCTTGTCAGTGATCACGCTCGTTCCGTCTTTGATCCGTTTTTGACCTGGAGTCGACCCCAACATATCAAACCCCCCCGTCTGAGAGCTAACTCGTCGCCACAGACCCGACGGGCCGCGGGACCGGATCCATGGGCTACCAAAGCAAGGTGCGGGTAACAGACAAGTACAAAGTCGTCGGCTTCATCAGCAGCGGCACGTATGGCCGCGTCTACAAGGCCCTGGGCCGTCACGGCCAGCCGGGCGAGTTCGCCATCAAGAAGTTCAAGCCCGACAAGGAAGGGGAGCAAGCATCGTACACGGGCATCTCGCAGTCGGCCGTTCGGGAGATGGCGCTGTGTTCCGAACTCCACCATCCCAACGTGATCCGGCTAGTCGAGATCATCCTGGAGGACAAGTGCATCTTCATGGTCTTCGAGTATGCCGAACACGACCTGCTGCAGATCATCCACCACCACACCCAACAACCCCGCCATCCGATACCACCCAACACCATCAAGAGCATCATGTTCCAGCTGCTCAATGGCTGTCAATACCTCCACACGAATTGGGTGCTGCACCGCGACCTCAAGCCTGCCAACATCATGGTGACCTCGAGCGGTGAGGTCAAGATCGGCGATCTCGGACTCGCCCGTCTCTCCTACAAGCCTCTCCACAGTCTTTACGGCGGGGATAAAGTGGTGGTCACAATATGGTACCGAGCACCCGAACTGCTTCTTGGCAGTCGGCACTACACGCCGGCGATCGACATGTGGGCTCTGGGCTGCATCTTTGCCGAGCTGCTCTCGCTGCGACCGATATTTAAGGGCGAGGAAGCCAAGATGGACAGCAAGAAAACGGTGCCGTTCCAGCGAAACCAGATGCAGAAGATCGTTGACATTATGGGCCTCCCGACGAAGGAGCGCTGGCCGTTGCTGACCAGCACCACCGAGTACAGCCAACTCTCGACCCTCCAGCCCCCCATCCACCACGGTGGACACCACGGTCACCACTACCAATCACAACGCCAAGCAGCAGCAGCCAACGCCGGAGTAAGCCACCTCGAGAAGTGGTACTACAACACCATCAACCAACAAACCGGCGGGTCCGGCCCTGGGTCGGGCACGAGCCCGCTGGCGAGCCTCGGGGCGGAGGGGTACAAGCTGCTGGCGGGCCTGCTCGAGTACGACCCGCAGCGACGGCTGACGGCGGCGGCGGCGCTGCAGCACCCCTTCTTCAGCACCGGCGACCCCGTCAGCGCCAACTGCTTTGAGGGCCTCAAGACCGAGTACCCGCACCGCCGCGTCAGCCAGGACGATAACGACATCCGCACCAGCTCGTTGCCGGGGACCAAGCGTAGTGGCTTGCCCGACGACTCGCTCCGTCCTGGGAAGCGCGTTAAAGAGGGGTAGTTGGTGGTGGCGGCAGGACTGGCTGGTTATAGGATATACATTGGATGAAGAGGGGCAGGGTAGTTGTGGGCTGGGATGGGAGGGGTTAACTATTGTGACGTTTCTATGATTCGGCATTTGGGTGGCGTTGGGATGTAATAGATGCATGCGTGCTGCTAGCGTTTCAAGAATAGCTTTCGGTTTGTCGCTGGGCGAGGGGGGCAAAAGTTCACATTAATAGACCGTAATCACACAACACAAACCACGGGCCCGCATCAATTCCAGACTGTGTTCATTCCCGATGTTCTCAAACTCCGACGTTGCCAATTCTCCCTCCTTCCCTCCCGCTTCGCTCCTTGGGTATAGACAGTGTTCCTCCGGCTATGGTGAACAGATGAAGACAAAAACGGGGCGCCAGGGTGCAGCGCCCGCGCCCCGTGCATTAAGATATAAAGAGGTCGTTAAAGTGGACGTGACAGAACATAGGGAAAACCGCGCGGCTGAAGTGTGGTGCAGAGACGTGGCGTGGCGTGGCGTGGGCGGGCCAGCAAAAGGATGTGTGGCAGGACATAAAATTAGGGCGGGGGGGTTGCAGCCCGCTGGGGAAATCGGGAGCTGAGTAAATAGCGAGAGTTGCTCCTTCGGGCGGGCCGGCGTCGTGGAGATGCTGTTACGTTTCGCGGTCTGTGCCGGTATTCGTTATATGGAAGGAGTCTTGTTGCTGACCTTCGGGTGATCGTTGTGTTGCTTCGCTTGAGGGAATGGTCGGGGCAGATGGAAGAGTCCGTTCGCAGCCGTCGTCGAGCCGGCGCTGTGTAGTGCCATAGTGTGGCAGGCGGGTGGAACGAGCTGTTGAACCGCGTTCGGCTGTCGACTACACCGCTCATTTCCCGCTGTACTTGGGCGTCTTCTTGATGTTCTCCGAAAGCCAACCGAAACCCTCGGTCAGGCCCTCGCCCTCTGTAGCGATGGCGGGCTGGACGAACCACGGTCGCTCTCCGAGCTTGGAGAGTTCGAGCTTTGTGGTGATTGTTTGGCAGTCCATTGCTGTTACCCCAGAACGTTAGTGGGCGGCACATTGAGGAGGCTTCACAGGGCCATACATACCGCCCTTGAGATCTTGCTTGTTCGCGAACACCAGCAAGAGGCAGTCGGACATTTCCAGATCGTTGAGAATGCGATGCAGTTCCGTCTTGACGTCTTCAATCCGGTTGTGGTCTGACGAGTCCACGACGAATACGAGACCCTGTGTGCCTGCCATGCTTGTCAGCTTCCCGCGAGCCCTCCCTTCCCGGCTGATTGTGCTCACCGCTGTAGTAATGCCTCCATAATGGACGAATCTTATCCTGACCACCGACGTCCCACATGTTGAACTTGATGTTCTTGTATGTAAAAGCCTCGACGTTGAACCCGACGGTCGGAATGGTTGTCATGGTCTGGTTGAGCTTGAGCTTGTAGAGGATGGTGGTCTTGCCGGCAGCGTCAAGGCCGAGCATCAGAATGCGCACCTCCTTGGACCCGAAGAGTTTGCCAAAGAGGCTCGAAATAGACATTGAGGCGCCCATCTTGGTCTGGGGGAATAGATCTGGCTGACTTTGGTGGGTGTCGGGTTATGGGTCGGTGGTTGGGAAATATTTCGACGAAACGAAAGGGGCCGATGCGAGGAGGTCGCAAAGTA
Source organism: Chaetomium globosum CBS 148.51 (assembly GCF_000143365.1). Taxonomy (NCBI): domain Eukaryota; kingdom Fungi; phylum Ascomycota; class Sordariomycetes; order Sordariales; family Chaetomiaceae; genus Chaetomium; species Chaetomium globosum. Next base: position 91,157 of record NT_165980.1, read on the forward strand.
GTCGTGGGGTGATTCCTGACACGCGAGTGTGTGGGTGTGTCGCTGAATGATGCGAAGCTGCAAAATCACGAAATGGGGCTGACTGAAGCGAATGTGTATTAGCATGAGCGTGGCTGACAATTAACGTAAAGCGGTAAAGATGCGGTCGGTCCCCGGAAATGAAACGGTAGGCTGGAGATTAGTGCGACATACCTTGCGGTAAGAACAGTTAGGGTGCCGATTGCACGTATTGGGGTGGGAACAAACAAAGCAGCAAACGAGAGTCAAGATGGGAAAATTTTTGAGTTTGGGCTGATGTCTCGGGAGCCCCGTGATGCAGATCCAAATGGTGGTGTTGTGAACGCGGAGCCGCGTTTTCTCTCCCCTGACAGGGAAACAATGGCTTCTGCATGGTCCGAAACCCTGCACCCCAAGCTTGGTGGAGCTGCAATAGATTACCCCTGACTTCTCCACCAATCAAGGTAGAAACCTTCAACTTTGATGGTCTGTGCTCGTTACATCATGGAGTCTTTCGTGGAGTCACGGTCCGCTTCCCAAAGGCCGAAAAGAGCTGAGTGAGAGGATTTCGGAGAATACCTTAAATCTTTTAAGTCGAAGTTCACCATCCTCTGACCTTTACAAACCATGCCCTAACCCTTCTTATGGTATTCGACCTAATTCCTATACTCGACCACAAACCGCCTTTCAACCAGCTGCAGTGTAACATTATTCTCCTCGCCTTCGAAACGCAAGCTGACTTTGTGCGTGGCTGCATCTGTCCCCATCACTTCAGCCTTGTAAAATGTGGTGCTATCAGGGTAGAGGGCGAGCACCGTTTTCCCCTTGTCAAGATCCGGGAGTTCCACGCCAGAAGCCGGGATCGGGATCATGCTGCTGGCGCTGGTGCGATACTCGACGCGTTGGTCCGGTGGTAGGTCCGGGTCGGCATCCTGGACTTTATATCGCCGTGACTTGCCCTCGCCGAGAACCTGCTGCACCTTTCCAAGCATCCATTCCGTGGTGTCGGTGGTTGTTGTTGGCTTCGGCTTGAATACCACGTCCTGGCCCTTGAAGAAAGTGATCTTCGCCCGTTGGGCCGCCGTGGCGGTAAGCCCTCCGGATTCCGGCGGGACACTATCCGACTTTCCTGGCGTATCACGGTCTCCGCCTCGTGGGGGGACGCTATCCCGGTTTACTGAGCGGTCGCTTCCCGCGCCAGCGCTTCCTCCCAGTTTCCTTCCCACCGGCGACGGCATGGGCGAGTCCCCCGAGCCGTCGAACTCGTACACCGAACCCGGGTCGCCGCGATCGCCGCGATCGCGGTCACGGTCACGGTCGCGGTCACGATCTCTGTCTCGGTCCCGATCTCGATCTCGCTCCTTCTCACGCGCACTAATCCCCCGCACTGACCCGGACCTCGCCGAGGCGGATAACAACCCGCCTGGCCTCTCCCGCCCGGATGAGCCCGATGGCCCCGCTGCCTGTGCTTCTGCGTCTTCCCTAGCCTTGACCAATGCCCTCAGGACCGTGACACGCTCGATCAGCGCATCGATTTGCTGTTTAGATAGATCTGACCCCTTGACGCCGCTCCGCAGCAAGCTGTCGAGCTTCTGTTCCTCGACGGTGATATCGACGCCGTCTTTGTTTTTGGCCATGTAGCTGTCCTGCGCCACTACAGCACGGATCGAGTCGTTGCTCGCGTTGATGTCGTCGACCATGACCCGGATGTCATCCTTAACTTGGCTCCACAGATGAGCCTCTTCCCCCTGGGCGTTGCCACTGTTGCGGTTTGGTCCCCGTGAGTTGCGATTGCGTGAGGACATGATGAACGGGCGAGCGTGGGTCTAGTAAATTCCGTCGCGTCTCGCGTCGCCACGGTCTCTGGCGATGGGACTCCGGCCAGTGTGTTGCTGGTATTCGTAAGGTATATTTACCCCCGTGCCAGCGGGGCACAGAAACGGATCCCCGGGAACCTAGTCCGGACAAGAATGGGTAGATATGAAGTAGATAGGATCCGTCGTCTCAGATCCTTCAATTGCTCGTTAAAACCGAGTTAACTCACAACTTGGGGTGGGTGGGTGGATGGATGGCTGCGGCTCCCCGGGATGGATGTCTCGGCGCAGGTGCTGATCTCAGGCTGTGTGCCGCGCCAATACCAGGCAGGAGACAAGGGTGATTGATGGATGAGACAGGTACGAATACCGGAGTGAATTGATAAGTTAGTTATGAACCGGCGACCGCAGCTCTGATGTAATGGATTTAGGGGGGGATATATTCCCTGGGAAGTTTCAAGTTGGATGATGTTTTTCCGAGTTTCTATTGTTTTCGCCTCACCAACGTCCGTGAGCCGCAGCATTCATCCTGCCTGATGGAAGGCGCGTGTGTGATTGGAGAGCTCCTGTATTTCCAGAGCCTCCCTTCTGGGAAGGTGTTCGTTGAGGTTTACACTGTGTAAATGACGGCGCTTGGTGCTTATCACACAGTGCGATCTCAACGCCGTGTTCCATCCCAACCCCGCCCGTTTTGTTTGTGACGTAAATGCGAGGGGTTCAGCTCCAGGAAAACAACAAACCGAGCGCCAGGTCACGAAGCCTATATCACTGGGTTTTCGCTTCCCAACTCAACATTTGCGCTTGAACCCCCAGGGGAAGCTCAGATTAACTCCCGACAATGCAAGTTCCCCTCATCCGCCTGCAATGCGGGGCCAACTCGTACGAATGGGGGAAGAAGGGCAATTCGTCTGCAGTCGCGCGGTTCGCTGCCGCGACCCCCTCGGCCGACTTCTCGATCCAAGATGACAAGCCATATGCGGAGGTATGTTTTACCTACTTTCCGCATAGAAACTTCAAGCTGACCACAGCGACTTTTAGTTGTGGATGGGCACCCACCCCTCCAACCCCTCCAAAGATGTGACCACCGGCCGCACCCTCCTCGACCTCGTCCAGGACAACACAGCGCTCCTCGCCCCATCCGTCGCCGCCCGATATGATAACAAGGTTCCTTTCCTTTTTAAGGTGCTCTCTGTCAACAAAGCCCTGTCAATTCAGGCCCATCCCAACAAGAAATTGGCGGAGCAGCTTCACGCGAAAGACCCCAAGAACTACCCCGATGACAACCACAAGCCCGAGATGGCCATTGCCATCACCCCTTTCGAAGGGTTTTGCGGCTTCCGCCCATTAGGCGAGATAACACATTTTCTGGATTCAGTCCCCGCGCTTCGCCAGCTCGTCGGTGAGGACACAGCCAAGGAATTTGCTGAGGTTGTCAAGAGCACGAAGGACGATGAATCCAAGGAGGCCGTGGAACGGAACAAGAAAGCGTTACAGAAAGTCTTTGGCGCCCTCATGTCGTCTTCGGAAGCCGACATGGCTGCTGCTGCGAAGATCCTTGTCGAGTCTGCGGCAGGTGCCGGGGCTAACTTCGCAGGGGGTGGTGTCGCTGCCACTTCCGGGTCAACTCTTGCCGAGTTGGTGAACCGCCTCCACGGCCAGTTCGGCGCCGACTATGGTCTTTTCGTTTTCTTCTTCCTCAACTTCGTGACATTGCAACCAGGAGAAGCCCTGTTCCTCCAGGCCGACGACATCCACGCCTATGTCAGTGGCGACATCATTGAATGCATGGCGAGCAGCGACAATGTGGTCCGGGCGGGCTTCACTCCCAAGTTCAAGGATGTCGACACACTCGTAAACATGCTGACATACAGCTACGCACCCATCGACGAGCAGAAGATGGAGCCCCGCGACTACCCGTATGCCACGCTCAACCGGGCCGCCTACAGTTCCGGGTCCGCTGTCACCCTCTACGACCCCCCAATCGAGGAGTTTAGTGTGGTGCGCTCGACCCTCAAGGGTAACGGTTCAAAAGCCACATTTGATCCCTTGGATGGCCCCAGCATCATCATTTGCACCGCCGGCAAGGGCAAGATCTCGGTTGGGCCGAGTGTGCAAGAGGTCAAGGAAGGCTATGTCTTCTTCGTTGGCGCCACCGCCGAGTGTGTGCTCGTATCGGAGTCTTCGAGCGATGACGATGAGTTCATCACCTTCAAGGCCTTTTGTGAGGTTGAGGGGCATCGTGGAGCTTCGCTATAGAGCCTCGTGTCATCCTTTTGGCATTGCATAGATTCGACCAGCGTAGAAAACTAAAGCACAAGGGCAGCTTGGGTCTGCACCTCTTATTGCCTTCACTCTAATTCACTATACACTCTACCACGGTTCCCCTCATAGCCAATCATTCCCTTTCCATCGGCAAGGCATCGCGGGATCTTACGGCTCACTACATTCGCCCTTTACCCGCTGTGCCGGCCGCGGGTGGTCTGCACTCTATCATCCGGAACTACCCCATCGCCTTACCCACCGAGCCAGCAGCCCAAAATAGCAGCGGCTCGATATCGATTGGGGTCGAACTGCAGCATGGTTCATATTCTTGCCATAGCAGCAAGCTTCCTGGACCATCCAATTGGACCTTTACGTTATCTCCGCCGTTGGTCATCACGCTTGACGGGACCAGTGGAGCAGTGATGGGAAGATCACAGACGTAAAGACAGATTGTACACAAAGGCATACTAGGTTCCCTGTTATAAGCTACACTTGAGTTGTCCTCCCTCAAATGGGTCTGCAAAGCCACGCATCCTTCTGCAGCGGCTGGAACACGGGCTTCCAAGTTTGTGGTACCGAGCCATATAAACCCCATCCCACGTCTCCCACCTTTATGGGAACTTAATATAATCGAACACGGGAACCCGGGTTTTGGGTATGTGCTTGTCCGGGCCTAGGCTTTGGCGTTCCCAGGAGTTCCGGCGGCAAGGCAGGGCTCACTGTCTATAAAGGCATCCAGCCCGGTGTTCCCCGTTTGTTCTCTCGACTCATCGCCTCGGTCATCACATCATCTGCAAACACCATGCTCAAGTCGTATCTACTTTCGTGTCTCCTCCTGGAGGCGGCAACCGCCCAATGGTTCACACGTCGTCCAACACCAACACCAACACGTGTCGCCCCACCGTCGGCAACCCAGTCGCTTTATGGTCAATGTAAGGGACAACACCACACTATTGGAGGCCGGACAGGCATGATCTGACCAAGATTTCTAGGTGGTGGACAAACGTACACAGGGCCAACAATATGTCCACCGGGGGCATATTGCAAGTTTGACGGAAAGTAAGTCCTTTCGCCTTCCAGAGTGGAAGTTCCAGTAGATCTTCTATCCCTAGCTATTGCTCTTGATCCCTGGCTTCTTTAACGAGAAGACAATGGCTAACACCACGGCCTTTTCTTACCCGCAGCATTTGGTATGAGCAGTGCGTCGCTATCGAAACAGATGGCGGGGGCCAGCCCAGCACCCGGACCGCGACCACTGTCGTCACCGTCGGACCAACAGTGGTGACCACCTTCATCACCTACCTGACCCCGAAGCCGACTACGACGAGGCCGGCGCAGGTTGTCACCATCACTGTAGTGCCCGACGATCCGTGTGACCATGAATATCTGTGTTAGTGGCTGTCGGTGTCTCGAATTTATGAGCTTTTTTTTAGTAATGTTACTCTTTGCTTTCGAACCGAAACTGTCTTGACAATTATTCTTGTGACTCAACTCAGACATAATTATACACGGAACCCCCGGTCAAATGTGGTTTTTAGTAGTGTTGACGGAGAGCAGATATGTTGTTTAGAACCCTGCAAAATGTCTACCCGGTGTGGGACTTTCTAGCACTGTTGAACCCGACAGGTCTCCGAGTAAATACACGGTATGTTCAACGCCCCCAAACCCGGTTGACTACCGGGTAGAACTCGGTCAGGCCATTCGTTAGCGACCAGAGCAACCATTCCGGGGCTTAAAGCCCGAGGACATCATAACGAACTTCCCCAAGTGAACATTACAACTTACAAGATCTACTAGGTACATAAGGTAGGTCAATACGTTTAGAAATCCCGGGGTGCAAAGTACCTATCCACCGTACCGCTCAAGATGAGAGAGAACGACAAGGGCCGGGACCGTTGTGGCTGCAGGAATGAAACCTTGATTTGGTCGCTTGCACTGTGCCTCGGTATCTTTCTCTTCCCCTCATTCCCCAACCCGCCGAGACAACGGGGCGACACCCAACTGCTTCCCAAAGCGGAATCACCCTTGCAGCATCGAAAGACAATATGATGGCGCATTCGCCTATCACGGGGAGATGCGACAGGTCGAATACATCTTCATGGCAACCCATCCGCATATAAGCCATCGACTCACCGGCCATCCCACTTGGACTTTCGACGAACCCACAGGAGATTTCGTACTCGAAGTTTGGAAGTTAACCACCTCACACCATGGTCTTCCCCGTCCCCATCGCCGCCGCCGCCGCCACCGGTGCCGGCGCCCTCGCCGGAGCCGCCTACCTCAACGCGCGCTTCTCGCTCGCGCACGACCTGCTCTTCTTCCGCATCTTCGGCGCCACGCTCTTCCGCCTGTTCCGCGCGGGGCGCGCCGGCCGCCTCAACGTCTTCTACGTGCTCGAGGCGCAGGCGCTCGACAAGACAACGGGGGCGAAACCCTTCCTCCTCTTCGAGGGCCGGGCGGTTACCTATGCCGAGACGTATGAGACGGTGTTGCGGTATGGGCTTTGGTTGCGCGAGTGCCGGGGTGTGCGTGAAGGGGATGTCGTGGCGCTGGATTACCAGAATTCGGACACGTTTGTCTTGTTGTGGTTTGCCCTGTGGGCGGTCGGCGCGAAGCCCGCGTTTATCAACTACAACCTGCAGGGTGCCGCGCTGGCGCACTGTCTGCGGGCGTCGACGGCGAAGTTGGCGATTGTGGATCCGCGCGTGGCGGAGAGTGTGTCCGAGGACGTTCGGCGGGAGGTTGTCGGTATGGAGTTCGTTGTGTTCACGCCCGAGTTGGAGGTGGAAGCGCAGGGGCGGGAACCGGTCCGGTACCCGGATGCGGTGAGGGTGGAAAGGGAGCCGACCGATATGGCCATGTTGATTTACACGTCTGGGACGACGGGGATGCCGAAACCTGCTATCATCTCGTGGGCTAAGGTTTACGTGGCTGCCAATATGTCGTCCAAGGGAACGAGTGCGAAGCCAAGCGATGTCTTCTACACGGTATGGTTCAATTACCTGGCCAGGCCCTCTTGGGGATCGTATCTAATTCCTAAGTATAGTGTATGCCCCTTTACCACAGCGCCGGCTCCTGTCTAGCAGTAGGCAGCGCGCTGCTTCTTGGGGCCACCGCGGCCATCGGGCGTCGCTTCTCCACCAAAACGTTCTGGAAGGAAGTACGCAAGACGAAATCGACCGTCATCCAGTACGTGGGCGAGACATGTCGGTATCTTACGGTAGCGCCCCCTGAAATCAATCCTGTCACGGGCGAGAATCTTGACAAGAAGCATTGCGTACGCGCGGCTATGGGTAATGGCCTCCGCCCAGACGTGTGGGATCGGTTCAAGGATCGGTTTGGCATTGACGTGAGCTGTGGCCTGCTGTGTCTTGTTGAGTTGGATGACAGGCTAATATCTCATTGCAGACAATCTATGAGATTTACGCTGCCACTGAAGGCGCTGCCGGGCTTTGGAACACCTCTCGCAACTCCTTCGCAAAGGGAGCTATTGGTAGGTTTGGTCTCGTATCAGGGGCTTTATCCAGCCTGCGGACGACCCTCGTCCGGGTAGACAATGAGACCGAGCTTCCGTGGCGGGATCCTAAGACGGGGTTTTGCCACCGTGCCAAAACTGGTGAAGCCGGCGAGTTCATCGTCAGGTTGCCTGCGGACGATATCAAGAAAAGGTTTCAAGGGTATTATGGAAATGCAGAGGCCACAAATTCGAAGATCATGCGTGATGTGTTCCGGAAAGGAGATGCATGGTGAGTGCCTACCCCTTTCAGCCCCTCTTCGACTTGGTATCTTTAGGACACAGCTAATGGAGAGTCTAGGTTCCGCTCAGGCGATGTGCTCCGATGGGATAGCGATGGAAGGGTCTACTTCCACGACCGTATTGGTGACACATTCCGCTGGAAAAGCGAGAATGTGTCTACTGCTGAAGTCGCCCAGATCCTCGGCCTGCACCCGACGGTTCAAGAAGCCAACGTCTACGGCGTGCAGCTGCCGCATCATGACGGCCGAGCCGGATGTGTGGCAATCGTGTTAGACACTCCAAAAGCGAATGCCCAGGCGCTGGCTAGCTTGGCTTCGCACGCAATGGAGAAGTTGCCGAGATACGCGGTACCGTTATTTGTACGTCTAGTCAAGGAATTGGGCGCGCAGACGACGGGGACAAACAAGCAGCAGAAGCATGTTCTGCGCCAGCAAGGTGTTGACCCTTCCAAGGTCGAAGACGATGTCTTATTCTGGTTGAAGGGAGGGACATATGTTCCGTTTCGTCCAGCGGACTGGAAGGCTCTGGAGCAAGGGGCCGTGAAGTTGTAATGTAGCTGTTGTGAATTAGGCTGGGGATTGGGCTTTGTATACTGTGGTTTGCCTTGATAATATATATACATGATACCAATAGCAGCTTTCTGCTCAAACATGTATTTTGGTGCATTGCTCGTGTCCATGTTGGGTCTGTATGATTGACCGATTATACCTCGATATATCGCGGGCGATCTTCAGCGGCTCTGGGCATCCCGTCCGCCGGGTTACTGTTACAAGGTCATGCACACCTAAACACTCGAATCCCTTCAACTACTAGATCCTTGTTTATAATAAAAACAACCTGGCTGGGGCTTAGGATGTTCCACCCGCACGAGCTCTCAAGCTCTCCCCAGTTCACCAACACTGGGACGGCAACCTTATTCTGTCTTTGTAAGGCACTTCATATATTCTTTTAGACATTGACTTCTATTCTTAGTTTCATGGTGCTTGCCGCCGAGTTTGGGTCAACTACCCGGATGGGTAGGGGTGTTTCAGCAACGCCCCGGATCGACTCATCTTTTCTGGTACCGTCCCAACTGCCGGCTTTCCATCCGAATCATTAATGTGTATTTCAGGCATCGAATTTCCCAACCTGCGATCGATCCGTCCTCAGATTTATCACATGCTAGAGACCAGCTTCCCATGATTCTATCTGCACCCGCCCCCACAACTCTCCATCTTGGAAAGTAGGTACCTAGGTATTTTGCTCGGCGTTTTCTTCAGCATCCAAATATTTTGCTACGTTTAACTGGAGTTTGAGACACATGGTGGAGGAAGTTATGGCGAACTCGACATTCCCCACGAAATCCTTATCCAAAGACTCCAATGCGGGCCCCAGAGGAAGAAACTCGACGTTTCCTGGCTTCTTCCGTGGACAGGCACAGTTTGATGACCTCGGGCCAACAACAAGAGTTTCAGTATGGTTACTAGCGGGGTCAGCGCTAGCTTTTCTGTTATTACGGTTGTATTGCAAGTTCGTCAGGCATCGGAGGCTGCATGCGGATGACTATTTCCTCATAGCAGCTTGGGTAAGTACACCCAAGCTTTGGATGTTCAATATAAGAAAAAGAGGACTAACGGTCCAATGCCGAATCTAGCTAGCCCTGGTCGGCAGTGCAATCTGCAACAACATAGCCATCGACCTGGGATATGGCAAACATGTGTGGCAGATACCCTTTCGGAATCTGAACGACATGTACCTCGTTGGGCAAATCAGCATTACTCTAACCACCTGTGCTGCAGCAGGGAACAAGACTTCGTTTGGCATTACCCTGTTGATGATCTCAGACGGCATTTACGGCAAAACACAAGTCTTTATCTGGTTCGCCTTGGTGCCCATGAACCTACTCTTGGACACCACTGCAATGCTCTTTTGGGTGGGTGTATGCCGCTAGAGAAGTCATGGCACCCCTTCATCGGGGGAACCTGCTGGAGCCCCAACGTGTTGATAACGTACAACGTCTTCACCAGTGGTGAGCCGGCACTCTCTGTGTTCCATGGCGCAAGAGAAGGCTAATTCGATCGCCACCATATCGCAGCATACTCCGGGGTAATGGACCTAGTTCTTGCTATCATTCCATGGGAACTTATAATGGGTCTTCACATGCAAACTAAGGAGAAGATTGGTGTCGCGTTGGTCATGAGCATGGGCGTGTTGTAAGCGACTCGGTCCCGAGGACGAACAAGATCCCGTCTTCCTAACGTTCACAACAACAGTGCCGCTGCGTCTGCGTTCATCAAGTGCTCCTCTCTCCCCGAGCTCGGAGGGCGGGATTTCCCCCGTGAGTGCAACTTTGGTATTATTCCAGCGTTAAGTGTACGCTCCTGGGGGCTAACCGAGTACCAGACGATGAGAGTGACGTTGGTTATTTGGAGAAGCGCCGAAGCTGCTGTCACCATCATGGCCGCATCGGTACCAATGTTGGGCATGCTGGTCCGCGGTACCAGAGGGTCAGGGCGGGAGAGTCACACTCGGACCAGCGAAAATAGATCGCGAAGGACATACAACACGACAGGGTCATCCAGAAAGGTCTATTACTACAACAAGCCGAGACGGGATTTGGTGACGATGAGTAGCTCGACATGGACGGGGAGAAGCCATTGAGAAGCCATTGACTGGCGAGAGTGGGCGCTCTTCGAGTCGGAAGGGGGCCGGGGTTTGGGGAAAGGTGCTCGGCAGATGCAACGGGCGGGAGCCGGGGGTACCAGAGTTAGGCGGTGTTTACTTCATGGCAGTAATATCGGTTCGGCCTGTGGAAGTCAGGAATATGTCAGCAACAGAATCGATGGTATGAGGATGCAAACCACTGGTCCAGCTCCATTGAAAGATGCCGAACAGCACACTCTGGGGTTCACGGTCGTCCTTTTTCTGTGCCAAGCTCATAAACACGGGAAGAGCTTGTCGGGCCCTTCCGTGGCTGAAGTTTGGATGGGTTAGCGTTGGCATGTCCATCGATATTTATAGCCTGTTGTTGATTAATTAAATAGCAAGTTCCGGGGAACTGGACGAGTCCAATTCATCCGCCAAATTGAATGGTACGCCATTCAAGGGGTCACTGCGACATAAATAACCCTGCATTATGTAGAACACTGAAGATAGCAACATGTCATTGGGTTCCCTTAAAATCGAACCGTGATCTGGACCGGAAAGGCAAGCCCAAACTGTGCATGGTCCCAGGAACCAGGACAGGCGTAATCCCCCCAATAATCCAGAACTATCGATCCTGGAGAGCAGTTTCGGTTCCGCTGGGGGTTGCACGCCCAAATACAGATGCTCCGTGATAGATAACTCAATATACAGAATGGCACTTGAACACGAATGCCAAGGTCACCACGGAAAGGGTTGGTGCAGTCGGTAAATCCGGGGTAGTCAGGGATAGGGGACTGTGAGTCTGGGGAAAGATAAAAGATCTCGGAGCTCCACGATATCTTCACCACGAGGAGAGCTGAACCAACCCCACGCTGAAGATCAAACACCATTGCCCACTGCCAGTTCTTGTCGACTCTGTGCCCATCCGCTCCTGTCAAAACCCAATCCGAACTCTTCAAGATGCTGTCGCAAGTTGTCATCGCTCTCGGCCTGGCCAGGTATGACTTGGCTTTTAGTCCCCCCTCCTCCCCTCGCCTCCCTTTCATAATGCAAGTAGAGGTCGCGTATGTATGAACAGGAGCTAACAGGAAGTTTTGGTGATAGCGCCGTTCTCGGCCAAGTCACGCTTCAGCCGTCAACCATCAGGACAGGCCGGCCGGGTCTTCCGACCTTGACGGTGACATCAACGACCACGGAGACGGAGACGGAGACCGTGACCAAGACGGAGAGCTACATCAGCGAGACGACGGTCACGTCGACGGTGATCAGCACCAGCGTCTCGACCAGCGTCAGCACCTCCAAGGTTACCGACACGGTTAGCGTGATAAAGACCGTCACCAAGCCCTGCGTCACCTGCCCGACGCTGACCCGCACCGCGACGGCGTGCAAATCCTGCTTCGTGCCGCAGTGCACCACCACTCAGGTCGTGACCCGGCCCGTGGGATGCGACGGGGCGCTGCCCACCGCCACGGTATCCTTCCCGTGTAGCGATCCGGACTCGTGCAACAAGATTGGTTGCACAACGGTGTATGACATCAAGACTGCGGCTTAATTGGGTAGGGAGTACATGGCTTCAGGAGTGGGGAGTCAGCCGAGACGGCGGAGCCCAAAAGGAATGGCAATGAGTGAAGACTGTGCAGTGATTCGCAAAGCGTGGATGGGATGCGATGAGAGGAGGCAGTTTGAGCGCGTTCGAACGGTTCAGGGGTTGGGTTGGGGATTGATGGCCGGGGGAGAATATTTGGTGCTTATTCGGTTACAATGTTTGGCTGCTGGATTCTCTAGAACGACTTGTATCCGCATGCCCACGAAGAATATGTACAAATAAAGCATTGAATCCAGCCAGGGAAGACGGCTCCTAGTCTCGATCGGGTGGATGCACCGTTGCAGTCCCTGACTAGTGTGGAGGTACCGATGCAGATGTGAGTCTACACTATTATCTAACGTGAGATTATGGTACGAAAATCTTCTTATCAGCCGTACATAGCCAAATCGTAGTGGCCTCCGCCATCTGCCTTATTTTGTCAGGGTTGCATTTGTGGTTCCTTTGGTGCAACTCTGTTACCGCCCAGTGAGATTGGTGCCAGTTCTTGGCCGTCGTCGATGTTGTGTGTTCCTCTGTACTCCTCTGTGTGAGTGCAGCTTACGCTATCGATCGGAAGTTCGGAACCTTTGGACTTGATGATGGGTAGGTGTCAGGGTGATCAACATGATCCTCAATCCTCGACTCCAACTTGACCCAAGCCCTGTTGGTCCTGGCGTGACCCGTCGGCATGGCGTGCAGGCACAGAATACGGGTTTCTTCAGCTATTCTCTGTTGACTCAGGTGGTGACTGGCGGTGCTGGCCAAGCGTGTCAAGCCTCTCTCCTCGTGCCAAGTGACTCGAGAGCACTGCCAGGGGACAGCCACGCTGCGACAGCGAATCTCAACTCTTGGCTATCCAAATCCGGAAGCAATCCCGGCTGCCTGTCCACGGAACCGCCACAATTTTACTGGTCAGTCACGAGTGCCATGTGGAAATTCATGGAGAAGCGACCTGAGCGAGGCTGCAGGTCAGATATGCACGTCCTGGGGGCAGAGAATAAACGAATCACGCGCAGCGTAGCCGCTCTCGTGTGTCTGAATCAACCTAAAATAGGCCCCATTACAGGGGGTTGTTGGAGCAGCCTGCATGTGTTTCTATCAACGGCTCATCCCAGAGCCGTTCCCGCGGGACACTCATCGTCCAACGGTTCCCCGGCTCCTCGCCGCTGTGAAACCGCACCCCTTACCCTCCCCGTTTCACAACCGGGGACAGAAGAACAGAGAACCGTGCATGATGTTGTTAATGCTAGGAAGCCCCCCTGCCTGCATTAATCTAGGCCCAAGCCACCTTTTCACTTTCCTTACTTTTGACTCGCGATCTCCCACCACAAGCTTCCAGCCGCACGCCAATCACATTGCCTTCACCACTCAAACGACCATATTGGGCCTCGAACGCCGACGGCGCACAGGAGTCACAGCCCACATCAGGCAGCGGTACGTCGTTAAAACGTGGTTATTGCTTTAAGGTCAGTTGCCTATTCTGGGCCTAACGTCCACATGTTCTTTATTTTGAATACCCGATCCCATTTAATGTCCCCCATTTCATGTTTCTTCACTTTTTATGTTTAAGGCCTTCTAGCCCCAGTTTGACTAGGAAGGCCTATTGTTTGTTTATTCGATATTTTACCGTTCCTTTAGGTCCCTCAACATGCCCAGCATCCTGTCTTCCAGGTCACTAACTGGGTCACCGGACCCTCAGAACGTAGGGTTTCTCCCATCCCCAGGTTTCCCTCCCGAGCCGCGGGGCGTGCCGTTCTTCGCACCCCTCAAGAAGAAAAAGTCACCCAAAGCCACCACCATGCCGAGCAGTGAGAAGCGTTCCGTATCCGGGGCTTTCCGCGGGTTCCGCCGACACAGCGACAAATCAACGCCAGTGACAACACCACCCGTCTCAGCAGCGTCGGCCAGCCCGCCAATCCCCGACCTCAACAACACGTCAGATCTCATCTCATTCCCCAAGGTATACGAAGAGGCATGGGGCGGGCCGGAGGTAAACCGTACCGAGCTGGAGCGGGCACGCATCTTCCTCCTGCGCATGGGCGTCATGGTGATCGACGGGCAGGCCAAGATGGCGGAGATGCGCGCCATCGTGGGCGATGAGACCAACCGCACTGTCCCGGGCATCGCGTGGGCCATCCAGATGCGCATCTACGGCAACCGGCACGCCGACTTCGCCGCGACCCCCTTGCTGCAGGCGGTCCGCTTCATGCTCATCAAGGCGCGCGTGCCCCAGAGCGGCTTCACCGACCGGTCGCGGGCCGTGCTCGACTTCTTCTTCGACCCGACCCTGCACCGCGACGTGCAGCCGCCGCCACCGGGCGAGATGGTGCGCTACCCGTACCCGTCCGGCCGCCTGCGCGTGTGCATCATCGGCGGCGGGCCCACGGGCCTGGCGTCGGCCATCTCCCTCGCCGAAAAGGGCCAGGGCCGCGTCGAGGTCCACGTCTGGGAGCGCCGTTGGGTCGTCACCGACACGGGCACCGTCGACTACCCGCCCACCGCCCGCCGCCGCGACCAGGTCGTCACCCTGCAGGACTCGGTCACCACCCTGCTCACCCCGCGCACCTTTGAGGCCCTGTTCGAGGGCCACCCGGAGCGCGTGTGGCCCGGCTCCGCCAACATCCAGATCCGCAAGGTCGAGGACCGCCTGCTGAGCCGCTGCCAGACCGACGAGTTCCACGGCTTGATCCACTTGCATGCCGAGGGCGTCACGCGGGAAGAGCTGGCCGCGGGCAAGTGTGGCGACTTCCATGTGTTGCTGGGCACTGACGGCGCCGCGTCGTGGGTTCGCGGGAACTACTTCCGTGGGTATGAGAAGGAGCGCGGGAGGAGCTACGCGCTTGGTCTGGCGTTTGATCGGGGATCCAAGGGGGGTTTGCCCTGGACCCAGTCGCTCAACATGTTTTTGACCCTGGGCCAGACGCGGTACCTGTTGAATGCTAGTGACTTTGATGGGCGGGGGTACCTCAACATGCAGTTGACCGAGGAGGAGTGGGATAAGATGGTGGGTGTCGATGGGAAGCCTATCCATTTCGGCAGCCCGGCTTGTTTCCGTCGCCCTGATGGGACTATTCCGGAAGGGTTTGAGCCCGGGCGTGTGTTTGCACCGTCGGAGGATCGGAACTCGCCCCTTTGGAAGTCTATCGAGGACGGGCTGAAGCTGTTTGGCTTTAAGGAGGAGGAAGTGATCAACCTGGTGCGCATTCCCATCGTCGTCCAGGCGGTGCGGGAGGGTGTGCAACCCTTACCCCTGGAAGATTCGCGGTTCGTTGCTCGCCCGCATGCTCTTGTGGCTGTGGCCGGTGACGCCGCCATGACTGTGCATTTCTGGCCGGGCCGTGGCCTGAACAGCGGTATCAAGGCCGGTCTTGCCCTGGGCGACGAGATCTGCCATGCGCTCAAGAGTGGCAAGTTTGCGGGACTCCAGATCAGCGCCATGAAAGAGTACAACGATTTTATCATGAAATTGCAGGGCCGTGAGCATGACAAGCGCAGTATTCCTATCCTGAACCAGTCTGGATCCCCCGAGATGCTGGGTTGGTTGTTGAAGAAGGCACAGGCTGTGCCGGACGAGGTTGCTATCGAATGGTGAGTTCCCCCTGCCGAATCACACGAACGGAATGAAATATCAACTAACACGCCCTTAGGTTGGTGGGTGCCATGACACAGATTGCCGACCGCCTGGAGCTCCGTGACGACTGGTACTTCCCCCACGAATCCAACATCGAAGCCCAGATCCGCATCATCCTGCGCCAACTCAACAGCCTAACCCTCCGAGAAATGGCTGTCAGTTTTCCCTGGCCCACCCGCGAGATGGCCGGCGCCGAGGTCCTGCCCATCCGCTCCATGCGCCCCGAAGAGAAGCGCAAGTGGCTCCAACAACTCTGGAGCCTTGTGAAAGACGAGAAGAGCAAAGACTCAGCCCGCGGCCGAGAACGATCTACATCCACATCCAACGCACGGTTCGAGGCACCCCGTCCGCGATCCAAGTCACCCCTCCCCCCTCGCGGCCAGAGTCCACGGCCGGAAACACCGCCGCCACCAGCCTTCGTCGGCGGCCCGGTCCCGCAAATGCCCTCGGTCGCGCCCGTCGCCCAGCTCGAGTCTCTCAACCTCAACCCACTCGCAAGCCACCGCCGGTCTCTCTCCCCCACTCCAGGCTCGCTCCGCCGGAGCAACGCGACCAACGCGGTCCGACGCGCGTCCCAGTCGGGAATGCCTCCGGGAGTGGGGATGGGAGTGGGAGTGGGAGCGGGAACGGCGGCCGCGATCCCGCCCCACGTCGTCGGCCCCGAGCGGCCGAGGCGGTTCAGCAACTCGCGCACGCTGGCGGTGCCGACAGCAGGGATGGATGGGAGCTTGAACTACTCATATCTGAGCGATGGAGAGGATTATGTGAGCAGTGGGGATGAGAGGTACCCGCGGTCGACGCCGTCCACGACGCCGGGCTCGTCGTCGCCGGCGAGTAGGGGGGATGGAGGGTTGACGAGGCTGTTGAGTGTTAGGAAGCCGAATGACTCGTTCTTGGCGGATGCTATGTCGTTGGCGCTGTTTAGGGTTAATGAGGATTGAGTAATGTCATGTCACTGGGTGGATGTGTGGTTTTCAAGGTTTTGGCTTTGGGGGGTAATAGGGGTAATCTGTGGGTAGCATGCATGGTACGAAGTATTTAGTTATGATTCACGAAAGGAGCTTGCAGGGCGGGTTAGAAGACGTGTTCATAGAATAGAACTCCGGCCTACGTACGATGTCTAGCTTGTATTCTCAGAAGGGGTTACTCTGTTTATGACCCTGCTTCAAAATATCCTCATCTTCTTCCGTCCCCTTGACTGTGATCCGTTTAACATGGCTGTGTACTTCTTCAGTGGTGTCTGGAGTATTTCGAATGCCTGTCTCACATGCCGTATTTGAATTGGGCTTTTTGTTACCGGTTCGTCGCTAGTATTCTTCGGCTCACACCCTCCACCGCCTCTCATCGAAAACGGTCCATCATCATACTTCCTCTTCGACCCAGTTCTGCCGTTGACACCCGCGGACTCCCTGACCTCTTGCTGTTGGACTTGCAAAGCCCGTTCAGTGAGCTTCTGCACCCACTCGCTGGTCAAGAACCCCAATATTTCCAACACATCATCCTTGGCCCTGTGGTCGGTTATGACTCCAAGTCCACACCACTCCCGGAAGGCCTTCTTCCTGCGGTACGTAAACGAGGCTGATCTGCAATCTGACCAGGCGCTGTACTCTTCCGCTGTCATGGCCCGCGTCCGTTCGTCGTTTTTCATGAGGCAGGCGAGAAACCAGTGACTTGTGGTGCTGCCAGAAGAAGGACCTGGGTCCTCTCCTCCGATCCCGTCGTCATCATCTATTGTGGCCAGAGAGGGGATGTCGGCTGCATAAGGGAACATGTATAATATCGACCAGGGAAGTGGTGGAATAGACACTACAGGGCCGTTAGCTATGGCTGCTGTAGCATCACTCTTCGAGTGCGTAGCAGGATCGGGATTGGGTTCGGTTGCTCCAGGTGCTTCGGCATCGTCATCACCGCCTTCGTCTTCGATTATGTCATTCACGTCGTCCACGTCGAGGTCATCCGCTGACCCGTCATCTTTGACCTTCGCCCTCTTTCGAATTTGCTTCCATTGCATGTGGTTCCGGAGCCTGGCGAGGCACTCGGCGTCGTTTCGCACCTGGAAGATGATGTCGTCTAGAGTGAACTTTGTCTGCCCCCGGTGGGCTGCTAAATCTCCGGCTACAGTCAACTAGATGATAGGTTAGCTGTCGTCATGTTCTAGGGGGTGGCGTATGTTCTTTCGTACCATGTGTATTGTTTGGTCACGGACGATATTCTCGACCATGGTGGTTGTCTCGACGTCGGGTTGCCTAGTTTCCCCTGCCACGAACATCATCTACGCGGTATATTGTTAGCATGAGGTCCTACTATCGGGGTTTGAATTAGGTTCCGGGGGCTTACCTTTAGAATCTCATCGCGATATTTTGGGCCGCTGTTCGCCATCTCCATCGCTGGTGTGAGAAGTGCGTTCTTGAAAATCAAGAACTGGATATCAAATGTGTTAAATTAATTCTCGTTTGCGATATTACACTTAATTTCAGGGAAACCACAATCGAAAATAAGACATCCATTTGGGGAGAAACAAGAACGTTATTCATTAGTAGTTCAGCTTGATCAAGCCCCCTATTGACAGCGAGGCTACGAGCGTCAAACAAAGGGTCCATTTTGGGACAAAACATGGCCAGAGCTTCGCCAGGTAACTACAAGCTCCTTTGTTTGCTGGCTCGCCCTTTGGAGCCCTCGAGATTGTTACACAGCCATCGCAAATGCATGGCGGATTGGGGGGGTAGGTGCCTGAGTCACACGATCGTGACGGTTCCAGGATGCGTCTTAGTTCAGATTAGTCAATGAAGTAAGTATCGGTATCACTGACGCCCGCATTCAAGGTCTAGGTATAGATCTAGGTACCTATTGTCACGAATATGCCAGCGGATGGGACCGCGGGGCACGGGACGCCCGGGCCAATCAGCAAAAGGACCAATCAGGAATCCGGGACGGTGATGACGGTGATTAGGGTAATTGGGGTGATTGGGGTGATCAGTGAGCTCAGTACGCTAAGTCCAGGCTGAACAGACTGAGCACCGAGGCCTCACGCCAATCAGGATACGAGGAGAGTGCTTAGTAGGAATAAGAAGATCAGTGAGCTCAGTGTCCACTGAGCTTTTCATCTGGACTGAGCACACTGAGCACTCAGGAATCAGACAGGTATATAGTCACTCGTTCTGGAGAGCTCTGGGAGTTCTCCAGTTAGCAATCACAACTACAGTTCGCTACAAGCTCGGAAGCCTACTGTTGAGACAAGCCTTTGTTGTGCACCTTTTGGCTGCACCGAACCTAAGCACCCTTGAGAGATTACCTTCAACCGAAGCTGAACCCTAACAGGACAGGGTCCTGGAGTAGGTTCGTCACACCTATGTACAAATTAACTATATACTGTCAAGTTCACTGCCGTTATTGTCGCCGCCGCCCAACCGGATGATGGAGTATAGGTGACTCAGGACAGTTGACAGAAGGTGTGGCCGACAGCTCGGCGCGACTGGCGTCCCCGTCGACGAAATAATGCTGACCCTGCAACTCCTGATTTGCCAGATCGCCTTGCACTTCGTGTTTGTGAGCCGGGTCTTGTGAGTAGTAGGCGCTGGATGGCGCTGCGGGTGGGTATGTGGTCACCACTTGCCACTGGCTGTCTGCGGCCAATGCCTTCTTCGTCTTGTTCAATTGCCAGGCGAGATAGGCCATGGTTATAATGAGAATAGCACCTAACGCCGCGCCGACGCCAATGCCCGCCCGAGCCGCCGTGGATAGCCCCGTTGGTTCGTGTGAGTGTGAGGATGAGTCGGTTCCCGACTGCCCCTGGCTTGATCCGTCGGTTTCTTCAGGTTGTTCCGACCCCGAGGTCGACGCAGAGGTGCCGCTGGTTGTCGATGACGCCTCTGACGCACCCGACGTCTCCGACGCATCCAAACTGGTGCTTGCCGTGCTCATCGAGGCGGAAGATGTTGCCGTCGAAAGCGGCGTGACGACATCGTACCGCGTTAGGTCACTGTTGTACACAGCCCATGTATGTGAAGGCGGTGGCAGGAGTTGAAATCGGCCATTGCCTTGTTCGCAGCAGTTTTCCATTCCATAACAACAGTAGATCGTGTCAACCTTAGTGGTATTGACACAGTTGACTACATCCCAGACTCCCGTGCGATGGTCTAGATTTCTGGGTCAGCACCCGTTGTCCTAAGCCGTGGCTTATCCAGCAGATACTTACTAGTACAGTAATCAGGGCATGCCGGCGATTTGAACGTCGGGTCCGTACACGATCCTCGGGCAAACCTCATGCCCGGTGTGACGCATAGTTTGTTTGCCAGACAGGACTTGCCCCACGCACTACCAGAACAACACGTGCTATGCTCGGCATCCGGATCACAGGGGTAGGCGTTTCTGGCTTCCTGGCCATTTGGGTAGTAGCACTTCTTGCCGAGGCTTGCCTGGAGGAGGCCGAGATGGACAAGGAGGGAGAATGCCTTCATGTTGCGGACGCCGGGCCGGGTGATCGTCAAACACGAACCC
Source organism: Chaetomium globosum CBS 148.51 (assembly GCF_000143365.1). Lineage (NCBI taxonomy): Eukaryota > Fungi > Ascomycota > Sordariomycetes > Sordariales > Chaetomiaceae > Chaetomium > Chaetomium globosum. The sequence goes on from NT_165980.1 coordinate 111,325, forward strand.
ACAAAAGGTGAATCGAGCGGCCGGTCCGGCCCCGGTTGTGCCGCAATGGGAAAGACGGGTAGTCAACGGGCGTCGCGACGGAAGAGTTGCAAAGGGAGAAGAAGCCGAGGAGGAAAAACGAGGCTTCAATAGGGCCTTTGGAGAATTATTATTCTAATTCCACCACTTGGCCCCCAACACCCGCTAGCATTAGGTTACATTCATTATTTCAATGTCGCCCCAACTGCTCAAGCGTCCCGCGGTTGTGTCGCACCCTCCCCGTCCACTTCCTGGACAAGTCTTCCCGAAAGGGTAGAAGAGAAGAACCGTTGGGGGCCAAACCAGGGGGGTGACAAGGGAGAAGCAGGGGATCGCGAGGACTTGCCGCCGTTCCCATCAACACGGACCGTCGCAGAAATACGGTTCATTCGGCCAGTTGTTCTGCCGGGGTCGAGTCAGGCATGCCAGGCTATTCCTCTTTCTTGCACACGTCTGTCAGCATGCCCAAGCGGGCGCTTAGAGCCTTGTTCCGACCTCGTTCTTCGCCTTTACGGAACCGTTGGTGTCGGCTATAAACTTCGCACTAATCGCCGAGCCAGTCTGAACGTGAAGTTTGAAAGGAAGAAAAAAATTGGACAACGGATACTGCGAAGAGCCGGGAGGAGGAAAAAGAAGCAAAGTACAATAAGAAAAGGAGCAAGATGGAAACAGGGGCAGGGTTTACTGAACGATGTACATATGAAGCAGCCTTTTCCGGTTGCAACATTCGAGGCATGGATGTGCAAAGTTCATGCAGGGGTAGAGGGAGGGTCCCGGGATGCTGGTTTGTGCGACCCCTAATCTGTACCCGCAGCCTTAACTTCGTGTAACCACAGCCCGTCAGTGTTGTGTTACCTCTGACCTTGGCAGAAATTACACGTGGTTTTCGTATCCTCGTCTGACGGGAAGAACCCCCAATCATGAGGGCACTGGTCTCGTCCGAAATGAGTTGGGAAGTTGAGTTCCTGCAAATCCTTCCACCATCCAAGAACCATATGGACAATGGGCGATTCTTCTCGTCACCCACGAAACTGGCGATCGACTTATTCCTGGATACAAGTTCGCGTCAATGGGGCGCCGTTGATTAGGGCTGGCCTCTGGTGAAGATGATTTCTGACAAAGCGGTGAAATAGAGGCGTATATACTGGTTCCAGTGACATTGGTTGTCATGTCATCGTCAGCGTTGGACTATGGTTTGAATCTGGGGGTTTGACTCTGGGATTATTGCTTGGGAGCCTCCCTTCCCTTGCTCCGGTACGATACAGCTCCGTCGGGAACAACAGACGCGGGCTCGTTAGATAGAGTTAGGAAATAGATACCTAATGACCCTACCCTCGTCCATTCAGCAAAGAAATCAACGCCAACAGAGAAAAAAGACATGATTCCCCCTTTTATACGTTGTTCATCAACACCATCCCTGTCCCTGCTTATGACCTGCATCCAACCCCGCCTACTCAGTCCCAAGTCATGCCCATACGCTGTAAAAATGACCAAAACGATCCCTTCGGCACATACCCGCGATACAACTGCTGCCACCACGCCGCGAACGAGCCTAGAGGCACATCGCACACCGTCAGCAAACCGAACAAAACCACCCCAAGCACACCTCTGCCACACCAGGCAGATAGATAAGGTAGATAATGAACAAAAAAAAAAGCAAACAAGAAGAAGAACAAAACTTACCCTCCACCGGCCCCAGCCTCCCAAACCCCAAAACCCTCACCAACCCAGGCACCAGCCTCCCCAACACCCCCAGCGCCAACACCGTCAGCAGCACCGACGCAGCCACCTCGTAGGGATGGTCCTGCGCGTACGCCCACAGGGAGGCGAGCTCGGCGCGCGCGAGCTCCGACGCGCGCGCGTATGCCTCGCGGAGGGCGTCGCCCCAGGTGGAGTGGTCGCCTTGGAGGGCGTCTTCGAGGCCGTGGAGGACGTGTTCGGCGAGAAGGGAGGTCCAGGATGTGGTGGTGAGGGTGGGGTTCGTGGTTTGGAGGAGGAGCGGGGTGAGGTCGGTGGCGGTTGGGTTGTTGTTGGGGCTGGGGATGGGGGCGTGCAGGAGGATGGCTAGGATTTGGGTGGCATGGGTGGTTACGGGAGTGGTGGGGTGGGTGGGAGTCGGAGGAGGTTCGAGGAGAGGCGCTTTCTCGGTGATGGTGCCGTAGGTGTGGTTCTGGCTGTAGTCGTGCCTGTCGCTGCTGTTGAAATGGGCGTTGTTGTGCTCACAGCCGCAGAGACAGTTGAGGAGCGAAGTTGCGAGATCCATCGTCGTCGTCGTTGTCGTCGTCGTTGTTATTGCTCAGAAAGACTGTTGGAGGAGAAGAGGAAGCAAGCAGTTGCGAAAAAGGGAAATTTGTTGGAATAAAAAGAACGAGCCCGCGTCAACATGTGGGAAATCGCGGGGTTGTTGGTTGGGGCACAAGATTGTAGGCCTCCGTGCAACGTGCGAACGAATCACGGAAGCTGTGTGGCCGGTACCCGACGTCAGCAAGACCCGACCGGTGGCAGAAACCAACAGCAACCCTTGGTGCTCCCTGAATAGGTAGGTATGCAGACACAATGAGCGGCCACGTACGTACTTGGTGGGAAGTGCGACCTCAGCCGGAGTCACCAATCGTTCTTGTGTAAGTTGTGTGTGAACTGCACGAGGGCTACGTGACGGCAGAGACTGGAAATAGCTATTTTAGACCCATGAGTTATGGTGTCGATAGATTTACGAGGGTTGGAGATGAGAGCTCACAAGCGAGAACATTTACTCCGTCATGGAACGGCAAGTCAAACACAGCACGCGTTACCAAGACGAAGTAAGGGAAAGTCGTCCTGTGGTTTTACTTAAGGGAAGCCTTAGCAAGCACACCACCACCACTATCAAGCACACCGCTATTCCTGACTGGGAAAAGCGAATATGTCACACTGCAGCAGTACAAACTAAATTCCTTTGACAGCTGCCAGGCCAGCCGCAGCCCGCCACAGTGCCAGCAGCAACCACAACAGCATCAACCGAACAAATCGTAGATAACGCAATTCTGCTGTATTTCTGCTGTTCTGAAATATGCTAACGATTCATCAAAGCATCAGCCGCGTCTGCCGCCGGCTGGCTAATTCCCCAAAGCAACAGCATCTTCCTGATCCTCGCGGGCAGCTACTTCGGCTGCCGCTAGCGCCCGATCATGGTCATCTTCAATGTCGGGATCCAGGGCATCTAGGCCATCGATGAATCGACCGGAGGCCCGCGGTGCCGCTGTGCCGGGTTCGTACGAGTCTCTCCCAACCTGGCGCAGGTGCTGCAGACCGAGTTTTGTACTTGTAACCATGGAATTGGCTGTGGCGCCTTTGACCGAGGTCATGGCGACCACAATACAGTCCTCAATGCGGTCCTCAACGGAAGTCTGCGTTTGGGCGCTCCACTCGGCATCACGGCGCCGACCCCGAAGTCCCTGCTGAACTTGCTCTATCCTGCTGCTGCCCTCAATAGCTCGCCCCTGCCCTAATCCCAATGCTGCTGGCGCTGTTAATGGCGGCGGCGGCGCTGGCCCGAATCGCTTCGTTGAGGCCGCGCCGGCCTGTTGCTGCTGCTGCTGCTGCTGCTTCGGCGCCGGTACTGCCGTGGTTAGTTCGTCTTCGATGTTGTATTCGAATGCTGACGGCAGCCGCTTGGTGCTGTTGACGCCAGCGCCCTTCTTCCTGGAAGCAGCAGAGGTAGTGGCAATTGCCCCAACAGGGCGGCCCTTGCCCTTCACCTGACGAGGATCCAACGGGATGTCTGGCATCGGCATAATCCCAACCACTTCAACATTGGGATTTCTACTGTCATCATCGCCAACATGCTGTTGTTCCTGCGGCCGCCACAACCACCAATGCTTGTGAATCTGCTGTATGGTCACTGGCTCGTCGCCAGTCAGATGTCGGTATAGAATATGCCGACAAGGGAGCCCGTAAGTGGCCTGGATTGTACAGGTACAGCTTGTAGTCAGGGGACCATTGTTTGCTGGAAGAGAGCTGACTTCATTCGCTAATAGCTGCAGAGCAGTCGGCGAGACTTGCCCACGAATCCAACTGAAGACAACACTTGTTAGGTCAACCCTGACCTTGTTGGTGGCTTGGGCATGTTCAATATCAAGGCTGGCGCGCTGTTGTTGCTAGAACAGCATTAGACGCCCGAATACGCTCTTGAGGTCGGCCCTAGAAGAAACAAGGTATTTCTTGATCGCAGCATGGGAGGATTCCACTGCTTGAGTAGTGGTGTGGCCCATGTGTGGTACTTGGTTAACCCAAAACGTGACCAACTTCTCCTGTAGGGCGTTAATTTTAGCGACCGTCGACAACACCATAGGCACCCAAAGACCACGCTACCAACCTTCCAAGGCTCGATCCATGTTGCTACAGCGTAATCTACAGCTGCATCTAGATGCCGGCCCGGTGTTCTGAACTTGGCCAGGTTCTTGTTGAAGTCATCCTTTGTAACGGAAGCAAGGAGAGCATTCCATTCTTTCAGGAATGCCTTAAAGGTCGGATGGCGGCGATATTGGCTACCGTGCTTTGTAGCTGCTGGAAAGTGGCGGCGTGCCTTGGCAAGCACATTCATGTTAACATGCCATCGGCATAGCAAATGCGGAATCGACACCCAAGCGCTGTTGTTTAGGGCGTTAAGCAGGGCGAGCTCGCGATCTGTTACAATTAGACCAGGCACTTTGATGCCCTCGTTCTGAAGGATTCGGATCAGGGCCGCCAAAGCGCAGCTATAATCGCCCTCCTTCTCGCCGCTCATGAATGTGACAGCCCAGTTAAAGGTCTTGTTGCCAGAGGTGACCCCGCAGGCGTTGAAAAGGGGCATATTATGGTGGTTGGTCTTGTAGGTTGAATCCAAAAGCAGGAGGTCAGGGTTTTGCTTAAGCAGCTGGAGACCGCTCTTAGGAGCGATTGTCAGGGATATGACGTGGCCAAGACTGTCACGCGTATCCTCCCATACAAATTTGCTGGCCTCGGGCTTAAGGTAGTCCTCGTACAGACACTGCAGCGGAGAACGGCCCCGAAGCTCGGCGCGACGGTGGCGTTGAAGTAGGTTGATGATATCCTGGCCGTGAATACCCCGTTGTTCGGCTTGGATGGCAGCCAGTATCTGTGCAGGTCGGGAGCCGCTGTTCGAGAGTTTGATGACCTCCTGTTCGAAGGGAGCGAGGGCATCAGCTCTGGCGCCAGCAAAGGCAGTGGGGTCGCTCCAGCCGTGGTTGTGCAACGCTGCTGGGCCGTCAGGAAGCTTCACAGCCCATCTGCCGTCAGGGAGAGGCCGGGCGGCGAGCTGGAACTTGCAGCCAGTAAACTGCGTGCTGGTCTTGCGGCGCTTGGATTCGTGGGTCTCGGGATTGGCCTGAGGTTTGTACTCACGACCCTTGGCACAGCGGAAGCGCGCTCGGCCAGATTTGGTGCCGTTCTTGACCATCCTGTAGCCGTTGGTGGAAGCGTGGGCTTGGATGGCTGCCTATGCCTCCTCCAAAGTGCCGTAGGTATTCTCGGGCGGCGGCGGGCCGCAGGGCCGCTCTGGCGTTTGCGATGACCATCCGGCTGCTTCCATTCTGCTTAAGAATAACATCATTAGCTAGATAATTAGAATCAGGGTCTGAAAGCATACCTGACAGGCTCGGCGGCAGCAGGCCGTTAATTGGAAGCGGAAAGTTAATGCTGTGGCAGTAACACTGCTGTGAAGATGGCTTTGGGGAAGAATTCAATTGCGCTGTTGGCCCACCTGGCAGCTGTCAAAGAATTCAGCTTGGACTGCTGCAGTGGGGCACACGCGCTTTTCCCAGTCAGGAATAGCGGTGTGCTTGATAGTGGTGGTGGTGTGCTTGCTAAGGCTTCCCTTTACTTAACGGAGAAAGGAGGGCGGTGTAGGCGAGGAGACGGCCATGCAGCAAATAGCGGGAGTAACGCATATCTTGGACTATCTATATTCCATGGTACCCTATATCATGCACCGCAAAACGAAGAAAGGGTGTTTAGTGGTGTAGTGGCCAACCAGACTGCTGCTGTCATACGGTCTTTCCTTACATGTCTCTCTACATCCGCATTGTCAAATGTAACTCTGTGCCGCTGTTATCCTTGGTGTTACGAATCACTCGTGGCTGTTTCATGGTTTGCAGATGAAATGTCATTACCTCATCTACTGAACAAGACGATGGCTGGCCAACTCAATCATCCTGAAAATGCAAGTCATAACTTTGAACAAGAAGCCCATTCATCCTCCCCGGACGCGCCCTTTTCCCTCCGTCCCAACGGTTCCGTCATGTGGCACCCTTCCCAAAGGCCCACTTCTTCAAGGTCATCACATCATCCTGCAGCCCATCCCTGGCTGCCCCCTCCAACCCCATTTTGGTATTAGATACCTAGTAGGTAGGTAGGTGGTGTCTCGTCCCAGCCTCAGATTTAGGCCGAGGGGTTGCCGTTGAAGGCGAGGCGGTTGGTGGTGCCGCTGGGGAGGCCGCTGACGGCACCCGAGAGGGCGGTGGACTTGATGTAGTTGCAGAGAGCCGCGGGGGTCTTGGAGCCCTCGAGGGCCAGGAGGTAGGCGGCGAGGCCGGCAATGTGGGGGGAGGCCATCGAGGTACCGGAGATGGTGTTCTGTTAGAGAAGCCAGTTAGCATTGCTTGGTTTCTTCATTATCCTCGCGGGGATGGAAAAGGGAGAAAACTCACAGTGCGGCCACCAATCCAGGTGCTCAGGATGTTGGTGCCGGGGGCCTGGATGTCGACGACGCTGCCGTAGTTGGAGTAGCTGGCCTTGCGGTCGCTGCTGTCGGTGGCGCCAACGGTGCAGACGGAAGCCTCAGAGGCAGGCGAGTAGTTGGCCGAGTTGGCGTTGTCGTTGCCGGCGGCGACGGCGAGGAAGATACCGGCGTCGACGAGGGCGGCGGCGGCCTGGTTGATGGAAGCCGAGTAGCCACCACCAAGGGACATGTTGGCAACGACACCCTTGGGGCAGCTGCGCTTGGGGGCGTCGGTGGCAACGAAGTTGATGCCAGCAACGACACCGGAGGTGCTGCCGGAGCCGTCAGAGCCGAGGACCTTGACGGCGTAGAGCTTGGTCTTCTTGGCGACACCATAGGTGGTGGAGCCGATGGTGCCAGCAACGTGGGTGCCGTGGCCGTTGCCGTCAGTGTTGGAGCTGTCGACAAAGTTGGCGGCGAAGGTAGCACGGCCACCAAAGTCCTAGCCAGGGATTAGCATCACATGCACGCGGTTGAGGAGTTTGGTAGCGATAGCATACCGAGTGGGCGGTGTAGATGCCGGTGTCGATCACGTAAGAGCAGGTGCCCTCACCAGCGCTGCTGTCGTAGACGTAGGTGGTGGAGCCCGCCGACTTGTGCGAGAGGCGGCTGATACCCCAGGGGGCGCCGCTCTGCGAGACGTAGGCGTTGATGCTGAAGATAGCATCCTCCTCGACGTACTCGACCTGTGAGGGTGATGGTTAGCAAAGGCATGGTCGCCAAGTTCCCGGGGAGCACAACTCACCTCAGGGAGAAGGCGGATCTGGTCCAAGAGGTCGGCCTCGAGCTTGCCAGCGAAGCCCCGGAACTTCTTGCCGCGGTAGATGTGATCCGCCTTGGACTTGCCGAGCTTGCCGATGGCGGCCTCAAGGGCGTCGTCGCTGGTACCCTCCCTCAGCTTGATGAGGTACTTGTTCGGTACGACCTGGCCAACCCGGGCGGCGATGATCGGGGCGCGCTTCTGGATGGGCTCAGCGGTGGGGGCCGCGATAGCAGCAGGCAGAAGAGCCAGGAGGGCGACGGAGAAATGCATCTTGACGAGATCTGAACCGAAGAATGAGGCTTGAGGTGAAGTGTTGACCTTGATGATGAGATTGGGCTTGATGGTCGAGGGGGAGCTGTGTTATTTATCCTGATCCAATCCCGCATGAACCTCGTGTGCCTGAGCCTCCAAGCATCGTCCTTCAGTATACTACTGAGCTTACCTGCCCCTTTCGATCCAGGGGAGGGCCGCCTCTGTTTGGGCCAAGGTCGGACTTGGGCCGGGTTACGGCAGGCGGCGGCCCGGCCTCGTGGATGTGATAGTTCCTTGACATCTGAGGGTTGCCGGCACCCCTATTGCCAATGCCGGAGAAAACGGCAGGCCAAATAAGAGACACCTTCCCGGTTCGGGCTTTTGATCCGGTGTAGGCTGGGTCCCGCGCAGGCGGGCGGGTGCTCCCGTTTTTTATCAAGTGCCTTTGATCAAGGGTTCAGGGGCAGACCTGACTTTCGAGGACTAGCAAGGCCGCACGTCGGATGCGCCAAGGATTTGCAAACAGCCGCAAACACCCAGCGTGGATCGTTACCTAACGTAACGGGTTTAAGTCGGCCACGGCGATCTCTGTAACGAGATGTCGGGGTGGTCCGATCTGGCATGTGCCTGGAAGAGCGAGGGGGGGGGAATGGGGCGGGTGACTCCGAACTTTGAGAATGTGGGCACAACCACTTGGGGCAACTGAGGAAGGGAGAAGCAAATCCATTGGATAGTTAGGACTTATTAGGGGAGTACCGAGGTATGCGCAACAAAGTGTTTTGGCGCTTGTGATAGCTGCCACGGGACTCTCCCTGTTCTTGGAAAAGGGGCTTGGCGGTTGTTTCCAAGGCGGCGGGAAGAGACTCGGCTCGATAGAACAATGCCTGGCCTGGATCCGAAGAATTACAGTGCGGCTGGTCTGTCCTCCTCCTCGCTGCACCTTCGTTGCTGTAAGTTATCCTTCCAGAACGCCCCCGACCTGTGCGCTCCTCTTCTAGAAGGGCTCTGAGACATTGCACCCCGATTCGAGCAAGACGATCTCTATTCGGGGCTCCGACTCCGCAACATTGGTCCTTTTGGGGCAGCGCAGGATGGCTTGTAAAACCAGCCACGACAGAGACGAGACCGAGACCGGCATTGCAGGATCTGGGGGGAAGCCTGGCTCGTCATGCATGCCATATCGCAATGCAACATCGCCAGGCAAAACGGGGGATGGCGCCATCGCATTGGCCCGCAATCGATCGGCAACCAGAGTCGTTGTTGGCAGTGAAGTGGGGGAGTGGTGGAGTAAGGAGCATGGGGGGAGACGAAGTGCCGATCGCTCACGCGGGGAGTTGGTGGTTGGTCGAGGGGTTTCTTGGGGAAGCTTGGGTGAGATCCAGGTTGGCAGGTGGTATTCTCGGCGAGGACCTTTGTACACAGTTGGTTAGGAAGAAGGCCCCAAAGCTACGCTCGATGAAGCAGACGGCGCTGGCTTCACTTGAGCCTCTTTCGAATTAGGAAGCCATACCAAGAGCTTTCAATCCAACCTTAATCATCCCCTCCGTCCCCGGAACCAGGTTACGCAACCGGCATTGCAGAGGACCAAGAGAAACCGTTGTGTCACGTCAACAGCATGTAATATCTTTTCTGGCCGAGATACGAACACACAGTAAACGAGGGACGATTGAGCCAACTCTCCTTCGACTCCCGTTCCTGGATCGAGCTGCCGCTCCCTGCCAAACTTGTCGGGCCTGTGTTCCCCAGACCCCCACTGGTAGCTTCGCTTGGCCGCCTGTCCCGTCCCGCATGGGTCATTTGCCGGCCCTTATCTGGTGGCCTTCCAGATCAAGTAACGGTCGAGTTACATCTTGAGTTCCCCCTCCCCATTAGCCCCGACCGAGCATGTCGCTCGTCAAATCTCCGAAACAGCGAAAGAGAGGGGATGGTTCGCTGCGTTCCTGTCCCCTACCAGGATAGGCTTTCGTGTGCCTTTTCAGCTGTGCCATCTCATGTTCTGGTTGGCTGACCTGAAGGAATCCTCCCAGCTGCCAAATCTAGCATGACTGGCCGGCCTGTGCTACCTGGACCCTTCCCTAAAAGGAGCCCCGGTGAGCTTTATTGTGTCTTGGATAGTGATGCGTCGCATGATACATACAATGTTTTTGAAGAAGGTGGCATTCTATTTGCCGTTTCGTGAAGTTACATGGAAGCGAAGGCTGCCTAATTGGAGAGACCGAAGCAGCAGTGATAAGCAGTGGATTTGCACCGGGAGATCTTCGGATTCCCTGTTGACGATATTCGGTTCTCCACGTCATGTTGACGTTGTTATACCAGCGTGGGTAATCACATGTGAATAACTAATAGGAGGAACAAATCGCTTTGGGGCTTTAGATTTGACAATGGGGGCCGAGGTGGCTGAGGGGCCGAAAGCTGAGGCCGGCACGCCGGGCAGGACGCAGAAAGGGTCGGTGATCGGTCCGAAAGAGAGACCGAATAGGGTCGCAGCCAACTGCAAAGCACTCATAAGGAAGAAGTACCTAGGTAGCAGTTAGACCCCCATGTACATACCAACGTACACTACTTTGTCCACTACATGCCAGGCAACAGCAACATGAAACGCATGACCATGACGTAAAGTACCCCCGGAATCCTGCCATTAACTCCGGATTTCCAATCAAATGTGCTTAATCTCTCATTAACACTCGACGAAACTCGCGCTCGGAATCAAATGAAACGGGGGAACATTGAAGTGAAGACGGTGGCTAAGTAAACTCCCAGATGAAAGATGTGCGCGGTTGGATGTAGATCCTCTTTCTCTTAACCACGGCATCCCCCCCCTATTTCGAAACGCAATCTTCAGCTGCAAAGCAACGTGAATGTCCCGTATCCCGTGAAAATGGGCGGTCTCGTGCCCAGGCAGTCGGTGGTATAGAACGTCGGTAGTTTAGGTAGGGAGCCGGCACCTAGTTAGGTCGCCATTGGTAGAGGAAGATTCGGCGATTGTTTCAATAATGGCCGCGGCACATTCTCAAATGCTATGTTCGGTAAGATCATGAGCGATTCTTCCCCAGCCATAAATGAGGCTAGGGAAGTTGTTGGGGACCTCAGGGGTTCAACCGCGGGTTTGACGGAAGCGGTGTCCAGAGATGCGCCCTGTTGTGTAAAGGGTGACTCTTGCGCAGAAACCTTCGGCGTTGCCACGAGAACAGTGGCCTTGGTCCATATCCTTGTGCTGGCTTCTTGACCTTCGGCCGCTCCTTCGTGGCTGGTGGTTGCCCTAACGCTGATGCTGGGTTGGAGAACCATGATCACTGGCTGACCACCGTGACAGGCATGTGGTGCGTTTCTGACAACAGTTCCGACAACTCCTTTGGCTTGAAGTGGCGCTCGCGGTTGATATAACTGCATCTCGTTGCTGTTGAACCCCAAAGCCTTTTCCGTGAGATCTCGGAGACCGCGGACAAGAGGAGTCTCCTGGCGGCACCATATCTGACACGAGAAGCGCAGCGCTGCATCGATTTCCTGCACCAGACGATACTCCAGCTTCTCTATCCCCGCTCTCTCCTGGTGCTGAAGCAGGAACCGGGCGGGGCCTCTAAGAAACCTGTCCTTGAGCTGTCCCGCGTACTTGAGCCTGGCCTCGGCTAGTGGAAGGTGGGAGTTGTTAGCAGTTAAAAAGAAGCTATCAACTTTAGTGCTCATTCCGCCTTCAAATAACGTCTTCATGACAGAAGCGCGCCATAAATTTGCATTCTGTCCTCCCCCAGGGACTAACATCGTTTGAAAGGTTAGTAAAAGGTCCAAGCGAGGAGAATGTTCAGACAAGACATACGCTCCGACAATAGCTGATACAGACTTTCCATTGCTTTCCGTGATGGTAAGCTTTGGTCAGAAAGTTTTGTTACTGCGTCCGAGGAGACACCGGGGGTTTGTGTTGATGTGATGAGCCGGGGCAGTTTCCGTATATTTTGAGGTCCGGCGAGGCGGTCCGTCATTGGCGCCGGCCGAGGCGATCTGGACTCGCGAGGGGGAGATATATTGAGATTCCACATGGCGAGATCCATCCGAAACCCGATTGGTGACATGGAGTTGACTCGCGGAAGACTCGGGCTCTCCAATTCCAGGGCGTCGACAGAGATGACATCGAACACCCAAAACGGGGATTTGAGCGTTTCTGAGATAATAAAGTTTGCTAGCATCCCATGCAAGAGGAGTCGAGCTGGTCGAACACCATCGTCGATCGTGGCAAGAAGCTCTTCGGGAATTTCCCCATAATCCGTGAGCAGGACGAAATCTTTGAGACCTTCGCAAAGCTCACGCAAGTGCAGAGGATGGAGGCCGGCCCGTACTCTGTTGGGGTCTGGATGGGCAAAATCATGCGCCCACTCCTGCCAGGTGCTTTGTTTTTCTCCGAACCAGGAAACTATATCCAGATCGTCCAAGGTCGTCCCCCCAGCCTGACTCAATGCGACTTGTGATAGCTCTGCCTCTTGTTGAGCGAGTCGATGTTCAAGATCCCTGATACGGGCTTTGAACTCATCTTCCCTCTCCACTAGCCCCTCCTTCCATCGTTTCTGCCGACTGTCATATCGGTTTTGGGTAGAGGCCAGCTTGTGAGCGAGGTTCTGGTTCTCGTTGAGTAAATCGGTCTCGGTCCGTTGGAGAGCCGCAATGCGCTGGTGGAGGCTGCGATTCTCTTTTGCCAGTTCTTCCGTGGGGCCGGGCGGAGCCATCCGGTAGAGATATGTCTGAACCTTCTCATTGGGTACCTGAATGGTTGGACGCGGATCTCTTCGTTGGCGCAATGCTAGCCTGCTTTCTGACGGCGACCTCCAAGCTGTCGGAGTGTTACTTCGAGCCGCGCTCCCGGGCCCTTCGTTACTTTTGATAGGAGTTTCCGTCCGAGATCGAGCCCGGGTGTGAGTTTTTTCGACATCGCCCAGGATGGAGACGGGCGAGGTTATGGCGTTCTCAGTCGCATCGGGGAGCTTAGAAGCAACGGGCCTAAGTGTCTTAGGGAGAGAAGCTGGAACACCAGTTGTCGGCTGAGTTGCAGCTGGCGATGAATGGCCAAAACTAGGAGAAGCAATGTTGTTTCTCAGACGTAAATCAGACCCATGCCGAGTCATCGTTGCTGGTATTCAAGAGGTGAGTGAACTTGTATGGTGGAAACCGGGCCCTGACGGCGACGGAGCAGGTGCCTAAATGTAAAAGCATGGATAGTGCCGGAATTCGGGGACGGGAAGAGTGATAATATGGGTCGAGCTCTAGTAACCGAGTTCAGTACCGGGAAGAAGTGCGCGTATATCACGCCGTGGGGCCATGGTCCGAACACAACCTGGCTTTTGGGTAGTGGGCTAGAGCCTCAACCCCCGGGCAATACACTTTCCGGTCCCAAGGGAGGAGATCGGCACTACCACTCCCATGTCCTCTTCGCCCTGTATCGTTAACATGGGAAAGGTGAGACTTTGCCATGGCTTGGATAGGGCGTCTTGTGGCGCCAAGCGCCAGGAACGGTCCGTATTGTTTTGAGATCGATCCATGCAGCATGCTAGCGTGGCATACCAGCCCAGACCGGCCAAGCAGACAAGGTGTTTTCCATCACTATGCGTTTGGTCTCACTACTTGGCGGCTGCTGTAGCGCGGTGGGCGCTTATCGTGAGGAGAGAAGATTCCGGGCCAATGGGGTTGAGTAGAAGTGCCGGCAGTATTGTTTCAGGCCAGAAATGTCGGCCCTGGAGCTTGAAATAGTTACCATTTCGCTTCTTGGCTCAATGCGCGGTCTATTTACAGCCTCCATTTTTAGTCGTTGCAGGTTCCGGTAAACAATGTTGATAAAACAAAAAGTTTTGGAACATTGATCTCAGTTCTCGAACTTTGTGCGCATGTTGGAGAGGGACACAGAAGCCGGTGCTAGCCGACGACTTACACAAATGGGAGCCCTAACCCTGGTTTCTTTTGCTTCCGCAACATCTGCCAGGCATTCTACGCGAACAAATAGGAACAAAACAAAGACTTGTTAGAATTCAATATCTCACTTGTAGAGGCGTACAGAGGGGGGATTAAATTGGTTTAACACCCGGTGGTGGCTAAAGTAACCCCAAAACATTCACCTGCTCGACGCGTCAAGGAGAGGAGGTCTGTGAGAGAGGGTGGGGCACCGCAAAGTTGAGCCCAGGCCGGCCAACCGCGGCAGTGCTGCCGAAGTCTGACAGCTTCCTACTGATTCCTGAGGTGTGGTGCCCCTCCACGCGCTGCCCTCCATCATCAAAATGCCCCGCACTTCATTCCTCTCCTCCCCACCAAACCTGATTACTTCAAGTAACTCCCTTGGTTGCTTGCTGAGACGGTCTGTTCCTTTATCTCGTGTCCCCTATAGCAACACCAGCACCACCTGTCTCTCATCATCACGAGGTCTTCTCCGACAGACCCGCCCACAATTTCGCCCAGCTCCGAGGTCAACAAGAAGCTCCCGAACGTACATCACCGAGGCAACCCGCGCCCACCAAGCCCGCAAAATGGCACCTCAACTCGACGGATATTTCCAGAAGGTGGACGCCTTGTCCGACGCCTTCATCGAGCGTTTGCGTGAGGCCGTCGCCATCCCTTCCATCTCCTCCGAGGCTGCTCGCCGCCCCGATGTCGTCCGCATGGGCCACTGGCTGGCTGACCAACTGACCAAGCTCGGCGCGTCTGCTGAGCTGCGGGAGCTCGGAAAGCAGGAGGGCACCGACCTCGACCTCCCCCCCGTCGTCCTCGCCCGGTACGGCAACGACAAGAACAAGCGGACGATTCTGGTCTATGGCCACTACGATGTACAGCCGGCCGAGAAGAGCGACGGGTGGGACACGGAGCCGTTTGACCTAACCATCAAGGAGGATGGGCGCATGTGCGGCCGTGGTTCGACCGACGACAAGGGGCCCGTCCTAGGCTGGCTCAACGCCATCGAGGCCCACAAGGCTGCCGGCATCGAGTTCCCTGTGAACCTACTCATGTGCTTCGAGGGCATGGAGGAGTACGGATCAGACGGCCTGGACGATCTCATCAACGCCGAGGGAAAGAAGTACTTTGCCGATGCCGATGCCGTTTGCATCAGCGACAACTACTGGCTCGGCACCGAGAAGCCGTGCCTGACGTATGGTCTGCGTGGGTGCAACTACTACAGCATCGAGGTATCGGGTCCTGGCGCGGACCTCCACAGCGGTGTTTTCGGTGGCACCGCGCAGGAACCCATGACAGACTTGGTGCGCGTCATGGCGTCGCTGGTCGATACCGACGGCAAGATCCTGATCCCGGGTATCGTCGAGCAGGTTGCCCCCATCACTGCGGAGGAGCACGGTCTTTATGACAACATTGCCTTCACCATGGAAACTCTCCACGACTCGCTCGGTAGCAAGACGACCATCTTCGAGGACAAGAAGTCGACCCTAATGGCTCGGTGGCGGAACCCCTCGCTCTCGCTGCACGGCATTGAGGGTGCCTTCTCGGCCCCTGGCGCCAAGACGGTCATTCCGGCCAAGGTCACTGGCAAGTTCTCGATCCGGACGGTGCCCAACATGGAGATCGACAAGACCAACGATTTGGTGTGCCGCTACGTGGAGGACGTTTTCAAGAAGCTCGGTTCCAAGAACACCTTGAAGGTATGGCCCCAGCACACCGGTAACTGGTGGGTCGCCAGCCCCAATCACTGGAACTTCGCCGCCGCGGCCAAGGCGACCGAGCGCGTCTGGGGCGTCAAGCCCGACTTCACTCGCGAAGGTGGCAGTATCCCTGTGACCCTGACCTTTGAGCAAGCCACGGGCAAGAACGTGCTGCTCTTGCCGATGGGCAGCTCCACGGACGGTGCCCACTCGATCAACGAGAAGCTGGACAAGCGCAACTACAT
This sequence comes from Chaetomium globosum CBS 148.51, assembly GCF_000143365.1. Taxonomy (NCBI): domain Eukaryota; kingdom Fungi; phylum Ascomycota; class Sordariomycetes; order Sordariales; family Chaetomiaceae; genus Chaetomium; species Chaetomium globosum. The sequence continues at coordinate 126,982 of NT_165980.1, forward strand.
CGAGGGCATCAAGCTTCTGGGCGCCTACCTGCACTATGTTGCTGAGGAGCCCATCAACTAAACAATCTGGTGCGGGGTGAGGGACTTTGCTGTGGACGAGGGCTTTCTCGTCCCAGCACGTAATACGAACCTTTGGTTAACTGACTAGAGCGGTCAACGTCTTAAAGTAAAGAATTCAGGCCATTCTCATTCGCATCGTGGTTTATGGGTACAGAATGTATTTGATATGCCATAACATGTCATGGCCCCTACCTGTACTTTAAGCTATTGCCATACACCAGCCCCATGTGCTTACCATTATCCCTGGGTATCAATGTTGTCTCTCCGTTCCACAGTCCAGTCTGATGCTCTCGGTCCAAGTTCCAAACGCCGGTCCCCAACCCAGAACAGAAATGAGAAAATGCAGGAAATCTCATGCGCGTCCGAATCCCGAGTGCCCCAAAACCCATCTCATCTCATCTCATCTCTTAGGCGTTCCCAGCTTTTCGTCTTCGTCGGCACGCCACAACCCTGGCATCCCACACCCCCTCAAACATATCCTCACACTCGTCCTCATCGTCCGAGTCAAACACAACCGCGTCCTGCTCCTTCTCCCCTTCCCCCTTCCAGTCCTCCGCCCACCCCACAGGAATCACTTCCTCCTCGCTCCCATCCACCCCCAGCGGCCGCCCATCCAGCGACAACCCCGCCCGCCCATGCACCCACTCATCCCCGTCCTCCCACCCGCGACAGCTCACCACCCGCCTCGTCTCCAGGATGAAACACCCCACCTTGTACGCCTGCGACGGCTGGCCCGTCGAGACATACTTCCACCCGACCGTGGCCCCGCACACGGCGCACCGCGCGTCCGCCACCACGTGGCGGCCCGTCATCAGCGGCCGGTCCTCTTCCGGGCCGAGCGTGACGTTGAGCAGGTTGGCGCCCGACACGAGCTCGTCGATGAGGTCCCCGGCCAGCGCGACCTTGGCGGCGGCGGTTTGCGGGGGTGGCTGCGGCACCAGCACGGGCGTGAAGGGCACGTGCCGCCGGATGCTGGTCGTGTGGGTGATGGTGTTGGCGGGCGCGTGGACGCGCGAGCGGATCGCCGTGGGGAAGATGGGTGGCGGTGGGGCGACCAGGTAGGCGCGCCCGTGCCGGCCCCGGAACCATTTGCTGACGATTTGGGTGTGGAAGGCGAGGTCGGTGGCGCAGGAGCGGCAGCGGAGGGTGTCGGGGCGGGTGCGGGAGAGGCGGCGGCCGGCGGTGGAGGGGGTGGTGGGTGAGGTTGGCGAGGTGGAGAGGGAGGGCACGGCTGAAGTGTTGCTGGTGCTTGTGCTGGTGTTGCTTCCGGTTGGTGATGGGGGGTCTGAGCTGCCTGGGGTTTGGAGCGCTGGTTCGGGGATGCGCCATCGAGTGAAGGGAATGCGGAGGGCGGGGAGGAGATAGCGCGGGAACTTCGGTCTGGAGGGTAATGGTGGTGCAGACACGCTGGGTTGTAGGAAAGACATGGTTTTTGTTGAGTTGCTGTTACGCTGATGTTACGTTGCTGTTGTTGTTGTTGTTGCCGGTATTGTTGATGACGATGTTGTTGTTGATGGGGCTTGTGAAGGCTCGGCCAGGCCCAAAACCTAGGGCGTGGATGTTGAATGGTTAAGGGTGAAACCCCAGATTCTCACCAGGCGATCAAGCTGTGTTTTTGGAGCAAGCGTTGTCGTCTCCTCGCGGGATTCCCGGCATGTTCATGTCTCATTCACCATCAGTCGCTTCACGTTCGGCGTCTCGGAATCTGTCGCCTGACAGTAGGGCTGGCACACAGCGGCTCGATTTGGTTGGAAGACTGGTCAGATAGCCTCAAACGATGGGGATTCATTGGGCCAAGAGCTCCGTGCGAGCTTATAAGTCAGTCCCAAAAAGTGTTGACGCAATAGCATGGTCTGGTAACGGGGTTCGACCACCTGACACTCCCCGCATTGTCGCTTCTCCAGGTCCCTTATCTACAGTGCGGGACCATCCCTGCCCCAACTGCCGAGCCGTGGTTAACACCAAATGCCGTTCCAAATCTCAGTGTATCAAGCCACACACACCTGGAACGAGCCGTGAGCTGCACAACGATAACTTACTATTCAGGTGTTGACTGACACCGGAGACGGGGCATCTGCAAGACGTCGCCAACAGTGGAGCAACACGCCGCTACGTTGGGCGTCGCGACCCACCGCGGCCCGAAACATGGATACCCGTTGCACAAGAATTCGGCATGTCTTGGCTTCCTCCACGACGGCAATGCGGTGTGTGTAACGTTAATTGAGAAAAGTCAAGACGGGAGCCCAAGAACTGACAGCAAGAAGGTTCCCGTCGGGTTGAATTGCAGTGATTTATTCCGGTTGATTGGATAGTGGTCCCATTTTCACCAGTTTCCCGGTTTTGGGCTGGCCCAGCACTCAAAAGAATCCTGTTCTGGCTGCGTGAACCCGATATGTTGGTTTCAACAGGCCGATGGCTTGACGGAGCCGTTGAATTTCGTGCCGTTGATCCGCCAAGTCTCCAAAAACGTGTGCCGCAAAAGGCGTTGGTTGGTTGCAGCTTGGCCACAGCCCCACTATTCACACCACGTGATAAGTTCTCGAACGCCAAGACTTGCACTTTTGCTGTGGCCACTGGGATTTCCCTCAGGTTCACCGGAACTCTGTTTTGTCAGCCCAACCCATAAAAGCCCAGAATCCTTTGCCATCGCCAGCTTTAAGCTTTGATCAGGCCAACACCTATCTCCAACCACCTCGAAAAAACTCAATCGACAACGCTTGCTGCCATCATCGATCGGTCGAATTGACCCGAACCCATTCCCAACGCCCCATTTCCCAACCAACACCCTGGCATCCAGCAGCAATGGCGCCCATGAAATCACCAAAATCGAACAGTAGTAGTAATTATGGCGAGGACGTTGCCCGTCAGGCCAATATCCTCGCCAGCTGCTATGTTGTGGACTCGTCCACGGCCTCGTTGAAGGGCCTCCACTACTGCACTACGGGGCTCGCAGGGGCCGAGTGGTATTCCTGAGGTCCCTTCGACGGGACTTCCATCGCCGCCATCAAGCCCCCCCCTCGCGGCCCTCACGTCGACCAACCAGCTCGCGCTGACCCCCAAGGCGAGGTCATCATCAGCACGCGGGCACAGCGTCGGTCGTCACGGCTCGGACACTACCAACGACACCTCGAGTAGTGCCTGGCATCGCCGCCGAGGGGGGGCAACACTGCGCATCAGGGAAGAATGTGAGAGATTCTTTTGCGAGACACTGCGCGCCATGCTTCTGGGTGAGAGGAACGCGGCGCTGCAGGGCTCGGGCCTGGCCAGTGTTCATAGCAACAACAATTATTACAGCAACGGCAGCTACAACGACAGCATCAGCAACAACGCTAGCCGGAACGACGGGCGTGCTCAGGCCGTGGGTCACTACGGCCAGCTGACGCCGCCCACCGACTTCCCCATCATGGATGAAACCATGATGGGTCGCCGGCGCTTGGGTGCCGCTGGTGGGGTCCTGGGCTGGCTGGAAATCTGGGACTACGCCGGCGGCGCCAGCTTCCGCGGCTTCGTAGCTGAAGATTCCACAGGGGAAACCAAGTCGCTATTCGTCTTCTTCGATGAACACTCCATAACTGGCGACTTGAAGCAAGCGTACGTTCTCCCTCTTTTCGCAGTCCCGTAGATATCGTACTAATACACTTCACAGACTCGTCGCTCTTATCGAGCTCGCCGAGGGACCGCTTGATTGCTCGCACATGGTTATCTGCATCGAACGGTCGATACCCGCGGAGGAAATAAATGGATTGGCCAAGGGCCTCCAGTGGGCTGGCTTCTCGCTCACCACGCTTGACTTCTGGTCGCCCGGGTTCGACGTTCTGAGCAATCGATGGCTATTCATGGGTATGGAGATTTAGGCATAGGAAGGGTTGGCGAGCCCTTCTTTGGAGATTTCATCAGGGGTTTCGGTAGCGTCCTCGATCTTCTGGTTCTGTGGTTTTGTTTTCTCTTTCTCATTGGCTTGATGCTGGGCCAATCCCTTCTTGAAAGTATCACGATCGAAATTGGTGCCCTTGCGTTCGTAACGGGGAAGGCGTTGGACGGTATGACTCAAAGTATATACAAAATTCAGAGTATGGCTGTCTATATCAAAAAGTATTCTTGGTTTTGTGGCTTGGTTGAAGGTGGCTTCACAGCCCGCCCTCGAATTTCCTCACCGCCAGTCCTTTCTCACCGAGGTGGTCCTTTACTTGCTGCACAGTGTACTCTCCCCGGTGGAACATTCCGGCACCCAATGCAGCGTCAGTGGTGGTCTCCTGGAACACTTCAAGAAAGTGGCCTGGGTTGCCCGCTCCGCTGCTGGCAATGACCGGTATCCTGATGGCCTCCTTAACTTGTGTGATAAGCTCCAAGTCAAACCCACTGTTCGTGCCATCTTTGTCGATGCAGTTAAGAAGAATTTCCCCTGCACCCATAGCCTCGACGGCTTGGGTAAGCTCCACGACATCGAGATCCCTTGTCTCTCGTCCACCCTTTATCGTGCACGCGTACCAGCAGTATTCCTCTCCCTTTGGCCCAAGCGTCTTCGTCTTTACCGTGGCATGGCGTGTAGCATCCTGCTTGGGGAGATACACCCTCTTTGGATCCACGCTCACGACGACCGCTTGATTGCCATAGGCTTTGCTGATTTGCTCGATGGCGGTGTTGCCGTACAAGGCCTTGCCGCCCCGATAGTACTCCTCGGCGGCGATTACGGCGTCGCTCCCGATCGACACCTTGTCGGCTCCGCTCTTGAAGTACATGGTTGCAATCTCTAGAGCTGACACTTTCGTCCCATCCACATCCACAGTATCCCGGATGCCACCGCCGATCGTCAGGGGCACAAACACCGTTTTTGATGTCCTCCGTAGAATCTCTAACATCGGTAGGTCGGCAACGGGGCAATCCCGGAAGGATGTGATGTTCAGGAAAGTGACCTCATCTGCCCCCTGTTCATAGTACTTCTTCGCCATCTCCACGGGCTTGCCCAGGTTCCGTACCGACCGGTCGTCGGACTTTTCCCGCACATCGTATTGGTCCCCCTTGGTCACCACCAAATCACCATGATCGTTCGTCCGCACATCCAAGCAGGCAATCACACGCCGAGTCAACCCCTCGTTCGCGATCATCGCGCCCACATCACCATCAACTCCGGTAGGCGGGCTGTCTGAGAGAGCCTTCGCGCCTGACCCATCCAAGAAGGCACGGAGGACCCTCAGCCCCGCGACGCCACTCTTTTCGGGGTGGAACTGCGTCGCGAACACGTTTCCCTTGGCCACGGCCCCGACGAACGTTTCGTTACCATATGTACCAGTAGCAACCGCCCAACCAAGAGCCTCTAGCTCACCCTTCTTGTACGGGAACTTATACGAGTGGACGTAGTAGTACTTGGAGTCGGGGCGCAGACCATAGAGCGTGGGGTTCGTGGGACACGACGCATTGTTCCACCCAATGTGTGGGACTGCCTTCGCCGAGTCGTCAAATCTTTCCAGTGCCCCCGGGACAATATCGAGACCGGGGCAGCCGGGGTCCTCGGCGGAGGCGGAGAAGAGAGCTTGCAGGCCGACGCAGATGCCCATGAACGGTTTCCCGGCGTCGGCGTGGGCGCGGAGGGCGGGGAGGTAGCCGGCGGCGGAAAGCTGGGAGAGGCAGTGACCGAAGTGACCAACACCGGGGAGAATGAGTTTCTAAGAGACAAATTGAGTCAGCTTCTCGGCGCATTTTATCGCGTCAAGGGTTCGTCCGTACTTCAGCAGTTTTGACGTCCTCCGGTGACCGGATCCATTCTACCTCGTAGCCAACCTTCTCGATGGCATTGACAAGGCTGCGCACGTTGCCGGCGACGTAATCGAGGAGGTGGACTTTGGGCATTTTGAAGATGCTTGTCCGTTGCCGTGTGGTGTTTGGTGACTGACTCCAGGGAACTTGGGTGAGTCAATGGATGGGATGGCTGCTAACCCAAAATAAATTCCATCTCAGGGCAGTTCAATGGCGGGGCAGGGTCCGTCAATCGCAATTACCCCGCCATGCGGAACCGGGCAGGGATCCTGGTTCTGCCTCCAGCGACCGCTAAGATTTCGGATTGATCGCCCAGGGATGGCCGCTCTTCGTGAATGTTCAATTGCTGTCGTGTAGTCCATTGCCCAATTCACAACCGAGAGTCGCATTTCTTTTTCCCACCATCCATTAACATCTTACTCGATCGCAAACCATAACGGCGAAGATATCGGCGACAGGATTTCAACATCAATCGCAATGGGGTCTTCCGGCCAACATCAGCTGAATGACCAGCCCGACAATGATGACGGCTGGGAGTACGAATACTCCGCGACAGAAACAGAGGTATGCTTTGCCATATTGCGTACCGTGTCCTTATTTCTCACCGCCGGAGCAGACCTATTACCTGACCCTTGACCTGTCGGTCCGCGACTTCCTCGAGCGCAGAACCGACGACGTTGTCCATACCACGCGGACCGGATACAGGGTGTGGTACAACCCTCTTTTCAACGCGTCGGAACCTCAAGCCTTAAACCCAGACCTCCTCGACGACAAAGATGCCGACGACGAAGAGCCCCCCGAGCGCGAAGAGGTAGATCTCGACACGGTTGGTGTCCCACAGCCGCAAGCCCAGACAGAGCCCCCAATCGACCCCTTGCTTGTGCAAACCACCGAGAAGCAGGGGCAAAGGGAGCGCCAAAAGAACCACAGGCCATCAGAACAAATCCAAATATTGGAACTGCACTCAAAAGAGCCGATAGTTTCGTACCGCAACCACGTGTTCCGCGGTTCATGGTGCGAAAACATTGGCACCGAGATGATCTTTACCCCCCACGATGACCCGGCGCCTCTCCCAGCTCTCCGTCACCTCCCGCAAAATATGGACCTACTTGCGGCGAGCGCGACAAGGATCAACTTCCAAGAGGCAACATTACAGACAAAGGAACGGGATATGCTGTCGGAGGGCGTATTTTTGGGGTTTGGTTACTCTGAGGAGGATATCCCCGAGCGATACAAGCGAAACGGCGGAATCTACGTACACATCGGCGGGGACAAGAGCGGCCAACGACAACCCCAAGCCCATTTTCTCGAGGACTTGATTGCCCTGAAACGGAAACGCGGGGAAACGGACGAGGTCACAATCCAGCCGCTGGAGACGAGGCAGAACAAGCTCATGGTGGAGGACGAGGAAGAGGAACGCCGGCGGAAAAAGCTGCGACAGGACTACGTAAGGAATGTGAGATGGCGCGACAAGAGGAGGGAGGAGAGGATATTAGGGCTGAGGTCACCCGAGCGAAACTACGTGCCGAGGATAGGAGGGAGGCGAGGTTGGCCAAAGAGAGCGAGGCGTGCTGCACTTATTCGACGAGACAGCGGCGCGCTATCGCGGTTTGGACAGAGGATGGATCGGCCGGGTCCTTCAACTCCAACGCCGATGCACTGGGACGACATTTCGGATGACCAGAACCGGTGATGCGTTGAAAGTCACTCGGGCCGTGAAACCATACCGCACGCCAAAGCCAACCCCGTGGCAAACCGTCTGGTGTCTGGCACACCGGCAACTCCGGGTTTCGGAAGCACGAGGGTGTTGTGGAACCTGCCATTTGCCCCAACAGCCGATCGGGTGGTGGGGCGGATGTTCTGTGCCCAATACTTGAGTATTGATACCTCCATACCAACAGTTTCTTTGGTAATCAACAAGTACCAGTAACTACAACTACGCTGACGCATGCACATGCACGTTGCCCCTCCCCTGCGTTCCTGCCAACGCCGCTGTCAATGCCAGCACTGCAACGCCGAGCCCTGTTCCAGTGCCGCCCTGCATCCCACTTGACGATCTCGACTTTCAATTGTTTGCCTGTGTTTCTTTTCCCTGGAGCCTTCGAAACAGTCTTCCTCCATTCCGCTGGACAACGAAGGTAAATTGCTTGCCCGCCTGACCGTTACGAAGCAGCGACTGCGCCACTCTCGAACCTCGACTTACTTTGTCCTCTCACCGCCGATCACATTCCATCCGACCATCCCGATGCCTAAGACAAAAGACCCTTGAACACAAGCACCACTTCACAGCGCCATTCTTCGAACTCAACACCGATAATCGTGCGCCTACCCCAGGCACGCGCCGCCACGAAATGTCCTTCATAGCCTACAGCGCTCGGAGGGCAACGATCGCCGGTGTCTTCCTCGCTACCCTAGTCTTTGTGCTCTGGCTCCTACCGCGAGTTCTCAACCCGACACCGCCCGACGCGGAAGAGCGCGAGAGGGATAAAAACTGGGTTAATACCTCGCCGAGCTGGGTCGATCGCCAGGCATGCCGCTGGCTGGGTCTCTGTGGCCTACAACACATACGCTGGGATGCACCTTCGCTTGACAACGATGGGCCTTCGACACTAGACGAGTTGAAATCGCTCGCCGTGGGGTTGAGTACGTACTGGGTGTTCGGGACGAAGGTTGGGGTCAGTGACTGGGAGACGGCCCCGGCGGGGAAAGACCTGAGGCGCGGGCCCCGCGCGCACAGCACCAGCAGCGCGCGTATCCTAAAGGCGGTGCCTGACTATGTACTCGACCATGCGCCGCTGGTGCATCTCTACTCGGGGGAACACTTCTGGCCGTCCGACATTGCTGAACATGTCCGCCACATGAAGCCGTACTTGAGGGGTGTGTTGGTCAACACGAGTGAGCCTTTGGATCTCGGGAACATGGCGCACCTCAATGCTCTAAATGGCACGGTCTTCGCCACGAGCGAGGATGATGTGGAGTCGAGGCCGGAATGGCTCCATAGTCGATTTTCCATTCCAGCACCTTTCGAGGACGATGGCTCGGATGGGGATGACGGGGATGACGGCGCGCAAGATCCCCCGCGGCGCCCCGACGACGATTCTTCCTGGAAAGACGTCGACAGAGACCACCCCCCACGTCGCATCGTCCCGCCCAGGATGTCATCCCACAAGCACAAAGGGCTTCGGCGGCGGCAATCCGGATTCGATGCTCAACGCCCCATCGTGTGGGATGGTCCAAAGGATACTGAGGCTAGCAAGCCTGGTCCTAGCGGTTACTCGAAAGCTCCGGCCGTCCTTATCCTTGTTGACAAGGGAGCCGGTATCGTCGATGCCTTCTGGTTCTTCTTTTACAGCTACAACCTCGGCCAGACGGTACTCAATATCCGCTTCGGGAACCATGTCGGCGACTGGGAGCACTGCATGGTACGTTTCCAGCACGGCATCCCACGGGCCATGTTCCTCAGCGAGCACGCTGGCGGCAAGGCGTATCTTTGGAAGGCCCTCGAGAAACGAGCGCAGAAGGGTGGCAAGCCGGCACGGCCCGTCATTTACTCCGCCGTCGGCAGTCACGCCATGTATGCGTCACCTGGGATGCACCCATATGTCCTACCGTTCAAGATGCTCAAGGATATCACCGACAAGGGCCCGCTCTGGGATCCGTCGTTGAATAACTATGCCTACTGGTACGACTATGAGGTCAACAGGGACGAGGAGAAGAACTTCAACCCTAGCAAGATCAGAACCAAGCCTCACACCTGCAGCGTTCGAACCCTTGACCTTACAGACTTCGTTGGTTCCATTTCAAGGGGCCAATGGGGCAGACGACATCTACCCCCTGAGCGACCCGGCGGCCAGGTGGCGGGCTGTTTGGGCGAGTACCCACTACATCACGAGGGCCGCTCGGGCCCCAAGGCGAAGCGGCTAGACCGGAGGAAAGGTGTGCCAGACGGAAAAGTGCACCCGTCGTGGACAGCATCGAAGCGGGGAAGAAGTCGGCGTGGTACTGAACCGTGCCTAGGGTTGTTTGGGGTTGGTGAAAGCCCCGTAGATGGACAAGAACAGTTTGTTGTGATACCCCCTTTTCTCTTTTGTTTTCTGTCCTAGCCTTCCATTGCCCTTGAATGCATTACTTTTAGCAGGATGATACAATGGAGAATAGACAGCACGTAGAACAGTTTCAGGACCAAGCAACAAATTTATGGGTTTTCTCAGATTAAGCTTCTCAGAGGAGGTTGGTGTGTGTGTTGATTTCTAGATTCACTGTATCTGGCCTGGAGCCTGGGTGTATTGGAAGTCCACCTCAATCCCAATAGCCACCCCGTTACCCCTTCCCCTTTGCTTAGCGGTTAATTAAGGCTTAAGACTAACGTTTCAAAGCCAAATTCCATTAAGCCAATTGGAAGCCTCACCTGGTGGCTGTGGAGAAGAAGCTGAGGACCCAGAGCTATGCCCCGTCGAGGATCGTGGCAAAGACGTGGGGAATGGGGCCAGCCAAAGCGCGAGAAGTGTACACAAAGTGCATCCGGTCAGCGCTGGCCTATGGCGCATCGTCGTTCCACATCCCCACGGATGTGGGAGGCGAGCCGGTAAAGAAAGGCATCACCAAGGCATGGTGGGCAACAACTCAACTCAACTCAACTCGGCCCTGAAGTTGGGTTGAGTTGGGCCTCCGGCCATCTGAGTTGATTGAGGCCATTCACAAGTTGAGTTGAGTTGCCGAGTTGCAACTCAACGCCAAGACCTTATGTAATACAGCGAAAAATATTGATCCAGACCTAAGCACCCTACTCTCCAGCCCCGTGAGCCAAACCAGAACCCCTACCGCAGCCGACTCCACTGCTTGAGGCTCTCCACGATATTGATAGCATCATCATCAAGGCGGTGGCGTTGATGGGCAACTGTGTGCTTGGCCCTGCTGAATACCCTCTCGCACTCTGAAGACATCGCCGGTATCGTCAACAAGTCCAACGCCATGATGGAAAGGCGTGGAAAGTCGCTCCTTCTGCCAGGGCTCAACCACCACTCCACAGCATCGTGGATTTCCTGAGGTTCTTCACATAGGTAGGCCTGAAGCTCATCCCTGGTTGCAGGGTCCGGCCGGCGAGCGTAGAAAGTGTGGCGATGCGGCGCGGCAACTGCGGCAGTCGTAATTAGCGTACGGTCGGAGGACGTCTGGACAGTCAATAGCTCGGTCGAGAGGTCGGTGTCGGCAACAGAAGCAACGGAGGGAGGCATAGTGGGTTCAGTAGGTGGTTAGGCACAGTACATAGTAAGGACAGGAAGGTCGCAGTCGGCTTGCCCCCCAGGTACGCGCGGCAGGGAAGACTCGATTGGCCTGCAACACCACTAAAAAGGGCCGAAAAAGTAGGAGGGCAGCCAAATTGCCTTGTTTGTTTCCGGATACCAGGTTTATCCGGTGCCGAAAGCGCTGTTGGGCAATGACACGAACACCAAAACAGACTAGTGCCACGAGGAATTTCCAGGGGTCTTGGCCTCAATGTACCTCAACTCGCCAACTCAACCCGGCCCCGAAGTTGGGTTGAGTTGGGCCTTTTTTTTGCATAAGTTCGGTTGAGTTGAGTTGAGTTGAGTTGAGTTGAGTTGACGTTGCACAGTGAGTTGAGTTGATGCCCACCTTGCACCAAGGCTGGATGGATGGATGGAATTTATTTCGCCCGGAGGCACTGGGCCTATAGGGCCTTAGCACGCTAACTACATCCGGATCAAATCGGTTTGCCTTTAACTCGTACAAGCCCCCTACTTCTTCCCTCTTTCTCGCTGCACCATTTACCTCTTGCCTTGAGTTGTTGTTAGCAGATCAACTTGGAGGCTACTTTCTCCAAGTGTTCAGCGTCCTATCTTCAGCAGCTAAAGCGGGACCTGCTGGTTAAGGCTCGTGGTTGAGGCTCGTGGTGTTGAGTGTCGGCTTCTTCTACTGTGACTGGTCTAGACTCTCCTCCTCATTCAGCTCCAGCCTTCCTGTTGCCATTGCGTATTTGATCGTCGCCCGGACTGCCTTCATATCTGGCGACCAATGCCTTGTATCCGATGGCGCTTTCCCTCCCAGATAGAACGAGAGGCTTCCTTGTCTTGCCACTGTGCATTGCAGCATGTCTTCCCTCAGAGCTGTCCATCTCACGCATCGGAAAAGAAAGTGTTCCACTGATTCCCTCGCTTGTCCACAGGCACAAAGGTCTGACTCGACCGCCCCAATCCTGCTCAAAAAACCGTTCAGTCTCGCCATTCCGGTTCGGAGCTGCGCCAATACGCAGGCCTCCCTTCGCTTCAGCTTGTCATAGAGATGGCGCGTGTGCTTGCCTGGTAGTGCTGCGTCCATGGCCTTTGAGAACTTGCCCACGCTTACAGGTAGAACTCTTGTCGCCCGTTGTCTTTCCATTGCCAGCCTCATCGCGGTAGACTTGGCCTGGGGTATTTGGGAGTCGGGTGTGCGTCCTTGCTTCGACGCTCTCTGGGCTGCTGCCTTGGCATCTGACCCCAGCGCGAAGTCAATCTCCGCTGGTATCCACAGAAAGTTGACCGAGTTCCCTCTTTGTCGGTGCAGCCTGGTCCAAGTCCCTTCTTTACGGATGAGCTGGTTGCGGCCACGATTCCCGAAATTTTGTTGACCATCTCGGCCGCCTTCCCTCGATCGGCTTCGAGCGTCGGTCGTAGGCGAGGTACCCAGGGCGGGACGGCGTATTCCTGGATTGTCTCCATCCGGTCAACTCGTACTCCTTCGGCCACGCGGGCAATTTTCTGCAGCGGAGATACGAATCGTACGGTGGTCCGGACTTTCTTCATCGCAAGGGGATGCGTTCCGGGCAGCGTGTGGATGTTGATCCACAGACTGGCTGCTGCCTGGGCGTGTCGTTCTCGTACGGGGTAGATGCTCGCTTCAGCTTCCACCACGGCTGTTGCCGCGGTTCGAAAGGCTCCCGTGATGGCCAGGGCCCCGATCTTCTGCGCCCTGTTCAGCCAGCTCAGTGCCTTTTCCCCGCACGCATGCATCCAGACATTGGCAGCGTAGTCCATGACCGGGGCTACTGTCGCAACAAATAGCTGCCTCGCTGTCCGCGGGGAAAGCATCTTCAGCCTCTTCAGGGCCAGAGCGGCTGCGAGGCCCTTAGCTGCCGTCCTAGCAATGTGCTGCTTGTAGCGGACTTCGCGATCCATCACGACACCTAGGATTTTCGCACTTTCCTTCGGTTTGACCACTTCGCCTTTGACCGAGAACGGTTGTTCTGAAAATCGCTCCATGTTCCTCGTGAAGTGTATGATGGCTGTCTTTTCGCCTTCAAACTGCGCACCGCTCCGTTTCTCCCAGTTAAGGGCTTTGTCGATGATAGCTTGGATTCCAGTGCGGTTCGACTCCGCTGACGGGCCCGTTACCCAGGCAGTGTAGTCGTCCACGAAGGCAATTGCGCCTCCGTTCGCGTCGATCTTGTGCTGCACTAGGTCGGCGTTGAAGAAGAGGAACAACACTGGAGACAGCGGCGATCCTTGCGGAAGACCCGCTTGGGGCAGCTCTTGCCGTCCAGATGTGAACCCGTTTACGGCAATGGTCGCTGTGCGCTTGGAGCAGAAGGCGTCGATCCACTTGACCAGGGGTTCAGGTATCCCTCTTGCCTTGAGCCTCTGGAGAAGCCTGTCTTTGAAGACCCCATTGTATGCGCCCTTGACATCGAAGCTGATCAAACTGAGCACCTTCCTAGCTCTCCATGCTTTGTAGATGTGTTCCTGAAGCAGAAGGAGAGCCTGTTCGGTCGAGCGTCTCTTCCTGGCTCCGAAGTGGTTGGCGGGTAGAAGGCCGCAGGTCTCCACAGCATGGGATAAACGCTCCGCAATGACTGCCTCCAGTATCTTACCCAGCGTGGAGAGCAGCGAGATGGGTCTCCAGGACTTGGCTAGAGTGTATTCGCTCTTCCCTGGCTTCTTCAATGGGATGATCTTGGCATTCCTCCACTGGCTGGGGATGTCGCCGTCTCGAAGCGACGTCCGGAATAAATGGAGCACCCTGTCTTTGACCACTGGCCAGAGCTGTCTCCATACCATTGCCGGTAGACCGTCTTCCCCGGGCGCCTTCCATGGCTTAGCGAGACAGGACCTTTTGTTCTATCTCCTCCATTGTTATGTGTCTGGCATGTGTACCGGCGCCCGTTGAGGTCGTTGGCCCTCGTCTTCGATTCTCGCTGGCAAAGGTGGGAAGAAGGCGGTGAGTAACTCCTGCGCTTGTTCTGCTTTACCCTCCGTGATGGAGCCATCGGGTCGGACGAGCGGGGGTATCTTATCGCCCATCGTGCCGCTGCCGGTTTGCAGATACTTCGTTGCTTGCCAGATGTTAGCGTCATCGGCCCAGGAAGTCGTTCCAATGCGAACTCTTCTGTCTGCGGATGGCGTCGTGGTACTCTTTGGCTGCCATCCTGGCTCGTTGTTCGAGCTCTGGTGCTGTTTGCCCAATCCTTACGTCGAGATCTCGCCAGGTTTCTCCAAAACGGTGTATGTCTGGCGATAGCCGTGTCAGGTCTGTTGTCCACCACCGCTTGGCGTATGGTGAGGGCTTGGCTTTAGGTGTCAGGGCGTAGACCGCCTCGGTTACCGCTGCCATGAGCCTGTCCGTCTGCTGCTGGACATTGCCGTCCCAGGGGATGCGTTCGAGGTTTGCTGCCACCCTAGTCCTAATTTCCGTCCAGGGCGCGTTCTTGAAGAGGAACCTCGTCTCACTGGGACGGTCCTCCACCGTGGCGTCAAAATCTGTCTCGATTGCTCTGTGGTCTGAGCCATGGTCGCAGGGGTGAATCGTGCATCTGAGTAGTTGGTCTGCTAGTTCTGCAGAGGCCAGTACCAGGTTGATTGTGCTCTCAATGTCGCCTGACTGCCACGTCTTCGTGCCTCTTGGAAGGAGGGCTGCAGAGGGAGTGTTCGTCCATGACAACCCACGGTTACACACAACCCAGCTTAAGTGGATCCGCCTGCAAGCCTCGCTTATACATGCACCACACTTAGGACAGTTGTGCACAGAGCACCAATCCAGACAAATAAATAATATTGCGGAAATAGAGAGAGCGGCAGTGAAGGATTGTATTGCACTTTGTTTGAGAAAGATCGGGCTTGGTTTGACTGAGGGATATGGTACGAAGATAGACGTATATCGCTTGTGTGTACCGGTTTTTTTGCTCAGAGGTGCCGCTCCACGACCCTGTTTCCACTTCCTTTGCTCCCATTGCTCAGAATCGTAACGGATCTGCACAGGTGGGTCATCCAGAAT